>NC_090270.1:6205000-6512500 GCF_040414725.1 Anabrus simplex
GCCATATCTAGGACAAGGGCACCATAGTCCATATAGGAACGGAGGGTGGCCTTACATAAAGAAAGAGCGGTGGTCGGCTCCGCTCCCCACTTTCTGCGTGTAACAGTTCGGAGGACGTTTATATAAGAAGTAGCTTTGTTACGTAAATGTTTAATATAGTGAGTCCACGTTAGTTTATGGTATAAATGTAGTTCAAGGTATTTATAATGGTTACAGATAGGGATAAAATACGTATCGAATAGAAGAGGGTTCCGGTCATATTTACGGCGATGGGTGACGATCATCCTTGAGCATTTGGATATTGCAAGCTGAAGGCCATGGGAATCCAACCACGAGGTAGCCTCACTCATAAGTTGCGACATTCGCTCGCGGCATGTATTTATGTTGATGTGAGATAGGTAAAGAACGATATCATCAGTGTACGATATTATGCGAGCGGAGCGTGTTACTAACCTGTCAATATCGCTCATATAAAGAGCAAAAAGTATCCCGCTGAAAATGTCCCCCTGAGGTAAGCCATTTGACATCTGCCGACTAGAAATAGTATGTTGAGACGATTTGATTATAAGATTACGGTATGTAAATAAGTGCTGTAAAAGGGAAATAAAACCAGGTGGGAAGTTTTTAGCAGAAAGACAATCCCATAACATATGTAACGGAAAAGAGTCATAGGCGCCTTGAATATCAAGAAACGTAGTTATGGTACTGTGGCGACGTGCCTTGGCCAATATTAGGTCGATTACAAAGGTATTTATAGCATCGTGAGTGCTACGGCCTTTAAGAAACGCACACTGATTGTTTGGGACCAAGTTATAATATTCGAGTACCCAAAGAAATCTCTGGAGTAGTATTTTAAAAAATGTTTTCCTCATACACGAACAGAAAACAATACCACGGTAACTGTGAAAATCAGAGGCTATCTTATTCGATTTAAGGATTGGCACAAGAAAGAAGTCATTCCATTGACAGGGCACTTTAAGTGTAGAAAATATGGTATTACAGTATTTAAGAATGACTTGCTTAGCTGCGTGAGGCAAAAAGTGCAGCATACTGTAGGGATAACTGCTTCAAATTCGTATAATGTAATAGGTTGTAATAAAACGGAAGAATAACGACTGGAATCGGCTTGTGAAAAGGTACTGGCAGGGACGACGTAGTCCGGAGTGAGAGAATGAAGAAATTGCTCAAGCACATCAGTCGGGATTATCGCACTTGTGGCATGTTGAGAAACACGAGTCAGTGTTCGAACAGCATTCCAGAGTTGCGTAACCGGTGTGGATGTTGTAAGTGATGAAATAAAGTTCCCCCACGCTTTCCGGCGCTTGGCATTAAAAACTCGGCGAGAATAAGCAATATGTTTTAAAGCGAAATAGTTGTGAGGCGTTAAGTGTTTTCGATAAGTACGAAATAAGCTTTTACGTTTTTGTATAATTTTGTGGCACTCATCATCCCACCAACGTAGACGACAAGGTTGCCGTGATTGAGGTGTTTGAACGACTTTAAAAGGGTGGTAGATATTAATGTAGCGAAAGACGATCTGCAGGAGTGAGTCATATGTTAGCATATGAGAAGGCATAAGAGAAAATTGAGTCGCGATAAAGTGGCTGAAGGTGTTCGCGTTAAAGGTCTTAAACGATCGTACAGTAGGAATATGTCTGCTGTAAAACAGAGACGGGTTCGGTCTACTGAGGCCGTACGTAATAATGATAGGAAAGTGATCGCTTGTAAAGGTATCCACCAAAGTATGCCCATACCTTTAGCACTTGCGGCAAAGAATAGGAACAAAGATTAACGGTTCAACCTCCATATAAACACTGCATAGGGAAACATGTTGAGGTAGTGCGTGACCACGAAAGAGTATTTTAACAGAGCCCGTGGGTAGATATTCTGTACTACCTTGTTGCGTGACTCGGAGGTTAAGGCGTTTAACAGATTTAACTGGGATCGATGTTAAGTTTTTAATAAACTCAGCTTCAGTAAGTGATTTTTCAACATCACGGATGATACCCACACACATAATATTGGAACTGGGTATGAATGTTTTAACTTGGAGAGTAATGAGAAGAGGATTAGTTAAGAAAGAATTGGCTTGCACTGCATATGAACATTCAATTTGAAGTCGATTACGTCCTTTGCGAGTAATGGATTTGGGTCTTAAATTATTTTCATGAAATTTGCGCCCCAAACCCATCGAGTGCAAATGACTAATATTCCGTGGATTGATATATTGCACATATACAATATATGGTCCATAATGATTATTAGGATTCGTTTCGGTTACAACAGGCGGAGTAGAATCAGAGTGCGGTGGATCATTAGATCCTTCCATATTCTGAGAAGAAGAATTGGGTAATTGAGCGGAATTAAGTAGGGAGTTATCATCTTCCATACGGAGTTCTATTTCCCTTTCAACCTGTAGCTGTGACGGATCAGGCGATTCGTCACCCCCATTATGTTCTGCCATATCGCACACACTACACAAAGAGGTAAAAGATAGTAATACGCTATGTAGCACACACTGCACTACACTACACTTGACCGTACACTATACAAGGCAACCGTTCAGGTAAAAGCCTGGATATGAACTAGGACACGTAATAACGCAATTTACTGTTCACGGATTTCCTATTCCAGACACAATTTCGCTCCAAACCACCAAATCCGAGCAGCTTTAATTGTACGGATATAACGATACATGTAGGACGTTAGTTGTGACATTACGTTGAATTCAAAGCCTTCTAACATAACAGTTTCATTGATAATTCTTTTAGCTCGAATTTTATACGAATAACGTTGCAGATCTCCAATATGTCTACGGTTGTTTCAGCTTTATATGTATCGTATATTATTGTTCTAAAAGGTTCAATTAGGTATTGGTGCTTTATAAAGAGTTCGTTTTCTTCTTATTGAATCAAGGCCTAGTCTTCGCTGTGATGAACTGAAATATGTATTGCCTTTACAATACTCTTCTTATTTCGCAGATTATATTACTGCTATTATACCTATCTGCTTTTCAGTTAGCTTTAGCGTTATAATCCCTATTTTTCTGATAATTTTCTTCTAAGTCTTGAATTTATAATTGCGTGTCTTGCTTCCTCGAATCAATACGTCCTCTCTCAATTATGGTTAGTTCATTTATCATTTTTCATTAGTATTGTGTTTAACAATTCTGATGCCCAGTTTCTGGAACGTGAGATATCAAACCTATAGCGGTATCGAGTGGTTAACATTTGTTTTGGCGTTGCACGAACGTAATATACATCTATCGGTTCCATAAATCGCCTGCTAACTTATGCCCGGTTTCTGGAACGTGAGATATCGAACCTATAGCGGTTTCGAATGTTTAACTTGTGTTTTGGCGTTGTACATCTATCGGTTCGATAAATCGCTTGCTAACTTAGAACAAGACTGACTCCGATCCTCAGACCTTAATGCTACGCTCGATCGTTCAAAGATGGCGAATCCAGTAGCCGGAATTATTGGAAATGTGGGTTTGTTTTGGTTTGTTGTTATCGTGTGTAGTCGGTGTAATTTTATGAAAGTTGACGATAAATGTTAGTTTATTTGTAGAATATAAGTGTGCGAGTGTATTTATGAGTCAGTGGACACATAGGATCTGTAATTATACACAGTAATGTGAGAATGTGCTTGTTTTGATCATGTTTTTACTCATTGAGAACATGAGTGCACTAGGTGGACCAGGTTTTAATCTAACTATGGCGATGCCTCTCACACAACTATTCGTAAGTTTCCTTCGGAATAGAACATTAAGAGAGAAATGGATTAGAAATATACATCGTGATTATTTTGAAGTCCATGAGAAAATTGTACTGTGCATACATCATTTTGAGAATAAGTCTGAGGTTAGGGAGCCCATTTCTCTACTTCCAAACTATTCGTATTCCTCGACAAATATTAATTTAGGTATAGTATAACTGATATATTGTTATTCCGTTAGTGTATATGTGCTTCAAAATATCGAGTGATTTAGATGCAGGTTTATTTTACAATAAGCTGTGCTTTGCCTGCGGAAATGTTTGGCTGGATCTTGGAGTATAACAAAACTTCTACTGTAAGTGTGACAGTTGGAGCAATCTGTATAGTGTTACACAGAAGAAATAGTGACTTGAAGGATTATCTGGGTTTGTAACGTAGGGTTTTACTTTACCAACACCTTCAGATTCATGCTGTGGTTATCTGTTATCAAGCAGACAGCGCCGAACTGAAGCTCGTCCATGTGGTTAAATACCAATGTTTAGTCAATATAGTTTTTGCGCTCATGTTCTTTAATGGGTAAAAACCGATTATATCTTTAGTATCTGAACGTTTTATTACTAATGTTACTATCATTGTGTGAAATGCTGTTATGCCAACATTATGTTAACATTACCAGGGTCGTTCATTGGGTTAACATAATCATTTCGAATGTACTTGGGCTGAGTGACTCAGACGGTTAAGAAGCTGGCTTTCTGACCCCAAGTTGACAGATTCTATCATGGCTCGGTCCAGTGGTATTTGAGGGTACTCAAATACGTCGGCCTTGTATCGGTAGATTTACTGGCACGTAAAAGAACTACTGCAGGACTAAATTTCGGCAATTCGACGTCTTCGAAAATCGTAAAAAATGCAGTTAGTAGGACGTAAAACCAATACCGTAACATGATTATTTCGGGTGTACTTCCCATTCATTGGGTGCTGAATTTAAGAAATTGTCCACCACTTCAAAACTAAGGTAACAAATTATGTTTCACAGTTCTCATGAGAGCGAATAAATTGAGGAATTTCGAACCTAAATTTATTTTGAAACATTCAAAATGATGTTAGAAATATCATTTTAACATTTTTATCGTGTATTTTCATCTTTCCAGCGAAGTGAAATCTAAGAGAAAACGTCATTTATCGAAGAAATTTCTAAATAATCACCTTGTTGGGCTCTTTTCTAGTAGAATATATGTGGTGCATACTTCTTGGCGAGGCGTTTTCATACGTGTAAAAGCGATTTTCCCTATGATGTTACATTTATCATGTTAAATTACCGCCGGTTATATAATATGTGCGTGATATTTTCTTGTTAGCCACTACCAGCAATCCGGCTACTTCGGCCGCCATGTTTTTTTATATTACGGTCTGAGGATTGGAGTCGGTCTTGCCTAGGACCCTGAGCAGGAGATATCGCAGTACTTCAGTATCAGCAGCTAACATGTGTTTGTTAAAAGTTTCTATGGCTTTCTGAACTTCTTCCGACGAAGAAATGGTCAACATTCTTGAATAACCACCATTACAGTATACCATCATCGGCCTAATGTTCTAATGAAGTAATTCAAAGACAGACTGAGGCTAAACAAATATACTGTCATAGGTTTCGTAGAGGTTACAGGCGACAATTTGCGTCCTGTGACAAATAATTTTCCATTGTCCCCTGTTGATCGATTATTAATTACGATACACTTTAAGACTCAATGCTAATGAGTCTTATCATATTTGTATCTGTGACTGCATTAGTGCCTATAAAATCACTGGTACCACTAACTGAGTATTGCAGATAATTACACATTTATCGTAGTAGGCCTACTTGCATTGGCAGTGAGGATAATTATACTTTTATCGCGGGATTGTTTTTAATTAACGATATTACATTACAAGGAACTAACAGGTTATATAATTATATCAATTACCCTGTATATATATCGTTGTACTGCGGTCAGTGTTCACATTTTGGATAAACAGGGAAGGCTAATTGCATGTGATACTGGTGTGCATATTTCCTCTATGTCAGGTTCTTCTGACAGTCCTTAAACATTACGAAACTGACACCCATGTCTGCAAGAACTAGTAGAATACCAGTTTATCGCTGCATGGCACAGAGGAGCTGCACGGAAAGCTGAAATGTGGTGCATTACTTTTGCGGATGCGCCTGACAATCTAGGAAGCACACCTAATGCACAAAAACATATCAGTACGAGGGGTGGCATCTAGTGTGTATTTATGAAACTTGATCAACGAGGCAATAGTTGACAGTTTGATAAGTTAGCTGCTGTTCCGCTGCGCAACGCAGCGAAGATTTATCGAGTCGACAGCTGTAACAAAGCAATAGCTATCGAAGAGATTTCTCACCATTCCAGAAACCGGGCATAAGTCTTGTTTTGTCTCAGCCACTGCCATGTTGATCTTTACTATTCCGACCTCGCGCTATATCGTATCTCCTTGATATATATTATCGAGTTTATACTTTCTGTTTAAATTTCTTATCGGCAATTGCGACCATCATAACTCCACTGAATTATATTCTCAGGACAGTGAAATGGCACGATACGTGGACTTTGTTTAGGTATGTGTATACAGCCTTGGCTCATTGGCCGTTAAACTAAGGCTAAATATTTGGTACCCTTCCCTCGATGGTTTGTTTAGAGGAGCAACGTGCCACAAGAGCACACTCTATTCGTACGTTCGGGAGTGTTTGCGGTTGGAGTAAGTTTCTTGGCGTGCATATAGACCGGCGAGTGACCTGGAGTGAGGCATAGTGCTCTACACGGGTGCGAACATGCGGGTAAGGCACACTTCTGATTTTCTTAGCTCAAGACCATCGGACTGGACATACTACATGTCCACAGGAAGAAAAAGGGTAAAAATAATCATTAACGTGACAGCAGTGGATTCTATGTTCGAAATTTGAATTATTGAACTAACAAATTAGTCCCATTTAGCGGCATGTATGTGATAATTTATATGTTTCATTGCCATTTTTAGCCATATTAGCTTAGGTCATTTTATTGTTTGGTGATGACATCTAGCTGTGTTAGGTAATAATGTACAGATTTCAGTGAATTGGAGTACCTGTTGGAGCTACATATCATTCACACTGGTAAAGATTAACCACAACTGTAAAGATCATGTTCCCGTAATAGGTATTCCATACAACGTTTGTTACTAACACGAGCCCCATTGATCAGATGCCACTCATTGAATTTCATGACGATCTTCAAGTTAGTTATACACAGACCCCACACACGGCGCTAGCTACCGTCATCACTGAAGCCGATGACACTCACCATTTTAGAGGAAACAGCTGCTAGTTTGAGTCTGGTTGGTGAATGCATGCTGTCGAAGTATCTTGTGTGCCAATAAGTAAGGTAAAGAAAATAAGCTGTCATAGTCTCACTCCCTAGATGACGGACTTACAGCTTATAATGGAGAAAAGGCGCCATGCGAGGTAAGAATCGGCGCAGTGGGTCACATTGTGGAAGTGATGGGAGCTCTAGTCTGGGATATACAGTCCAGCTGCTCGCGTCATTTGAAAGCTCTACGGAACGTCCACATATTTCACATTTCTACACAGAACAAGTATTGAGTGGACTAACTTTGGTAACTCTATTCGACCACTGTCCAAGTTCCTCTGCCAGACCACTGCGGCTCCACCGACATCCATGGAGCCCTTTACAGCGACGAGTATCATCGCTCCAAACATGATGATCGTCTGGATGACGTCCGTCCAAACAACGGCCTTCAAACCTCCCTGGAACAGAAGCAGCAAGTTACGGAAGCTGGAGGAACACTTGATGTGTGAGCTCAGTAAAAGGAGTGGACACTCACCACACACGTGTAGAAGATGCAGATGACACAGACCAGCGGCGTGACCACGTGGACGTTGACTCCAGTCACTGGAACAGAGAGGGAGCTTGGTCACTAATCTCACTTGGCAGTACGTTGGCGCTTGTAGAGTAGGCTGCAGAGGATGGGTGGCCTCAGCTCTATCGTGGCTCCACTCTTCTGTATTCGGGGCTGATCCCCACCGTTTTCCTGCACTAAGGTGAGTGCCGGGACAGTTCCTAGTATAGGCCATGGCCCCTAATCCTCTCATCTTCTCCGAGCATCTCCTTCACCGTATCACATCTCTCTGGTCTGAGAGACGGCGTCACCTTCTAGGAAGCCCGCCGTCCCCTTCAGTCTCGGCAATATGCAGAGCACTACTACTTAGACATTAGTGTCGACAGTTTTAGGTCTCGGTGCCTAGGGAGTCTTTCCTGGTCCCTGTCTTTCCTTGACCGATACCTTAAGTGTCGGACCTCTTCCAACTTTCTCTCTGATTAGTGTTAACAGAGGATTGTTGTTTAGTTGTACTTGTACCGAGTTCATCGCCCAGGGAAACCACCAACCGCGAAGTTGGCAGAAACACCAGTGCGGTGGTAGTATACAAACGAATATCCAACGGGCCGTAAATTGCAGCCGAGGCAAACGTAAATCCGTATGAAGTCGGACCCGATATGAGAGTACCCGACCCCGCTTCCAAAAAGAAAAAAACACTCTGCAAGAAGATTAAATAAACCAAAGCCTAGAGAAAGAACACAGGTTTTATTAATCAAAAGGAAGATAAAAATAGTAAACTTGTCTCGACTGAGACAAGTAACGCCAAGGAATAGTGCTCACAGAAGCACTCCATTGCAGTATTTAAACCATCTGGTTTTTACAACCTCTGATAACATGAACTCACTGGTCTCAATCGTATACTTCACCTGTCCTTTTAATAACGTTAGACGACCTCAACACTCCGTCACGGTGTATTACTGGATCCCGTATCAGGTTTTGTAAAATGAACAGGAAGATGTGAAACATAGGAGTATATTCCGAAATTAATTCACAATGAACCATAATTCCAAAAGTCCCAATGAGGGAATCCACAGACGTTAACAAACCAAAATCACGGAAACCACTTACAATCGCGAAGGACAAGAGAGAAAAGGTGACGCAACACTAGAACGTAACACAAAATAAACGAAAGGAGGATGCTCTGCCCACAGACATACAGATTTAGACTGGCAATGAGCAGCAGGATTCTGAAGCTGGAAGCGTGCGGCCGCCGCCATCTTACGTCACTACAGTATCCCGATGCTTTAATGTAAAACAGCAACCGAAATGGGAATATTGGACAGGAGAAAATTAAAATAATTAAAAGCACATCGAAATAATAACTTAGACCTATTAGTTCCTTTATTTTATTCTTGACAGAAAGAAAGTCTGATATAGAAATTTACCAATGCTTAAAAATAACCAACCCGTTTTAGACCGATCTTTCGTCAAATCTATTTCCATTCAACTCTCTTACAGCATGATTCACACTTATTTTAAGGTTTGTTTGTTTGTCCAATCCAGTTATATACAACTGAGCTGTGAATTCATTTGGTATGTTCTCGCCCATGACTGAGCTTAAACCACATTCTTCTATGAGGTGAGATGAATCTGCCATGAAGGGATGCCGTTCCTGACGTCAACCTCACCAGAGAATGATACTAGGAAAGGAGAGGGTGAATCCCGGTACCGACACATAGCCTACCCCTGTCCAACAGCGCCATATGAGTATTGCAGAGAGGTTTGGAATTTACTTTAGGGTTTGGTCACGCAATTTAGTGATTTGAAATCCCCTACCCTGCCGACCAACATTGTTTTCGATCAACGGTGTCATACCGTTTAGACTTCAACGCCTTAACGATCATGGCCATCAAGCGGGCTCTCCAGGTACAGCGATGAAATTACACTAATAAGGCGATAAACGCGCATGTCCTTGGATTTTAGGTCTAAAGGATGTGAGCTTTAACTTGAAAAAGTTACATACAACTGGGCTGTGACTGCATTTGGTACGTTTTCTTTCATGACTGAGCTGAAACCAATACATGTATTCTCTCCAAAATACATCTCAGTAAGTTTAACACATGGACATCTTTCGTAGGAACATACTGATTACCTCGATTCTGGAAAAAAGCGGAATGGATAAGGATTTTCTAATAATAATAATAATAATAATAATAATAATAATGGTTTATGTTATTTCTTTTACGTCCCACTAAATACTTTTACGGTTTTCCGAAACGCCGGTGTGCCGGAATTTGGTCTCGCAGGAGTTTTACGTGTCAGTAAATGTACCGACACGAGGCTGATATATTTGAATACCGGTACCTTTAAATACGACAGGACTGAGCCAGGATCGAACCTGCGAAGATGGGGTCAAAAGGCCAACGTCTCAACCATCTGAGCCACTCAGCCCAGCTAAGGATTTTCTTTTTGTATAACAGCTTCCTTACAAGTATCATATTGTAGAGAACATCTTTACCTCAAATCCTGAGATATTGTACCCGGATGATAGGGATCGTAATTTAATCATGATTTGATATCTGAAGGAGAATATGGTACGCATGTTAAAATGGAGAGAATCGGGTAAGAATATTTCTGGCCGAAGGAGTGTGGAAATACAAGCTGACAAGGCGATTGTTTGGAGCCGTGAGGATTAGTTTGTCACAATGGCCAGAGTCGCTCATCCCGGTAGGGGGCCTATTAATTTACCGACCAGAAGATAAGGATGTTTCCTGTGACATTATTAAGGAACTTGTACTCTTTTGGATAGTAATTTGAGATTTGTGTCACATGAATTGAAACGAGTGTGCATCCCTTCGCTCACTGTTGGCGCGCCTCGTTAATAAAGGATCGCCCAGTCGGTGGCGCTCCACGCGGCTGCCTGTCGGAACTCCGACAATGTGTGCCACACCCACCCTAAAGACTACACAATGAAAAATGAGGCGTAGATCCCCGACCAGGAAGGGCGAACGACGCAGCCCTGAACTGGAAATTTCCCTCTTATCAACGCAATTCAAGTTAATGACTAATACTACTATGAGTAAAAACCCATACAAATACCAAATGAGGGTTTATTGAAATATAAGGCAAATCAAATAAATCACTTACGGGGAGATACCAGCATTGAAACAGGGCAATCCATACTTGTTTGATGTCGACCCAAATGGAAAACGTGTCAACATAACGTGACCTCATCAATTCTTTTAAACACCAGGCATAGTTATTCATACAATGTTTCCATCGAATAATCAGTGACCTCGCAACATAATGCTGTGATGTCAATATCCTTTGCGCGGGCTTAATTTGATCATTCCATCAGTGAGAAAAAATTAAATCCAAGCGTGGGCGTCTGTTATCTTTTCAAATCATTTTTCAACAATTCCTCTCGTTAAAAGATTCCCCACACCGAGGAGCGGATAAAATAATAATAATAATAATAATAATAATAATAATAATAATAAATTAAACCAGAGAGTGTACGACCAAGGAAGATTTCATCAAAGGGCAGAGAGAAAGCTCTCTGGAGCAATGAATAGAATGCCAATCTCAAAGAATAACATGGGCCTGCGCACGCCCCCGAAAGAAACGAAATAACATGGCGCCCTCCAGGTTAAAAAACGACCAGGACGGACACCAAACAAATAAACGACATCGCACCCAAGAAATAACAAAGCACGGTAAAGAATAAATAAAAATTAATTTAGCTGGTCGACACGTCATACTTACACCCCGCTCATTCATCCTCACATTCATTCAAACATACGACTTTTTGCCCTCCTAGGCAAACAATACCAGCAGATTGATACGAGTAAATAAATCAAGGCAACTCGTACAGTGCAACCCATCGTTTCACAAATTAGGTCTCACATTAATTATAGATACTTAGCTCAGCCAGGGCAATTGCCAACAGGACGTTCGTGACCCCACGGTCACGCGTAGACCCATCACATACACAATGCGTAGGACCAGAATAGATCTCCCAGCCGACATGCAGGGCATACCTCCAAACGATGGCAAATATTTCATAGTGAAGCGAATCAAAATAAACAGAGACCCAGCTATTAATGCATCACAATCACGTCCAACCCTGACATACCACCATTCTCACCCCGAGTACAAAGATGCGTATCGTTCGGCCATTATATGAAGAAAAGAAAAAGAAAACAGAGAATGCAAAAATAATATCATTTCAAACTATTACAGTACTTTCAATATCAATCATCGGGGCATGATAAATATGCGGTAGTTTAGATCAGCTTAACATCTATTAAACACCCATTAAAAATATAAAAATGCCGCTACTGTGTGTGAGGGCTCCCTGATTAAATTAGCATGCATAAACACAACAAGATTCTCTCCAAGGAGATGATAAGAGTCTCGCCGAAATAATGATCCCTCGTGCTCGCGACTGAGGGAGCTGCCTTCTATCGATTGAAAGCAGAAGTACATAAGCCACTTTAAGCGAAGCAGATACATATTCATTAAGACATGGGTAAAATCATTTTAGAGAACATGCTACAGTAGCATGTTTCAAATGACACAAATAGTTGAACTGGACAAGTGAATTATGACCTTTATAGTCAAGCAAGATGTTTTTTGAATTGGAAGCAAATTGGTTTGTGTGTCAGAAAATTATTTCTGGAAGAGAAGATTTTGATCCAGGATAGGAACCCTTATGGGTTTCAACTTTTCGAGATGTATACTTCAAATCGGCAATAGCCGCTATTTGATTTACTAATGATATTTATTTTTCTTTTAGGGCAAATCAGTTTTTCACCTGGTGATCTATTTTTTTATTTCTAGTTCAGTAGAGTGGCATATATATATGTGTGTAATTCTTTAGGATGCTGTAAATCCAAATTATATGTGGATCTGATTCCAGTGGCCGTGTGATCGGCAGATATGCTATTCCTGTAAATCGCAATTTTTCTGGTTGGAATCCTTAAAATGTGCTAAAATGATAACCTTCTAGTAAGTTTTAAAAGCTATACCATGGTTCTAATTCATGGTTAAGGTTTATTCAAGGTGTTACCTGAACATCGCATACTGAGTGCAGGCCTAAAAATTTAAAACTGGATTTCGAGGCATTCTTCTCTAATGTAAACGAAACCTCAAAATTATTAGTGGCCGTAAGGTTAGATTTCTCTAAGCTTATTGCCTTGCCTATTATTATGTCTGGTTGCCGGTTACGAGTTTGTTTGATGATGATTTGTTTTTTTTGCCCTCTCTGTTGTTGAGAAATAGATGACTGTCTTCGAATATTACTCATGGATGGAGTTGTGCTTAATGACTATGTCATTTATTCTGCTAACTAGTCAGTTAAATGTAGATCCCTTTTGTTGAATTATTTGTGCTAGTCAATTTGTTGGTATTGCCAGTTGATTGTGCATGTCAAGTACCAAAATCCCGTTTTTTATTTTTAACTGTATTCCCTGCCTAGTTAACCAAGACCTGGTCTAATTTTGAGGTTCCGGATACTGTTCATACTTCAATAATAATTTATTGTGATGATAATAAGTGATTAAGATACAATTAAGGTTGTTCTGAGGTACCTCAAAGCTTTGTTTTTATTTTATCTTGATCTAAGAAATATTTCAAGTTCTGATTTTATTGGTTTCACCATATTAATTTATTGACAAGACATTTCTTCATTTAGTTAGTAAAATTTTAACTGCATCTGTAGGTGTAAATGCATTTATTGAAAACTTTTAACCTTAATGGTGTGGCTCATTCCACATGACATGGTAAGGAGCGTAAAAGCGTTAGGTCAGAATTTGTTCCTGGCCTTTTGATGATTCTACTCTTGGAGTGGGCTTCTCCTTTCCACTTTGAATTCTGTCATCGGTAAGTATTGTTCTGTGACATCCCCCAAATGTGTTTCGTACAGTAAGCAGGAACAATGGCATAGGCGCTGCGAAGATGTATTTTTGTCAGTTAGAAGTTTCCCTGACGTCACGCATTCTCGGAACTGGAGAATGGAAAAGCGCAGCGCTCCTGTCAAGTTATCACGGAGGAAACCGATCGCTCTAGTCCAATCACAAAATTCATTTGGACAGCCAGGGATATCATTTTGAAAAGAGATGAAATGAAATATAAATTATTTCCCAAAGTAATCATTAATCAAAAATTGCAATTATATGAATCGAATTAAGGAACTGTTTAGATGCCATGCGTAGAAGAATAAGATATGATAAGCTGCAAATTTAATAAAATGAAGACTGAAATTCTTGGAACCGGTGGATCTCGAACGCTATTGGCCGACAGGTAATCACGTTGTGAGAGACGCTACTGAACCCGCGATATATTGAGGAGCGATATCTGCTCATATCTCAGAAATCTGCGATCATTAGGAGATCATATTAAACCAAGAGTATGTTCCAGATGAGGGGATTAATTTGGTGTTAATTATAACTTCCAGTTCGGACTGCCAGTGGCGATTTGAGAAAACCAACCCCCTCTCTCCAAGGTGTGACGTCAGTAAATACGAGTGAAAGGAAGGGACCATACTCTCAATTGTACTCGGAGCTCGGGCAAAGTGACTTGTGTTCTGTGTCAGGTTGTCACCCGCGTATCGAGTAAGCCAGGTCGTGTTACGGTTTGAGCCTTCGATTTGTATACTGTAAATTCAAGTGAAGATGTAATAATAACAGAGAGTGATAAGCTGTCTTCTTTTAAAGCAACAGTGAAAGCAGGTATATTAAACTGTGTGACGGATAGTAAATGGAATTCGTAGAGAATAATTGAGCCTGTACTGTAGGTAGCTGAGATAAACCGCCGTCAATGTGAACACATCAAGAGTGCGGCTTGATAATAATTTGGGCGCGCCGTGTCGGAGATCGCGAACGCGCCAAGCGATTTAATCGACACTCCGTCGTTTTTGTGTCCAGCTCTTTGTGCGGGAAAGGACGAAGATTAATTAGTGTATATGAATAAAATTGGGTCTTAGGTACATCAGTGTTACTATATGTTGAAGTTAAAATACCAATGTGTCAGTGTTCACGTATTAAAATATTAAATCAGTGTTGTAATGGCAGAACGCCTTGTAATCAAATGCGAGTGTGAAATGAAACCAGCCATTATGGAAGAATAAGTCGGATGAGGACAGAATGGGCCTCTCGTCCGCAATGCCGACCAAGGATATCAACCAAAGATGAGTACTAATATGTAAATTTATTTGGGGATGTTGCCGTGATTAGGGGGAGTAATGGTATTCTAGACTTGGTTACTTCATCTAACAAATGGATCGCATCCCGAGTCCATTCTAAATTTAGGATACACGAACGGAATTAAATTATAGTAAGGTAAATGTCGGGTCAGATAATAGATTTCCTGTGTTGTACATACTTTATCGTAGGTTGTTTTTTTTTTTTTGCTAGTTGCTTTACGTCGCACCGACACAAATAGGTCTTATGGCGACGATGGGACAGGGAAGGGCTAGGAGTTGGAAGGAAGCGGCCGTGGCCTTAATTAAGGAACAGCCCCAGCATTTGCCTGGTGTGAAAAAAGGGAAACTACGGAAAACCATTTTCAGGGCTGCCGACAGTGGGGTTCGAACCTACTATCTCCCGAATACTGGATACTGACCGCACTTAAGCGACTTATCGTAGGTGTGGGGTGGTGACTTACGTCATGCATATATTATAATATTAATCTAGCCGAGCTTTTCTCGATATTAATTTTATGTTTAGTGTTAGAACTGACCCAGAGTTTGCTTTTTATGTCAGTCATTTGGTAACAATTTGTGTGATAATTTCTATGGAAATTCCAGCCACTTGCAATGCCACTGTTTTCCGTTGTGTTAAATTCTTTTCTTGTTTTTTTTTTCGTTTTTTTATAAATTTACCTGGACGAATTTTGTAGGGAATGTCACGAACTAATAATAATAATTCATGAAATATCGTATTAAAATGTGAACACAGATAAACATTTAAATTTTAATAGATAATATGTTAAGATAAATGCGAATCGTTAATGACCGAATAGTTTTTCTAACTGGACTTAAAATATGGCGATAATTAAAATTTGTGATATACTAATTATGAGTAATATTACCGGTGCGAACAAACCCTAAATGCTATAAAATGTGTGGTTTAAATTACGGCCCTAATATTTTATAAATAAATGTAGGATATTTAATTTGCAATTATTAGCAGGACTACGTAGGCCTATTCATGATTCTTACGCGAATATAAATACAGGCCTTTGCGATTATTTATGGAGAATGACCTCAGAAGTAAATCACATGTGAAGAGAGACGTGGTAAAAATCATGCAGTCAGGATATAAATATATCGTTCGATGTCGTCGATGAGAAATAAGTCAGTTGAGAACTCTGCGATTAATAATTGAATAAAATTATGCTGAAATATGAAGAAAGAGGAAGTCCGTATGGGGACACTTACTGTATACTGAAGCTGTGTAGAAAGATATTATGATACGAGGACATGTATGAAATTAATGATAAACACGGAGAAAATGAGTGTACGAATGCGGGCAATGTAACAGAGTAAAATTGAATTACGTAGAGGGCAGGATTCGAACCCGTAGTGGTACTGAACCCGAGTGACATAGGTCCATAGTCAGTCATGATTTGATTGATAAAATAATATATGGTACATTTATTGAAATACAGAAAACTTATTCCGTACAAGCTTTGTTGAAATAATAGGTTGAGTACGCGACAAACTGGAGCCGTGAGGCTTAGCTCGACACAACAACATTTAGCTACTTAACAGCAGGGGATCTCATTAGTTGGCGAACAGGGAAAATACAAGTCCACAAATAAGTCTTGGTCAGAAAGAGAAGGGGGTAGGTGACACAAAGGAAGCTCGCAACATGAGTAATGCGCTGGGATATTTTTGGCGAACGGAGATTCCGTGACGTCATGGAAAACTACAGTGCTTGCGAGGACATTCGCTAGCCTAGGTTCGGGCAGGTGGAAATTTAAATCACGTGACCATTTGCCGGCCAATCGCTAAAATTTGATGGAAGACTCAGGGATACCATCTTAAGAGATGATGGATGAGATATTCTCGTAACTTCAAAAGTAATCAGTAATAAATTATTGTGGGTACACGGAGCAATGTAATGAATTTATTAGATGTCTCGCATGGAAAAATAATCAATAATTATTGGCAAATTAAATAAATTGAAGGCTGGATTTCTTGGAAACCAGACAGCTTGAATGTCATTGGCTGGACGAAGACCACGTTGTAAGGGACGCTTCCAAAGGCGCGAAATGTGAGGAGCTAAATCCACCCGTATCTCCTAAATCTATGATCGCCAGGAGTTCATATTTAATCCAGCAAATAAGCTAGAAGAGTGGATTAATTTGATATAAATTTTAACGTCAAATTCGGAGTGCAAGTGCCGATATTAAAAATCCACCCCCTCCCTCATGGGTATGGCCTCAATGAATCCGCGAGGGAAAGCTTCATCCATATATACGAGCGCAAGGGATACTCGCAAACACACTTGAAATGAATCTCTGGAGCTGAACCGTCGTTCGCAGCTGACTTCAAATCCGTCGGGCGTATAGTAACTCAACATTTAATGGCGCGAGCATCCGCCAGTACTTATAAAATGTGATCGCGCTCAAGCAACATGAACTGGAAATAGTTAACTTAGGACAGTGTTTGTCAGTTATAAATATCATAGTGAAGTCAGTTAATTGCATTGTAAGAGTAAGTAATATAAATTGCACCGCAATAAGTGCGTAAATAACATACTGTGTGACGAACAGTACTTTGAGGGAATAATAGCCTGTACTTTGGAATATCACCGATATCATGAACACTTCAAGAGGGCCGTATGAAACAGACGTATCGCGTCGGACGACATAAATCGCGACGGGCGTAGAATTCGACACACCGCCGTACGTGTCCATGTCCATTGTGCGGTAATTGGACGAAGCTTAAAACAGTGTAAAATATTAAAAATTTGGGTCTAGGGTATTAATTTGTTTTATAAAAGTAAATGTTCAGTGTTAACCTTGTCAATGGTAAATTATTGTGATAATTAAGGTATTAGTGTAAAATGGTAATGTGCCAGGAAATCATTTGTGGAAATACGCCATCAAGAATGGAGGAGTAAGAACGGCGGAGAGGGGCCGAAAGGAGCCTCTCATCTGCCAAGCTGCAATGGATTCGATAACTAAGATGAGTACTAAACTGTAAATAATATTTGGGAAATGTTAGCGTGACTGGAAAAATGGGGATAATTTGATTAGATTTGGTTACCTTCTGTAACAAGATGAGTCGCTTAACGACCCCATCCTAAATTTGTAGCACGGACAGTATTAAATAATAACAATGTAAATAATCGGGTGCAGTACGTACGAGGTCATTTGGAAGACTACGGATCCAAAGACTAAAGAGGTTCAGATTCCACATAAATGATCGTATGGTATAATGATTAAGAATGACGAGTGATGATAATCATGATGATTGTAATAATAATAATAATAATTATTATTATTATTATTAGTAGTAGTAGTAGTAGTAGTAGTAGTAGTAGTATTATAGATCTAAATTTGGACCGTAGTAACTGAAGGGACAATGATAAATGTGTTAAAGAGGAATAGAACTGATGATTTAAAACCGATAATAATAATAACGTTAGGACGGTGATAAATCGTAGTGATCAAAATAATAATTATTATCATAATAATAAGGAATTTTTTGACTATTGAATGCCTGTAAACGCGACCGGTATGTTGAGAAGTCTACGGGCGTGACCATGTCATAACCCAAATAATAAGAATGACATAATAATAATAATAATAATAATAATAATAATAATAATAATAATAATATGATCATAATAATAATAATAATAATAATAATAATAATATGTGAGTGGTGGTGGTGTTGATTATTGTTTTAAGAGGAAGTACAACTAGGCAACCATCCTCTATATAACACTAATCAGAGGGAAAAGAAAGGAAGGGGTCCGACACTTCGGAAAATGAAGATATCGACCAAAGTAAGACACGGGCCACGAAGGGCGTGAATATGAAAGACTTCCTAGCCCTCGCAAACCTAATAGCGTCGGGATCAGAAAACAACAAGAGTTGACCAAGGGAGGTCGGATAGGATAGCTGAAAGTGAGGAACCTGGCACAAGTAAATTTAAGCAATGCCAGGACTCAGCTAAGGGTCCCATGGTCGCCAACCCACGCTCCAAAGTTCAGAGCCCCTGTGGCCTCTTTTAGTCGCCTCTTACGACAGGCAGAGGATACCGTGGGTGTTATTCTACCGCCCCACACACAGGGGGATAATAATATGTGACCGGAGCAAGTAAAATTACGCGGACGTCATTTGTATAATTACGCTAAATTGACACAACGATAATACAATGGATAAATAATAATTCTAATAATAATAATAAATTAAATTATTGACGACGATATCCCTCAGCTTGAGACTTCGAACAAAGATAATAATCATATTTCATCCCGTAACAAGACGACTTGCCTCCTCCTCCTCCCCTACCTCCTCCTCTGTCAAGGCATAGCTTTATCGAACACGCATCGCGAAGGCAAGAGTGTGCAGCGAAAACATTATTGTGCATGTTTAGACTTGCGGATTACAAAAGAAACATAACAAGACCTAAATCGATGTTGTTAACTTCAACATGTGTTTAGAACATGTCAGGGGATAAAGCTATGCCTTGACAGAGGAGGAGTAGGTGATAGAGGAGGTAGCCATAACAGCCACCGCCATCTTGTGTAGTAACCTCTAAGTAGTAATTAGCGTCGGGAGGGGCATCTTGTTGTATGGTCTCCTTCAAGATGGTAGATGAGAGGTTAGGTTCGCAAATGCATTAAAGTTGATGATAGCTAACGGAATTTCAAATTATCCGTCACCGCAATTCAAAGGGATAGCAGCACGGTGCTCTGTTGATTAAAGATGGCATCTGGATAGAATTTCAAATCGCCGCCACCAGATGTTAAATGTATGTAGCTAAAGATAGCAGCACGATGCACTGTTGATTAAAGATGGCGGATGACAGCGGACGGAATTACCCGCAAGGTAGCAGCACGGTGCTCTCATGATTAAAATTGTTTTAAAACGTAAATCAAATTATAGGGTAAGAAAAATTGTAGTAATACTGAGAAGTGGTATTAGAAACATGGAGACTGGCACTGTTTCTAATCGTACAAATTGAAGCTTATAGTAAAGCACACATGGCATGCGGCGAAACAACTCATAAAATGTGTACACTTTGGAATAGGAAAGCTCCGCCAGGATACCGTTTCATAACATCTGTATCGCTGTATCGCCGGCTCATTGCAACATGTTCTAGTAGGAGAAGTTATTAAAATTCATTAAAACTAGACGACAGCAAACAGATATGAGATTAAAAAATAGACCAAGAGCAGTTGTATGACTTACTTTCTACATCGTATTTCTTACACTTTGCTTAAACGAAATAAGTAAATCACGAAAGAAGCTGAGAAGTCTATTAGCGAGTTTCTCACTTCTTCCCATTTTCTCAAATTCTGTCTCAGTGTATCTGAAAAACGGATCGAGATTACGGCCATAAATGACTTTGGGTTTAATCGCCATCTTATCAGTTATCAGCGATCCTATTTTTCCTCCACACATCTGATGTTGCGACATTCGTATTGAAGCCGCTGTTTGGAGAGCAGTGTTATACCTGTTTCGCCATTAGAAAATCCTATATATTTTTTCAGCATTTTCGGATGTGGTACACTTAGGCAGTGCAATAATCTCAAATCTGTAGCCGGTCGGTGCTTTCTTATGCCAGAGGACGCAAATTTGTAGCGTCCTTTCTCCGCATTTCACTTTTTCTTCCCGTTAAGATTCAATTTGTTCTAACAGGATTAAAGCTACTAAATGATCATTTGTACCATTATTTTCAATAAGGATTACTTTTTGGTCAAGTTCAGGTATCTTAAAGCATTTTTCTGATTTCATTACCATATCCGACTTCTCAATATAAGGACTGTTTTCCGTAATCTGATATTTGAAATCTCAGCAATATGTATTTAGATTTAACAGAGATACTCGTAGCATTTCCTTGACATAGAAGCTAAACTTGTACCTTATTTTTGTGCCTGACGTAGAACAGTTATATGCTGAAGATATGGTATATTCATCGTTATCTGAATCAGAAATTTTACTAAATTTTGATGGCAATACGTCATTTATGGGAGCTGGATCCTTCCTGCGTTTGACACTTTTCTGTTTGTGACCAGGATATACACTCAAAAGAGAAGGAACTTCGTTGGGGAGAATTCGTTTGATTATATGCTTACACTGAAATCTGATGTATTAAAATGCAAGTTACTTACTCGTACCTCGAAATAGCTTGCCTGAATTTCTCTCTTAAACCGCATGCGAAGGAAAACTATGCACATTTTTTGCTTTTTATCGGTATCCGAAATACATAGAGGTATACAACAGTACACCATGCCCCTCACGGACACTCAACAGAATATGGAGTGAGGGAATTGTGATCCCAGTTCCCAAGCCATGTAAAGATCCAAATCTCCTGGATAGTTATAGGCTAATATGCCTTACAAATGGCCTTTGTAAGCTATTTGAAAAGATGGTTAACCGGCGTCTTGTGTGGGCCATGGAAAAGGAAGGTCTCTTGTCTAACAACCACTGAACATCTGGTCAGACTGGAGAGCGCCATTCAGCAGGGCTTTCTCCGGAAGGAACACCTAGTCGTCGTGTTTTTTGACCTGGAGAAAGCTTACCATACTACCTGGCGATATGGAATTTTCTCCACTCTACACCAGTCGGAATTTCGGGGAAATTTGCCCACGTTTATTGAGAACTGCATGTGCCTCCGGCTCTTTCGAGTCCGAGTAGGGAATGCTTTTTTTTCAGTATTACGTTCAGGAAAATGGAGTACCTCAGGGACTTGTATTGAGTATCATGCTGTTCGCAATCGCCATCAACGGCATAGTTGCCGCTGCTGGGCCCGCAGTCGTTCCATCGCCGTATGTAGACGACTTAGCTCTACATTACAGCTCCGGAATGGTGGAGACAGCTGCAGCAAGCTATTAACCGAGTCGACAGATGGGCCTTCAGCGGCGAAAACCTCAGTTGTACACTTCTGTCGACGTCGGCTTGTGCATCCTGAACCAGAGCTCCGCTTGCGAAACAGTGTCTTACCAGTGGTACACACCTGCAGATTCCTGGGTCTCCATTTTGATCAAAGACTAACGTAGCAGCCCCCACATCCGTCAGCTGAAGGTTGCCTGCATGAAGAGACTTAACATGCTTAAGTTTCTCAGCGGCACTTCGTGGGGGGCTGACCGTGCGGTACTGCTACTATTTTACACGGCGACGGTCCTCTCCCGAATTGACTATGCCTCAGTATCAAAGTCTACGCTGAGTCTTTTGAACAGTATTCACCATAGTGGTGTTAAACTGGCAACGGGAGCTTTCAGTACTAGCCTACTTGCTGAACCGGGAGTTCTACCTTTACGGATAAGGAGGCAGCAGTTAATCCTCACGTTCGTGAAATGCCGCTACATCCAGGCTAGCAATGAATCTTTAGTACCCAATGCCACCAGAGGTACCAAAACCGGCCGAATGCCACACGGCCGGGTGGGCTTCGAATTGATTGCCTGTGTCGTGATTTCAATATCGATATCGGTGGTTGTCTTGAACAAACTTTTAGTGAGGTACCACCGTGGATGGTTCCGCGACCGGATATACGTCTAGATCTATTCTGTGGCCCCAAGGTGAACACGGATTCCTCCGTTTATCGGAGGTATTTCCAGGAATTCCTTGACCAATATCCGGCCGCGAGACATATCTTCAAGGATGGTTCTAAAATCGGAGATAATGTTGGTTGCTCTTTCATCACCGATGATATGAGCACAAAGATATCGCTTCCTAGTGTATGTAGCGTTTATACTGCAGAGCTTTACGCCATCCTAGAAGCTCTGCAGTTTGCACTGGGTGACGAAAGAACCCACTTTCTTATGTGTACCGATTCGTTAAGCTCTGTGCAGTCTATTGAAACCTGTTTCTCGCAACACCCACTGGTGCAGCAGATTGATGACCTTCTAGCCAGGTTAAGTTATGCTGGCACCAGAATTACTTTCGCGTGGCTTCCAAGCTATTTGCTTTACGTCGCACCGACACAGATAGGTCTTACGGCGACGATGGGACAGGAAAGGGCTAGGAGTGGGAAGGAAGCGGCCGTGGCCTTAATTAAGGTACAGCCCCAGCATTTGCCTGGTGTGAAAATGGGAAACCACGGAAAACCATCTTCAGGACTGCCGACAGTGGAGTTCGAACCCACTATCTCCCGATTAGTGGATACTGGCCACACTTAAGCGACTGCAGCTATCGAGCTCGGTGGCTTCCAAGCCACGTTGGGATTGCGGGAAACGAACTTGCGGATGAAGCTGCAAAGGAAGCAGTACGTTTACCTCCAAGCCCTGTCAATTTACCTGCTAACGATATTTGTTCTCAGGTACGTCGAACCATCTTAGCGTCCTGGGAATCGGAGTGGCCAGCTATCCGAACTCCCAACAAGCTGAGAGCAATTAAGAAGACAGCTACCGTGTGGCGGTCCTGTTTCCGGCCTTCACGGAGAGAGGCCATAGTACTGTACAGGCTGAGGATAGATCATTTACAATCTGCGTACTCTTATCTCCTAAAGAGAAAGACCCCCCAGTGTGTTCTTTTGGTGCCGACTTCACCGTGGCCCACATCCTCACAGAGTGCGCCGATCTCTCTGGCCTAAGACGGAGCCTCGGCCTGTGTGTTTCACTCGAACGCATACTAGCCGATGACGCGACTACTGCTGATCTCGTCACCCGCTTTATGTGCGACAGTGGATTAATGAAGGGTATGTAAGTTACAAGTGAATTGTTACTCAGGGAACGCAGATTCCCTTTTGATTCATTACTAATTTTTCGGCCTAATTCAATAATTTTTTGTTTTATTTTGTACTGCGTTTCCAAATTCATTTGTTGAATAAATAATTTTGTTTTTATTTTACATTTTTTTCTAATTTGTTCAGAGAGGATGATTACCTCGTTGTACTTCCTCTTAAAACAAAAATCACCACCACCGGACAGAAACAATACTCACAATAAATTGCATAAAATCAGCACAACATCAAAATGTTAAAGTCAGCCGAGAGCAGAACAGAAAACTGATATCTAGTGGCCAAATTAGCAGCTATTTCCCGGCCTTGTATATCTCGTAGGCATGCGCATAAAACACACTCAGAACCAGCAATAGCATTGGAAAGGTGTATTAATATAAACCACACAGATGATGCAGACACAAGTCCAGAATCAAGGAGCAGTACATAGAGTCAAAGGGCCCACATATTATATCGTGGACATCAATGTCATTATGAAGACATTCACCCAATCAGGACAAAATTACCGATACCGCTGTCACCACAACACCTCTCACAGATTCAAGGGGTAGTATGCCACTCCATAAAAGAACTGAGCCATAGAGACAAAACTATAAACCGGCTTGAAACTCATGTAGACACCGCAAAAGGCACGCGTGAAACATCAGTCATACAATACTGAATCGTACGCCAATTGTTAGGAAAACGCATAAAAATATGAACGGAAAAGGAATGATAAAAGCACACACCCTAGCAGAATGAGCTGGGAATAAAACCCTCTGTCAACAACATGGAGATATCTTACGAGGCGACACGATAACTAAGAACGTGTCAGAGCAGCGAAAAATAATCAATGTCAAAAAGGAATGTAACACACAAGCCGATCAAAAGTTAGGATGTCCTGACATCCATCCCATCAAAGCGTTTTAAGATGTGAAAAAATCTGATAATAAAAACAGACGAACTCCTTCTTGTCCCAGCGAGGGGCAGAGAGGCAACAACCAAAAGACGTAAAATTAAACAGGGAAGGGAAAATAATCTGATACAGCAGAGCGGAGCACTGGCGACATCTAACGTTTCGGAAGAGTATTACTAAGCCAATGGAACGCATTGACGTTAAAAAGTAAACAAAAGCGGGATGACACGAATCAAATGTAGGAGCCCAGTGAGACAGCGACCGGGACTCGGTACAAACAATAATCACTACCACCAAGCCAAGCTCGAGCACAGCTCCGAGGACACCACTTGTGGCAGTTTGTAGAGCTCATACTAAATCAGGAGGAAAGTTATCAATGGCATTGTTATTTCGTGCCGTTCATAAAATTAACCATTGCAAAAACTTTTTCTTTTAATGTGCAAGTCGGTTGCTAGATTTAATATTCTGTAATTGAAAGGCCATCTAACAAAAACATTGGCTACAGTATATACAGTACGTGTTCTATGTTCCACTATAAGACTTACCTTGGTTGAAGGCCAGCGCTGGTACGTAGATCACAATGGGTATCCACGTGATCTGTAACAACCAATGGAAGCAGTTAGTTAGAGCACAATAACACAATGGACAATGCATACGAAACATCTTTATAACAGCGATGTGATTGGTTCAGCGCAGTTCTGCGTGCTGGGCAGCCCTATCTTTCCTGATAGCTGCACAAGCTACTTCCTCCTCTTTTTCTCCCTCCCATGACCCTGTTCCACCTGTCTTTTCCTATCTTCTGCTCTACATTTCCCTTCCTCCTACTTCCACTCAATCAGCAACACTTCCCTGTTCCTCATCTTCCCTCTGTTGTTTTACCTGGAGTGGCTCGAACCGATATCTCACAGACACCTGTCCTGAATTCTGATCCTGAATAGAGCCCTTAGCCTGCAATCTCCTTCTCCTTGGAACATTAGACCACCTGTCTTCTACAATTCCCCCCTTTCCTTCCCCTTCTTCTTTTTCACCTACTGTAACATGTGCATTGTTTGAGGGAGGCCTACCTGCCCTCTTGTTTTCTGTGAGAATCCTAATTATCTCCCTCAAACTCTCCAACACCTCCCTTATACCCCTCTATGCCTCGCCACACCCACAGTACCTACACTTGCACTTCTTATCCATTCTTTACGGAAAGAATGAAAAGAAAAGGAAAAATAAAATACCCTGTTATGTGCAAAAAAAAAGTGAACGGAAAGAAATATTGTCTAGGATAGTAGGTCTACTCAAAGATCACACGACAATAAGGCAATTAATATACGACTACACTACAATAGGGCGAGTTGGCCGTGCGGTTAGGAGCGCGCAGCTGTGAGCTTGCATCTGGGTGATAGTGGGTTCGAACCCCACTGTCGGCAGCCCTGAAGATGGTTTTCCGTTGTTTCCTATTTGTGAGATCTCCGAAGTTCAGCAACATTGGGCGTGGTCAGGAGTTGCATGGGTTGCCACGCGCTGTTGGTGGGGGGTAAGGAAATGGAGGAGCGGAAAGGAACTGGCCACCCTACCGTACGTAAACTCCGTCTCAGGAACACCTCTGCGGAGGTTCGGACCTGCCTTCGAGCAGTATAACCCTTACCTTACCTACACTACAATACTACTTAGTCGTACAGTATTTTTATCCTACAACACCCTAACAGGATAAAAACTGCTTTCAGTTACTGAATTCCAAAAGGAATACACAAGAACTACACAATTCTAAACTGCAGTTAAGCCTATCCTAACTACAACAACAGAATTCTGGCAAGGGAGTTTCTACGGGTACCTCTACTATACTACACAAATATTTTACAATATAAAATAATCACGCTAATTTCTAATAAGATATTACTGTACAGCACACTACAATAATTTTAAACTACGTTCAGACGTATCCTAATTACAATACCGGTACCGTATGTCACTACTAAGCACAAACAGAAATGAAAATTGCAAGTTTGAAATATGCAAGAACTACTGTACTCAAAGATTACCAACAAAGCTAAATGCTTAGACAGATTATTATTAGTACTATGCTCTAATAGATACACACGAAAGATACACACACAAAGATATACACGAATATAGCAGTCAAGATATGGTACTATCTAAATATACCGTATCTACACTACAATAGACTGAAATGTGGTTAAATGATTTTTACCGCTGGCGGATTACTATTATTTTCCCTGTTACGCGGGACTGATAATAAAAGTGTCCTTAAATGCTGAAAAATAAGAGGTTGTCTACAATAATTTCTGTCAAAACTACGCCGGGGGCTTGAAATGCAATATTATTGGGATATAGGAATTTGATTATTAACTTTTACTCGAAGAATAAACGAAGGTACTAGTACAAAGTATGCCAGGAACTTAGACTACAGTTCATCGGGCCGGGCTGAGTGGCTCAGACGGTTTAGGCGCTGGCCTTCTAACCCCAACTTGGCAGGTTCGATCCTGGCTCAGTCTGGTGATATTTGAAGGTGCTCAAATAGGTCATTCTCGTGTCGGTAGATTTACTGGCACGTAAAAGAATTCCCGCGGGACTAAATTCCGACACCTCGGCGTCTCCGAAGACCTTAAAATAGTAGTTAGCAACAATCGTCAACAATCCGAAAACTGTTAAGTACCGTAATTATCCAGTTAAATTACCGTGTATTCTCTTTAACTTCTTTTTAAATCGAAGTTTACAAGGCGTGATAGTTTGAACGGATATCTATACGAAATACGGAAATGTTGCGGCGGAAGTTACAACTCCTCGTGATAATCTGCCTTATATTATACTATTTTATTATACTAACGAACGTACAGATGTTTAAAAATATTTTTTAAAGTTAACATTATTACCTAAAGTATTTCTTAAACCTAAATTCGAAACAGGTACACCTAGCTAGTTGTACTTAACCTAGAAAACTTAATCTACTGAACACCAATTGAATTACTTGTTATAAAATTCAAATAAATATCACACTCCCAATTTCTACCAACTAGCACTAAACACCAATATATAAATGGCACCAAATGGATCACACACACGCAAAAGTTAAACAATTTCAATAGGTTTTTAGTCACTACAATAATGCAAGAGCTCTTTCAACAGCCGACCGTTCACAAGCACATCCAACAATTCACTCACTTGTTTTAACGGCCATCGCTGACTCAAAGAGCAAATTGTTTGATTGTGGCAGGAAACTTTTGAAAAATAATAGATCTGGGTCGTTATTGTCCCCAGCAGCCGACGATCGCCCGTCTATCCCCTCTTCACGCTGATATAAATGGTAGTTTAGGGGAAGGCCTAAAATTTCATTTTCAAATATTTTTGTTTTTAGTAGTCCTATCTTCATAAAAATTGGTATGCAAAGTCGAAGAATACGTCGCTACAGTATATCTTATGAATAATTGTATTCACGCCGAGTGAAATGGTACCTTATGGGAGGGCCTAAAATTTCGTTTTTAAATATTTACGTTATTGGTGGTCCTATTTCATTGAAAATTGGTATGCAAAGTCGGAGAATGTGCCACTACAATTTAAGCTATAAGTAATTTTATTTACGCTGAGTAAAATGGTAGTTTAGGGGAAGGCCTAAATGTAATTCTCAAATATTTATATTATTAGTTGTCGTATCGATAAATACTACATAACCAAAGTTATAGAGAATTAAATTTCCGACCATTTATGTCTTATACATTTATACCGTACCGGCTATGATAACAAAGATATTCATGAATTTGTACTTTGTTGCTAAGTCCATATCAACGCCGAGCTATGAGAAAATGGGTTAACAGAATTTAATGACAGCAAACCCAGCAAACTAAATAATGGATTCTCACAAGGTTCAGTGCTTGCCCCACTCTTGTTTAGTTTATATATCTCAGATATACCATCCACAAGATCCAGGAAATTTGGGTATGCAGATGACTGGGCTCTTGCCACTAAAGACCTATGCTTCGAGCAGACAGAGGAAACGTTGACAAAAGATCTCTCTGTTTTAGGAAAATACTTTCGAAAATGGAGACTTCAACCAAGTATGAGTAAAACAGAAGTTTCTTGTTTTCATCTGAACAACCGAATGGCTTCAAGGGACCTCAAAGTATACTTCGATAACACTCTCCTCCGCCACAATAGACACCCCAGATATCTAGGTGTTACACTCGACAGAACACTGTCATTCCAAGAACATCTGAGAAAGAGCGCTGCCAAGATTCAGACACGTAACAACATAATTCGAAAACTGTGTGGTTCTTCTTGGGGTGCAAGTGCAATTATTCTACGCTGCTCAGCTCTAAGTCTAGCTTACTCTACTGCGGAGTATTGTGCCCCCGTCTGGATGAACAGTCCTCATGTGAAGAGAATAGACGTTAAGTTAAACGATACAATGAGAATGATCACTGGTACGATCAGATCAACTCCAATTCAATGGTTGCCCGTACTAAGCCATATTCCTCCACCCCACCTCCGTAGATGCACTGCTCTGATGAATGAATACAATAAGATCCAGAATAATCAAAGATTGCCCATTCATGAGGATATAGACAGACTTAAGTCAAGACGTCCACCCATCTGTACGGCGGAGAACCTTGTAGCCAGTCATTTCAATCTGACTGAGAGATGGTCTAATGAATGGAGATAATTTGCTTCTGCAGAATCCTTAAATATGCCATGCATTACACAGAAGGTACCTGGCTTTGAACATCCGCGGAAAGTATGGTCCAAGTTAAACTGGATCCGGACTAACCATGGTGTGTGTGCAGATCTTCTGTATAAATGGAAGAAAAAGTCTACATCCTGCTGCGACTGTGGTGCTGAGAGGCAAACTGTGAAGCACATCACACAAGAATGCCCACTGAGACGTTTCAGTGGAGAAACAAGTGAATTTTTCCTGGCGACACCACAGGCGATTACCTATGTAAATAATGTACCGGTAGATATAAACCTGTAATTTATTGTACTGTTCATGTATATGCCATACGATAAATAAAATAAATAATGAAAATCGGTATATAGAGTCGGGGAATAGGAAACTACAGTCTAAGCTATAAACAATTTTATTCATCCTGGATGAAATTGTAGTTTAGAAGAAGGTGCCTAAAGTGTAACTTTTAAATACCAATGTTATTGGTCCTATCGAAAAGTACTACATAAAACAGTTATAGAGAATAACATTTCCGATCATTTATCTTTTATTGAGTTTTACCGTACCGACTATGATAAGAGTGGTATTTCAGAGTCGGAAGAAAACAAAAGATGAAGGCGTATAATATCGAAAGTGCATAACATTGATCAACAATAACATTACATTGACCATTGTTTATTGTGATGTTCATTGTCTCTTATGCTGCCTCTCAACTCCGAGTATAACAGCCTGACTGAATATAGCCGGGGAGTTAGAAAACGTTCTTCTTTAGCATGCCATTCCTCTGATACAGCTGGTACGTAACACACTGGTTCATCATAGTATTTCAGCTATTCGATCCCTACTCTGACGCGCTGTTTCTTTGAGCAGTGTGCATACTTAAGGCAGAGCCTCACTTAGTGGTGGTAGTAGTAGTAGTAGTAGTAGTAGTAGTAGTAGTAGTAGTAGTAGTAGTAGTAGTAGTAGTAGTATGGCCTGGTCTAGAATAACAATTTAGGCATTTTCCAAATTATAGCACCACAATATTCACTAAATAACTCAAAATTCAACTCTGAAAAGAGCCGTTTCTTAAGAAAAGCTTCTTTCTCTTCACTTTTAATTAAATTCTACATTCAATTTATTCCAAACTAGCAGTGAAGAGGGGTTTCTCTTCTGGCTTGGAGGAAAAATTTGCCTTCAAGTCAGATAGATTTTTCCGCCGCCAGTGTAGTGAATTGATATTTTCCGATTCATCCGGTACTCCTAGGAAACAGAATAGTAATTGGGCATAGATTTTGCCCTGGGAGTCTCCACTATTCAACCCTCTCCCCGCCGAAGAGTGTTTACAGAGCACGGCTGTCTGTGGTTTGGTCATTCCAGGTCTGGAACTTTGGACTGTTAGATAGGCAGCGTAGTCCTGTTCGTTGAAAGTGAGAAAATGTGGGGTGTTTCATTTGAACAAGTATTTCGTAGTATGAAAGCATTGCTTTTAATCGCGCCATTCCTATTGACGTCATTGTATGTTCATTTCAGTTGGGAAAACCACTAAGACAGTCTTCTGAGGATGCAAAAAGGCATTACAATGAAAACATCCCAACCTGATTGCGACTGATGGTATGAAATTGGAACTACCATTACAGTGAAAATTCTCTCAGTCTTCATATGAGAAAAGATGTTTGGTGACCTCCCGTCGCGTTTCTAGCGTAACGTTAAGAGCTATACAATTTAAGACAATCTTGCTCATAACACGTACACTACCTAACCTAGAATTCTGTATAAAATGTAGAATTCCGTAGTGAAGCACGGGTACATCACCTAGTCAAATATAAAATCACTGAACATAAAATGCATATGGTATAGATTATAAATTGTTATAAATACCTTTTATCTTGAAAATCAGGTCTGGAAATAATACACAAAGCAAATAAGTTCAAACAAGTAATGAACTCACCGCCCAATATGCGTAACCAACTTCTACTATTTCACTAGACAACCGTACGTTAAAATCACATTCGGTAATCAGTAAATCAGGAAAGAGAAGTCAACACAAAATATCACGCACTGAAACAAGACCATATATTTTAGGAAAACATTTTTCAGTATGAATGTTACCAAAAAAAAATGGATATTTGTTTGCCTGTGACAGGTTGTGGTGATTGAGATGACTGTGTCCGTTCTTCATTTCAATTTGACGGCATAGTAGGCCTTAAGTGATGTAAACAGTGGGGATTGAGGGGTCGAGGCAGTCGCCCCACACCTTGCGGAAAAAACATTACACGTTTATTCCATTTTAGCCGCCCGAAGCTAGGAATTATAGGACAATCAATTTGTACAAGCTGGTTTGTTACTTAATTGTTAACAAACCCGGGTACTTGTTCTTGTCTGTAATTGTTATGCCCCCCACCCTCCCCCTCTCCCACTTCCACTACTATTCCTTATATTGTGAGTTCCGGCAGAAAGTGAAGAGGCTGAGTGTGAATGGGCTCTCATATTTAGATTGGAATTTTTGAAATTAGCGACTTTGATCACAAAAATCATACAAAATGAATTTATTCACTGAAAAATATTTATTTATATAGTCTAAGCTGTGATCGATCTTTTATTCATTATAAATCTGAGCGGACACCATTCGAAACGTTAGGACTTCACAGAATAACGACACGCTTCAGGAATTACAATGCTGTGACTCTTACCTGGCCGTAATACTCGCTTGTGGTGGAACAGCGTTATCTCGACTGAACAGTCATCGCGATGGAACACTGTTCCACAAGATACGCCGAAGAAACGCAACCATGTTAAATCGTATTGAACTAAAATAACTTCAGTAATTACCGAGTAATGTAGAACGAAGGAATGACTAAGGAAATAATGAAGGGTTGAGGAAGAATTGCTACCTGTTACAAATATAACAGGCTTAATTGAGTAACATATTATTCTGGCAACATGTCAGCAAGCTGGAACATTGTTATCTTAACTGTTACGTTAAATACCGCCATCTCCAGTAGATGGCATTGTCCAGAGTTGCCATGATCCGACTCTAAACTCCATGAAATGAAACGACGACAAGAAGATGACACCGAAAGCAAGGAAATTGTCAGAAATATTCTACATGGTGAATGGGAAAGTTCTAGAAACATGATAGAGGTGAACAGTGTGAAAGGCTTGCTAATGCAGATTTTTATACCGGAAAAGTCGGAGAAATTACAATTTGGACACCAGGGACTGTTTAAATGCCGAAGAGCATGGATGTTGCAGCCAACAGGCAGAAGCCACATGCCCAACTTCTAACGACTGGAGGTCCGTGGCAGCAAATCTCAATGGCAAATGGTAGATTACTACTCACGTTTCCTGGAGCTCGTGGACGTCCCAAGTGGTTATAGCACGATTGAAAAAAAGGTTTTCCCGTTATGGGCTTCCTCTAGTCCTTTATTCAGATGGAGACATCCGATTCGTGTCGGAGGAGTTAAAATTAGGGTCCCAGATACCCTCCTGCGGTCGATATAGGAACACTCCATCACCTGCCGAACTGCTGTAAAGTAGAACCCGACATTCCAACAGGTAACTCAGCAGAAGTTCGAAAGAACATTAAAATAAAACTGCGGAACAAAGGAATGGGGCGCAAACGCTTCCACCTGTCCAAGACGGACACAGGACATGTTGTGTCGCAAGGAAATCGATGTTTTTCCATTCATACGTGATCCAAATTCAAGAAGGGAATTTCTTTAGGCGGAACAGAAGATTCATGAGGTATCATCTACAACATTAGGTGACAGGGCATTACCACAGCTGTGGTACACCAGAAACTGGCAATCAGGAGGCGTCTAACCCCAACATGTGCGTAATTGAATACAACCTCTTCGTACCGAGTTATCGCTCACGGCAAATATCTGAGTGCTGTTCATGTTTATTTATTTATTTATTTATTGCGCACTGCAGGATTTCTAATCCCAATTACAGTGGCAAATGTTTACATGTGTTTTCTAAATGCTTCGAATCGGTCTAACAAACTAATATCTGAACTATTTTAATATTATATTTGCGTTGAGAAAGAAATAATATTACATATTTAATTCTTACAAGAAACAAGAAGATAAAAAGCATAATTTCGGTATCTAAAATATTCTAATAACCTAACATCTGAACTATTCTAATGAGAAAGGAACACTATTTCACATCTAGTCTAATTTAATCTTTACAAGAAAGGATAGAATAAAATAATTAAATTTGTAAAAATCGTAAATTTCATATCTAAACTATCATTTTCTTCTACGGCAGTTCTAACACTTATAATTACATTCATGGGATAGGGCTTAATGTAGAATACATTTTGTAGTTCAAATCAGCATTACAAATTAGAGTTTTTTCACGGAGCTGGTGAATTGTTGTAAAAACAGGTCTAAAGGTACACAGAAGTCCAAAGAATTATTTTTCTGAACTGTACTGTTGTAGACATTGCATAGCCTGCAGAGTGGAGACTTTTTGTGAGCAGTTGTTCTGACGTTTTTATTATAAAAAGTTGCATTTGTTCTCGCATTAAAGCGGGGCACGTGGAAGCACAAGAGGCGTAAAAAGTCAGGTTGTCAATAACAGAATTTACAGTTTTGTACAGAAACTTCATGTCATTCTTTTGTCTCCTCAGTTCCAAGCTTTCTATTTCAAAATTTAGGAGAAGTTCGTTGTATGCTATGTGTGGGTAATTACCTTTTTCTCTAAATGTAAGTATTTTAAACATATCTTTTGGAATTTTTCGACCTGCGCATTATATATTTTGTTGGCTGCACAACGCATGCGTATTCTACAGGATCATTTCTGGCTCGCTCTGCAACACGGCACGGCTGTCGCTAGCGCGCTTTTCCTCACCACTACTCACGGCAATTCACACATATAGAAATGTCCGATTCGTTGGCTGAATGGTCAGCGTACTGGCCTTCGATTCAGACGGTCCCGGGTTCGATTCCCGGCCGGGTCGGAGATTTTAACCTTCATTGGCTAATTCCAATGGCCCGGGGGCTGGGTGTTTGTGCTGTCCCCAACATCCCTGCAACTCACACACCACACAAAACACTATCCTCCACCACAATAACACGCAGTTACCTACACATGGCAGATGCCGCCCACCCTCATCGGAGGGTCAGCCTTACAAGGGCTGCACTCGGCTAGAAATAACCACACGAAATTATTATATTACTTATAGAAATCCATTTCTAGTGAAACTATTAGTCTAAAACCTACCTGACATTAATTTTGATGTTCAAAATGTTGCCCCTCAGCTGTCAAACACGCCTGACACCTCGTAAATACACTGACTGACAGAGCAAATGCAACACCAAGAAGGAGTGGTCAGAACTTTATGCCAATTGCAGGGTAGACTGACGTCACTGAGGTATGCTCATGATGTGAAATGCGCCGCTGTGCTGCGCACGTAGCGAACGATAAATGGGACACGGCGTTGGCGAATGGCCCACTTCGTACCGTGATTTCTCAGCCGACAGTCATTGTAGAACGTGCTGTCGTATGCCACAGGACACGTGTATAGCTAAGAATGCCAGGCCGCCGTCAACGGAGGCATTTCCAGCAGACAGACGACTTTACGAGGGGTATGGTGATCGGGTTGAGAAGGGCAGGTTGGTCGCTTTGTCAAATCGCAGCCGATACCCATAGGGATGTGTCCACGGTGCAGCGCCTGTGGCGAAGATGGTTGGCGCAGGGACATGTGGCACGTGCGAGGGGTCCAAGCGCAGCCCGAGTGACGTCAGCACGCGAGGATCGGCGCATCCGCCGCCAAGCGGTGGCAGCCCCGCACGCCACGTCAACCGCCATTCTTCAGCATGTGCAAGACACCCTGGCTGTTCCAATATCGACCAGAACAATTTCCCGTCGATTGGTTGAAGGAGGCCTGCACTCCCGGCGTCCGCTCAGAAGACTACCATTGACTCCACAGCATAGACGTGCACGCCTGGCATGGTGCCGGGCTAGAGCGACTTGGATGAGGGAATGGCGGAACGTCGTGTTCTCCGATGAGTCACGCTTCTGTTCTGTCAGTGATAGTCACCGCAGACGAGTGTGGCGTCGGCGTGGAGAAAGGTCAAATCCGGCAGTAACTGTGGAGCGCCCTACCGCTAGACAACGCGGCATCATGGTTTGGGGCGCTATTGCGTATGATTCCGCGTCACCTCTAGTGCGTATTCAAGGCACGTTAAATGCCCACCGCTACGTGCAGCATGTGCTGCGGCCGGTGGCACTCCTGTACCTTCAGGGGCTGACCAATGCTCTGTTTCAGCAGGATAATGCCCGCCCACACACTGCTCGCATCTCACAACAGGCTCTACGAGGTATACAGATGCTTCCGTGGCCAGCGTACTCTCCGGATCTCTCACCAATCGAACACGTGTAGGATCTGATTGGACGCCGTTTGCAAACTCTGCCCCAGCCTCGTACGGACGACCAACTGTGGCAAATGGTTTACAGAGAATGGAGAACCATCCCTCAGGACACCATCCGCACTCTTATTGACTCTGTACCTCGACGTGTTTCTGCGTGCATCGCCGCTCGCGGTGGTCCTACATCCTACTGAGTCGATGCCGTGCGCATTGTGTAACCTGCATATCGGTTTGAAATAAACATCAATTATTCATCCGTGCCGTCTCTGTTTTTTCCCCAACTTTCATCCCTTTCGAACCACTCCTTCTTGGTGTTGCATTTGCTCTGTCAGTCAGTGTATGTTTGCAGACACTCGGCGAATCTCAGCGCGTGTGATGTTCGAATTAACCTGTGTAATGTTCTCTTGTGTGAGGGTTGTTCACATGCACTTTTCCCTTCAGCATCCCCCACAGATAATAAACACAGGGATGTAAATCAGGGGATCTAGGGGGATAATTAACCACACGATCTTCGAAAACTTCCCGTATTAACTCCATAGACCGATTAGCAGTGTGTGCCGTCGCATTATCTTGCATAAAGTAACCATTACTCTAAAAAGGGAACGCACAATTCATAACCGGGGTAATCCTTCACCTCATTCTTTTGCTTCGGCCGGGTGACGTCACAACTTTACCATCGCACCCAGCCGACCCAACAAGCATATCGGCCGGACGCCCAGTTGGAAGTCGGCTATAGACAATGTTCACCTGTATTGTCCTGGACGTCCACCGCTTCATCTCGGAGGAAACCATCCTCTCCGACCTCCGCAAGACGGGAGTGTACAGCGCAACCAGACTCTACGAAGGCTCCGCTCCATCACCAGACATCCTTCTATTTCTCACCTCTCCGACCGACCGTGACCATCTTCTCGCCACTGGTGCCCATATTCGCAGCCGTCTCCATCGCGTGGAACCCACTCCTAGCCAAGTTCTTGAACAATTACCGGACTACTCATCTGATCTTCCTGCATCTGATGCTTCTACTGCTGCTTCTACGCCACCTCCCTACCCCACCCTGCCACAACCATTGTCCTCTCTCTGCATCACTTCTACCACCTCTATTACCACCATCATCTCCTCTGTTCACAACCCCATCACAAACTCTCTCACCACTTCGGTTACTACCCATCCAACCCCTATAATGATAACTACTGTCCCCTCCCCTCCCAACCTTACCCCATCAAGCCAATAAGCAGCATCTGAAACTGCCACCGACACGACGCCACCATTATCGCCAGCTTACACCTGCGTCATCGGAGGAGTGGACCTGCTCTTATCCACGGATACCATCGTCCAAGCCCTTCGCCAGACCGGAACACCAGTGCGGATCTTCAATGCCTCAGGACCCACGCACCTTGTTCGATTTCATCTACCGACTCCGGATACCGCTCAACACCTCATAGACAACGGAATTCATCTCCACGGCCGCCTTCATCAGATTGAACCCTCTCGTTCTTCTCCCCAAACTTCCACCCGACCTCCCACACCTCGTCGCCGTCCCCGGCCAGCTCCACCTTTCCTTCCACCGAATCCACACATCCGTTTTTACCCGCCTCCACCCAATTTCTCTCCCCCACCACCACCCCTAACAAACCCCCTCCATGTCTTACTCACTTCACTGCATCATTTCTCTTGTATCTTCCACAACCTAGCCCATTCCTTCACCCCTCTCACACACCCCTCACTAGTCCCACAGCCCTGTGCATTATTCCTTTACCCCACCATGCTTCCCTACATATTTATAATGTTTATAACATGCCGCAACCGAAATTGTAAATCTGTAATACCACTGTTGAAAAATTTTCTGTACTTCCTATTGTAAACCCCTTGATATAATAAAGCACCTCGCCATCTCCTACATATTCACATCCTTTACCCATATCCTTCTTCCGTCACATCTCCCCAACCTGCCCGCATATCTTGGCCAGAGAGAGGGCGACACCCTCTAGGTGGCCCGCCCCACCCCTTCAGAACCATTAGTCCTTTCTTCTTCCGTCATCTCTTGAGAGAATGTTCTGAGAATGAGGTCTATATATCGATCAGCATTTGTTTCACGGAAAAATATAGGCCTTATAAATCCGCGAGCACTTACTACGTATTGCGCACCAAACTCCTATTTTTACATCACGAATTGGACGGACATGCAACTGGTGGGGATTTTCTGCACATCAGTAGCGATTGGTTTGACTATTTACATAGCCACTTAAGTGTAACCATGCTTCATCACTATAAAATAAAAGTTCTGGGTCAGCGTACCCATCGTGAACTGACTGAAGCAACCAATTACAACACCGGACCCTAGCGAAACTGTCAGATCCTCTTAAATATTGCGCAGGGGTGGGTTTGTACAGTTAGCTTTTAACAGTTTTTTTGTTTTGTGGCCGGAAGATAATGACAAATCAGCTTGTACGGTGAGACGCGACAGGGATTTTGTTGGAGTTCTTTCCAAGAGACCTCCTATTTCGTCAAGCTTTTCCTCTGTTAAAATAGTTCATCTCCTGCGTGATTTCTTGTTAAGAATGGACCCGGTGGTGCGGAACTTCTTTACGTACCGTACTCCTATGGGGAGGGAGAATGCGTGTGGAAATTTGCGAATGAATCGAAAGCGACAGCACAACACAATGAATACTCTATACATCACTCGTTAAACACACGATTAGTTTTCCTACAGAAACTACGCTATTTTAAAGCGAACACATTTAACACGCTACCAATACCACAGAGGCAATGGTTATCGCTACCGTACTGCAATAGATCACCTTAGCAGGCCATGAAGCAATATATCTCTCGGCAAATGAGTCACCCGGCCGCGCTATTAGAGCCCTGGACTGTTCCTGAATTTACAGGGTATTCTCTGGATGAGTTTCTTTGATAAATTACATACTGCTTTCTTTCTCTCAGGTAGGAGCTGAAAAGGCATAGTAGTGGGTAAGATAATCAAAGCATATTTAATTTTTTTGGAGTATGTCGTGGTCAATTTTGTCAAAGACCTTTTCGAAGTCAGTAAATATTGCATCTTCTGGCCACCTCTCTCAAGTTCTGCGGATATTGATTGCGCAAAATTTATGAGATATTTTACTGTAGATCGTTCTGAAATAAATCCATGTTTCTGTTCTGTTATTAAAGGTCTTGTATAGACAGTGAGAGTATGACATAATATAAATTTAAAAACTTTGGCAATAGCTGAAATAATTGATATTGGTCGGTAGTTTTTTATTAACCTTGGATTACTCGATTTAGACTCGTTGGCTGAACGGTCAGCGTACTGGCCTTCAGTTCAGAGGGTCCCGGGTTCGATTCCCGGCTGGGTCGGGGATTTTAACCTTAATTGGTTAATTCCAATGGCACGGGGGCTGGATGTATGTGTTGTCTTCATCATCATTTCATCCTCATCACGATGCGCAGGTCACCTACGGGTGTCAAATAGAAAGACCTGCACCAGGCGAGCCGAACCCGTCCTGGGATATCCCGGCACTAAAAGCCATACGACATTTTACCCGATAAAAACACAGGACATACACGGGACAGTGTCCATACTGTGGGAAATACGGACGTTTTGAGAAGTAAGTTATAAATGAAGAGGAGAGGATATTTCAGTACATCTTTGCAACCCTTTATAATATATGGCGGTATCTGGTCTCTCTCTCTCTGTGAACCAAATTGGGTATGTCCTGACTTTCCACGGGCCGCTTTTAGGAACAGTCTCCTTTAACACCGCGTAAATTTTAGAATAAAGACAGGCCTCTGCTTTGTCTACATCAGTGCATTCGTACAGGTCTTATCTTAGTCCTGTGAACAAGTGTTCAAAATTAGCTTTTTAAAAATTGTAAGTATTTTGAGCTTCCCTTTTGCAGTTTCTACGGTTTGGAGTGATCTTTAATTCTATTTCTAGGGCGGGCTGAGGGGAGTCCTCAGGTAACAGCGGATCAGTGTTCTCTTTACAAGTGACATTCGTTATTGTCTGACTGGCGAATACTAAATCCAATGTTTTACCGTTACTATTGGAAACGGAATTATAGGAATTCAAGTCGTGTAAACTGAGGAAGTATTGGATTTGTGTCGTTAAATTTAAGTCACTGTTTTCAATAATTACTGTTGGCAAGTTAAAGTCTCCCGTAATGATTACATTACTATCCATTATTTCATGGTGAGACTCCATCCACCTAAATAAATCACAATGAACCTCTAGTTTTGCGCTTGGAGATACGTACACGTTAATTAGATATCAGACCTTTCCCCGAATATTTACCTTCAGAAATAACCCCTCGAATTCTTCCGTTGTTTGCTCGACCTTGAGGACAGGTGACGCTTCTAACTGCTATGACTACCCCACCTCCCCGCGCTGTTGAGCCCCTTACTGGGTCAGCACGGTATACTTTATACTTTTTACAACAGACCTCGCTACCCGAGATGCTATCATCTAGCAAGGATTCAGTGAGCATTATAACGTCGAAATTATTACTGTCTTAAGACCACGTGCATTCTGGTGATAAATGGAAAGCCTACCTTTCTCAATCACAATTACAATTTAGACAGATCGTCCTGGTTATTGATAACAATGACTCCAGACTTTTGGGTCTTGCCTATTTTAATTATACCATTCCTTACCCAAATGTAAGTGTAATTCTTCTCCCTCCGGACTGCACGGGCCTGAGCCAGCAACTTCTTCTTCTGAGGGGACAGACTCTCGTTTACGTAGATGATGTTGTCACCAGGAAATCCTTGTTGTCTGTTGGAGAGATTTCACTTCACTCGCCTCCGCTCCATGAAGTGGTTTATATTCGTTCTTCTTACAAATTTCACTATGATCCCGCAATGTTTCTGGTTTGGTGCCTTCGGGAGTCAATGGCAAGCATCCACCATTCCACCATTTCTTTTTTAATTTCTATGTCCAACACACGCCCGACTTTCTTTACCGTGTCTAGAACTAATTCATTCGGTATATCCGGAATCCCATGTATTTCGATGGTATTCTTTCTCGTATACTGTTCAGCTTCCCCCACACGGATTTCTAAGGATTTTATTTTATCCTTCAGAAGATGATTTTCCTGAGTGAGGTTTATGTAGCTTGAAAACACTGTTGCATATCTTTTTGCTGTTTGGAAATCAGAAGTACCGTATCATCTAATTTCTTGTGACACAGTTCAAGGGAATTACCTAAATCTGTCTTTCGAGTCTTCTGGTCTTCCTTCATTTTCCTCATTTCTTCAGTTAACTCTTTCAATAATTCGCAAATACTGCCGTGGTAGTCAATGATGTTGATTTTCGCGCACTGTTTCTTGGTTCTTGTCGCAAGTCCACTCCGTGTAACTGTTTACACTGTTCGTACACTTTTTGTGGTACCACTTTTACATGCCACACACTGTCGACCGCAGGCGCTCATTTCGCTGAGTTGTTTATGTGCTCCTTATTTCTCAAATTACTCGGGTTTATTGGTCAATCGCCAACGGCCGTAGCCGTGTTGAAACACCGGATCCCGTGAGATCTCCGAAGTTAAGCAACATTGGGCGTGGTCAGGAATTGGATGGGTTGCCACGCGCTGTTGGTGGGGGGTAAGGAAATGGAGGAGCGGAAAGGAACTGGCCACCCTACCGCACGTAAACTCCGGCTCAGGAAAACCTCTGCGGAGGTTCGGACCTGCCTTCGGGGCAGAACAACCCTTACCTACCTACCTATTGGTCAATCAGTCGGTAGTATTTGTGAAATACCGATCTGACACTAGAGAATACACACTTTGCAGGAGCTTGTTATTCTCGTGCCGGCCCAATGAGTCGAGTACGGAATAAGCACTCGATATTAGAGTTTCTAACTGCAGGTTTCCATCATTGTTGAGGAGGAATGTTTAAACTTGCACGTAGCTTCCTTGATTTTACGATAAACACTGGAGTGGTCGTGTTTGCCCTGAAACTCCTCAATTTCTTTGGATTTCGCATTCAGCTCCTCCTCCTTGGCAGCTCTTACTTATTTTCTTGATCCAAATAAGTGGTACTTTTCTCTGTCTTTATTCTTGAGTGAACTTCTCTGGTCCATCAACTGCACAATGTCATCCACCATCTATTCTTAATCTTCTGTTTCTCCTTCTCCAGATTTTTTCTACCCACCATTTTCACCACACTTTCAATATAGTTCCAGTTGGGACCGCACTTCCTTTAGGGGAGCTCGAGCAAAACTGGATTTCCTTGTGTTTCTAAGAAGCTTTCTCAACATTTTCTTTCGTGAAACTAACTACAGAGTGTGGAATGCTATGCGTGGTGCGCGAGGCTGTACATTATTTAAGGCCACAGTCGCTTCCTTTCCTGTCCCATCGCCACTATAACATCTCTCTGTGTCGGAGGGATGTAAAATAAGAACACAGCTCAACATAACAGTGTTTGTATTTTATGATTTTAGGTGAGAAATTAACATTTTTTAGTAAATACATCGTGTCAATCGAACGATATCTTTAAATTGTATAACTTTAATTGAATGGGTGAGGTTAAAATTTGTTGGTCAAATTAAACTGAGATAGCCATTACGTAGCTTATACGCAGTCGCAACAAAAAGTGGAAAGGAGGAATAGAATAAACGAATTTCTATGGCGTTATTGGAGGTTGAAGTTCAGAGTGAAAACTGGGAACTCAGCATGTAAGCAATTTGCTTTTGTAAGGCTTCGAAAATACGATAAATTGATCATAGAAGCAAATATATATATCCCCTTTATTTTGTGTTCATAAATTAGCCTACTAAATGAATAAATTAAGGACTACAAAAAATGCGGCCTGGTTATTTTAAGAAGATGTCTAAGGCTTGAAACAGTCATGGAGAGGCTAGACCTTGCGTTCAACCCATTTCAGCGTGCTTCGATGTACCTGTTGGAGGGCACTGAACAGTAACTCTTGTTTAGATCAATACACTTCCGTTTTCGAAAAAATTGAGGTCGAATGTCACGGGGCAGGATCCGCTTCGGACCAAATAGAGGTCACAGAACACTAAAAGGCGAACAAATTTTACTTAAACATGTCAGCTCTGCAACCTAATAATTTCCAAAAAATTGATGAATCCCCGATTCCAATACAACGCATATGTACTTACAGCGCAGTCAACGGGAGCGGTGGGCAGTGGGTCTCCGTACTTCTGTGCGAACCTGGACGATATGAGTTCGAGTCTCGTCGCAGCTATATGTTTTGTACAACGAGTTGGTTTACGTCGCACCGACACAGATAGGTCTTATAGTCTAGGCATATATTAATTTCAGGTGTCCGCCTCTGTGGTGAGCTGCCCCCCAGGGGCTCTGCCAAGAAATTTGGAAAGGGCTGGAACGGGGTTCTTTCAGCCTTGAGAGGTCAAGTGAGTAGAGGGGGTTCAATTCCCACCTCAGCCATCCTCAGAGTGGTTTTCCGTGGTTTCCCATTTCTCCTCCTTCACACTCCTAGCCCTTTCGTATCTCGTCGTCGCCATAAGACCTATCTGTGTCGGTGCGACATAAGGCAAATTTTAAAAAATGTTCGGTATTGGAGATGAGTGGCAACAGAAGACACAAAGCACATCACAACAAACAACGCTCATTGTAATGTTATTGTTGATCAATTTTATGAGCTTTGTATATTGTAGGCCTTCACATTTAGTTTTCTTTTGACTCTGTAATATTAGGGCGTCTTATAAAATTATTTATAGCATAGAATGTAGTTCCTTATTCTCCGATTTTACATACCAATTTTCTTTGAATTCTACTTACCCATTTTCTCGTGACTCGGCGCTGATATGGACTTAGTAACAAAAATCCATATTCATGAATATCTCTGTGATCGTAACCGGTACGGTAACAATGTATCAGACATAAATGATCGGAAATTTAATACTGTATAACTTTACTTATGTAGTATTTATCGATACGATCACTAATAACATGAATATTTGAGAATAAAATTTTAGGCTTTGCCCTAAACTAGCTCTTCACTCACCGTGAATGCTTCTACATACATCAAGACAGACAGAAATTACGGAAAATTAAAAAGTGCATTTCCTTGTTACTGATACAGATTCTGAGCAATGTACAGAGAAAACACAAAAATTTGCCCACCGATAAGTGCTGATGGCAGTGACTAGTGTTATATGATAAACAATATAGCCTACTGAAAACATTGTTTTACGTGCTGAATAATTTTAAAAGTCCGCCTCAGTGGTGTAGTGGTTAGTGTGATTAGCTGCCACCCCCAGAGGCCCGGGTTCGATTCCCGGCTCTGTCATTCTCGAATTAGTTTTCCGTGGTTTCCCACTTCACCAGGCAAATCCCGGGATGGTACCTAACTTAAGGCCGTGGCCTCTTCCTTCCCTCTTCCTTATCTATCCCTTCCAATCTTGCCATCCCCCCGCAAGGCCCCTGTTCAGCATAGCAGGTGAGGCCGCCTGGGCGAGGTATTGGTTATCCTCCCCCGTTGTACAACCCGACTCAATGTCTCACGCTCGAAGACACTGCCCTTGAGGCGGTAGAGGTGGTATCCCTCGCCGAGTCCCAGGGAAAAACCAACCCAAGCAGATTAAGAAAGAAAGAAAAAGTATACATTACAGTATGGTGACTAATTAGGTACATACAAACAAATATGTGATGGTACGTTTTTCGATCTGAGGAATAGTTTTGTAGTGAAACAGTTTTTTAGTTCATCGAAAACTGCTGCGAGTGGAATATTTTCCTCTTTTTATCTGACCCATTCAATTGCATTTCACAGCGCAGTGATATACCGTAATGGAATGTAGTCCCCACTTCCCGTCACGAGACTCCTTCTCAAATAGTGCACTTGATTAGGAACCAAGGCTGTGGCGCTGGGAGGTAACTTACCGAGCTGATGACGAACAGCACGGAGCCGAAGAGGCGGGCTTGTTTGTTGAACCTCAGCTCCAAGTACTGCAAGAGAAAGAGATCATTTGTAAAGAAAACAGTACTCTTATTCTCTGACTTATATTTTCTACAAATTTAGCCACACTTTTGTCTAGTACAATAGCCTTCATAGACTTCCATGATCTGCCCTATCAAAAGCCTTGTATAGGGCAGTAGCGGTACAGTCCATTTGAGGTCCTGCTGTATTTTGCTTTCTATCAAACCAGTTGGTAATTTCGTCAACCTGCCTAATATAAGATCGCTTTCCCAGCAATTCAAGATGACTGACTTGATGTTTGTACATTCTAGCTACTATAGCAAGTCCCCATTCATTTGTTTTAGCTGCTTCGTGGAAACAGTAACCAATTAAGTGCTACAGATATTGTACTATGTCTCAACGCATTGCCCTTAGATACTAACTTAATCTGTTTACCCTCCAGGTTCGGCTTTTCCCTCGGACTCAGTGAGGGATCCCCCCTCTACCCCCTCAAGGGCGGTGTCTTAGAGCGCCAGACTTTGGGTCGGGGGAATACAACTGTGGAGGAGAACCAGTACCTCGACCAGCTGGCCTCACCTGCAATGCTAAACAGGGGTCTTGTAGAGGGATGGGAAGATCGGAAAGGACAGGCAAGGAATAGGAAAGGAAGCGGTCGTGGCCTTCAGCTAGGTACGATCCCGGCATTTGCCTGAAGGAGAAGTGGGAAAACACGGAAAACCACTTCGAGGATATCTGAGGTGGGAATCGAACCCACCTCTACTCAGTTGACCTCCTAAGGCTCAGTAGACCCCGTTGCAGCCCTCGTACCACTTTTCAAATTTCGTGGCAGAGCCGGGAATCGAACCCGGGCCTCCGGGGGTGGCAGGTAATGAAGCTAACCACTACACCACAGAGGCGGACGCATTTAGATAGCCCGAGAAATCTTATCAGATCCAGCGGCCTTTTTTAACTTTCAACTTTTGCAACGTTTTTCTAAATAGCCTTGTAAATTGCAATCCTCCGCCTGGACATAATCTTAATTCCTGCTGGCTAGACACTGCCGCAGCTGTCAGCTTACAGTGGCTTCGAGTAGCTCTAAAGAAGGTTTTCCGTAGTCTCCCATTTTCGCACCAGGCTGTACTTTAATTAAGGCCACGGCGCCTCCCATCGTCACCGTAACTGCGTCGGTGCGAAAATATACACGCACGTCAATAATTCATGGAATGTCCTTCCTAGATCCTGTTTATGTCTTAAAGTACCTATACACGTTGTTCTTTGGCCATAGCCTGGTTTTATGCACCTCTCCATACCACGCTATCCTGTACTAAAATTTTCATTACTACCTAACAACTACATTCTGTATTTGCTCCAATCTGCTTGTTATATTCATACCTTGGTCTGCTCCTACCGTTCTTACCACCTACACTTCCCTCAAAAACCAACTGAATAAGGCCTGGGTGTCTTAACATGTCTCCAATCGTGCTATATCTTCTTCTGGTCAAATTTCTCCAAATAAGTTATCTTTTCACCAGTTCGATTCACCACCTCTTCATTCGTGATTCGATCTATCCACCTCACCTTCAGCATTCTTCTGTAACGTCTTTTGTAACTTTTTCTGAGCTAGTTATCGTCTATGTTTCACTTCCATACTGTTACAAGTGAACTATGTAGTGTGAGTGGAATGTAATTTTTTTAAGACTTTATTGGCGAAGTACTATATAATGTTTTATTTATTATGACCTAACCTGTACTGTTATTTGTAGAGCATAAAATAATTTAAAGACCTAACCTGTACTGTATAATATTGTAACATAGGCATTTGTAAATAGCAGAATTCTGTTCTATAGTTCCTGGAAAGATCCAGAACGTTACATAACTTTTGTACAGGGTGTGTTACTTTGTTTGTAATGTATTCTAGAAAATATTTCTGACTGTTCTGGAAATAAGACATTCGCGATCAGGCGTATTCTAGAATGTTAGTCAAAGTTCGCGATCGAAAGTAAGGTTGTGATTGGTGAGTCTAGGTGGCGATAGGGAACTCGTGCACGCTGATTGGCTGCCTCCAAGGCCAGAAATTCCTATATATAGGGAGCGAGGCAGTGTTCGAATTAATTCTGTATCCTGAATTTTGTCGGTCTTGGTCTATCTGTCTGCGAGCAGCCTGTCTGGTTGACGTCCCCCGGTTTCCGGGATGGCACTCTCCTCGGGTAAGCATTCTTGAATTCCGTCCTGCTAAAATATCCGTAATGTTCCGATTTGCTTTTCATACAGGAGTCTGCCCTAACCTCGCCTAGATTCACCAAATTAGTTACTTATGACGCCTTAGTTTTTCAGCTGGGCTTACCTGTTCGTTTCCGAGGCATTCCCATTTCTTGTTTCACTAAAATATGTAGAATGTAGTTTAATATTATTTCCCTTGGGGTTTGCCTCTGGTAGTTCTGTATCACTTTAGGTACGCTAAGTTTTGGATAACCCTTTTCACATCACAATATATTGCATTGTACAACTGCATTGGTAAATAGATGTATAGTTGATTTGAGATTTGAATTTACACTGCCACGAAAAAGCTATGTATATCACTGAATTTATAGCTCGTAACTTGGAATTGTATTTGAAATGTATTTGTAAAATTATTTTGTAAATAATATTTTTAAGATCTAAGGATCACGGGGATTTATTTCGGAATCCGCTATCTAAGCCATGTCCATGCCTTTGGTAGGTTCCCAGTTCTTTTCATCTTCCCGGTTTATTGTTCACTAGTTGGCCCTACTGATATTTACGTACATGTTTTGTTGGAGATCCGCGTAATGCTAGCTACTGTTTTTCCGAGTGTGTAGTGTTTTCTTATATTGTGTATTGTGCTCTTACCTTCCCCTTTTAACTGTGTTTGTGCCTTGTTTGGTGTTACCACTGTAGTAGAGGTAACATTTGGCTTGTAACACATGCAATGCCACGCTCCACACGAAAGTATTCAAATACATCTTTCTAATTCCTACGAAGGTCATTTCTAAAATTCTGCACACCGTAAAATAATGCTTCCTTCTTCTTTACAAGCCTTAAAAGTAATCCCCATTCTTCTCAAAAACAACGGCCTTCCATCATCAGTGGTTTGAAAACATTTCCCTCGGAGTAGAGTTTTCGAAAGAAACCAAAGTCTGGTGGGCTCATGTCAGGATTGTAGGGTGGATGGGGAAGGATTGTCTATTCATAATTCTCCAAAACTCTGCGTACTGGTTCAGCAGAATGTGGTCGTGCGTTATCATGCAGAATGAGCAGTCCAACTGAGAAAGTGTCGGAACTTCTTTGGCCGCAAAAAGTCCGTGTCTCCTGCTTCATCTGCAATGTCTTCGCATGTTTTTCGTCGATCTTCTTGCAAAATGTTACCAATGATGACAGCGGAAGTGTAGTCTATTGCAGTTACCGGCGGCTCACTCCTTGGCTTGTCTTCAGCACTTGTATTGCCTCCGCGAAAACGGGAAGCCCACCGTGGCATAGTGCTTCGATCCTGTTCCCCATCCTCACAAACTTCAACTAGAGCGTCGTGAACTTCAATAGGTGTTTTTCCTCCGCAGACTTTCAATTTTGATGTAAGACCGCTGGTCACTACGTGAGATGTGAAAGTCTGGCTCACAACTGACGGACGCGCTTGCTCTCTGTACCTGGCCCTCGTGTATCAATGTTGAAAGTGAGCTTTCCTTGCTTTATGTCCTCCTTAAGTCTGCCATCATTAGTTTTTGTACAACCCAAGTAACAGTATTCAACTACTTCATTTAAGAATTTCCTAATCAAATATTTCCGGCATCACCTTACTTCGTTCGACCGCATATCATTGCGTTTGTGTTGGAATTATTTAAGTCTTCACCAAGACTCGGTCCATACCATTCAGCAAATTCCCCAGATCTTCTGCGAGTTCAGATAAAATAAAGTAATCATCGGCAAATCTCAGAGTTTAAATTTTCTCTCCTTCGATTTTGATTCCCTTTCTAAAGTCGTCTTCGATTTCCTTTATTGCCTATTCTACATAAACATTGATAAGTAGAGGGGACAAACTGCAGCCCTACTAACATATTTCTGGATTACTTATCACCGCAGAGTGATTTTAGATCATTCTTCTTTCTCGGTATCCCATCCCGATCACCTTCAAAATCTCAAATAGCTTGGGACAATCAACATCATTGAATGCCTTTTTCTTAATCTATTAACGCCAAGTACGGGCGCTTGTCCTTCTTAATTCGATCCTCTATGATCAGATGTAGAGTCAGGATTCATTCACACGTTCCTAGTTGTCTTCTGAAGCCATGCTATTCCTCTACCAACTCAATTTCAACTTGTCTTCCCATTCTTCTGTGAATAATAAGTGTTGAACGTTTCAGACATGAGTTGCTAAACTAAGGGTGTGGTAGTTTTCACACTTGTCAGCACCTGATTTCTTGAGAATAGCTTTAACAACATTTAGTCTAAAATCGGCTGGCACTTTTTCTGTACCATAACATACCGAATGGAATAATCTCGCCATGTTGGTTTATTCTAAGGCATTCAGTAAATCTGAGGTGATATCATCAATTCTAATTGCCTTGTTCCTTTTAGGTCTCTCAAAGCTCTGTCGAATTCCTACCTCAAAATTGGCTCTCCAATCATCTACTTGTTTCCCTTGATACAACTGTTGGGTATGTTGCTGCCGTCTTTCTGCCGTATCTTCTTTTCCTATGAATGGCGTTTCCATCTGAGCTGTTAATATTCATTTCGTCTCCCCAATCGTTTCCTTGATTTTTCTGCATGTGGTATGTACAATTCATCTTCAACGTCCTTGCATTTCTCTTTCAACCATTCCTCCTTAGCTGTCCTGCACTTTCTGGGCTGTATTCTTTTCTGCCCTTCTCAGTTTTTCATTCTTGTACTTTCGCCATTCGTCAATGAGGTCTAACATCTCCAACGTTATCCTCTGAATCTTACTTGATCTCTCCTTTTTCCAGCAGCCCTACTGATCTCATTCTTCACCTGAATTATGTTTTCTTCCGCCTTTTCATTTAGTTGTTGTGCAACATGTTCTTTCAAAAAATCAGTTGCAATCTTTTATTTCAAGTTGACTCGATCCCATCTCCTTGCATTCCTTCCTTTCATCAATTGCTTCAACTTGGGATGACAAGTTGTGGTCAGACCCACGTCTGCTCCTGGGATTTTGCAGACCGACACTGGGTTTCTGAATCTCTGTCTAATCATAACGCAGTCTATTTTATTTCTTCCTGCATATCCAGGTATCGTCCACATATGAATCGTTTGTTGCAGAAACAGCACTTCTCCACTTTTTGACACTATATGAGTTATTAATACTGCCATTATTAATGCACGAAGGGCTACCATTTTGTGGAGAAAAAACACTTCTACCATATATCTCTGCCTGTCAGTCGCGAATGAAAGTTTCCGTTTTGTGCAGAAAGAACACTTATCCTGGAGAGATGTTGTTTTTACTTCAAACCTTCAAGAAGTCAGTTCTTTCACTTGAGTCGCTAGGAAGAGGTGTGAAAAGAGATGCAAAAGTCGCGTTTCATACAAATCAAATTATGGAGTTTCAGTATGAGGCAAATCATGTCTCGGGAAAATACTGTATTGATGGACTGTGCGTTCATACTTTCAAGTTGCTTATTTCTGCAACCCGTCTCCCTATGTTACCAACTAGACTTGCTTATCCACAAGGCTGTGTTCCATTAAATGAAAATAAATTAGCAGACATAAAGAAGGTGGAATCTTACATACCAGAAGAACACCATGAGTTATATAACGAACTGTTTGCATGGACAACATCAGCGCAATAGAAGTGAGAAGCATTGTTCAAAGATAAGAGACTTACATGTTACTCGTATTATATTGTGTTGTTTTGTTTTATATATCTTTTGAACTTTGGAAAGGGACATAAGAGGAGAATTCTTCTGTTTATTTTTCTATACAATATGGTCTAATCATAATATGTGGAAATAAGTAAGTCTTACAAATAACTATTAAATAATGGGTTTAAACACTATTTCCTCAGTACAAATAAAGTTCCTTTTGAAATTGAAATGACGTTAAAATCAATGTTTCACTTCCTTATATTCTCATTAATGGTGTTTGTTGCAGAAACAACACATCTCCATCATTTTCAACAAAGTCTGTAAAGAAACTTATTGGGCTAATTCATACAAACAACCTATCTGTCATAGTCATTTCAACAGTAGAATAACCATGATAAATATCGGAAGGATAGAAATGACATTACACACTACAGACAGTTTTTTCCTCATTTCTGAACAATTTGGTACGATGGAGAAGTGTCGTTTCTGAAACAAACAGCCGTCGTTTGTGGTGTTTGAACCAAGAATTAACATGGACTGCATTATGATCGATCCAGAATTCGACCAGCCGATTACCTCTTTCATTCCTTTGTCCCAGTCCAAATTCTCCTACTGTATTATCTCCTCTTCCTTGGCCTTTCAGTGGTCCCATTTCGCTCCATAGGAACAGTCGCAGTACGAGGACACCACCTCCACCTGCCTGGCAGGAGGGCTCCTTTGTCTCTGCACGCTGTCATCGGTGTGCACCAGTCGGTATCTCGACTCATTTGTCTGCTTCGAGAGTCAAATGGCGCAGATAGCGAGACTGTGCTCTTACCAACACATCGCACCCCGGAGCAGACAGGTGTGGTGAGGTAAGTCCCGTGTATATGGTGGTGGTGGTGGTGATTATTGTTTTAAGAGGAAGTACAACTAGGCAACCATCCTCTATATGACACTAATAAGAGAGAGAAAATGGAAGGGTCCGACATTTCGAAAAATGAAGGTATCGGCCAAAGGGAGACAAGGGCCACGAAGGGCGTGAAAATGAAAGACTCCCTAGCCCTCGCAAACCTAATACCGTCGGGGTCGGAAAAGAACAAGAGTTGACCAAGAGAGGTCGGATAGGATAGGTGAAAGTGAGGAGCCTGGCACAAGTAAGTGGAAGCAATGCCAGGACTCAGCTGAGGGCCCCGTGGTCGCCAACCCACGCTCCAAAGTTCAGAGCCCCTGAGGCCACTTTTAGTCGCCTCTTACGACAGGCAGGGGATACCGTGGGTGTTATTCTTACGCCCCCACCCACAGGGGGACCTTACTTGTGGCACCAAAATCTGGCTGCAATCAAATGCGCTGAGATCTCGCTACTCATGCAGCCAGTAGTCACGTTCCACTCTTATCACTGTATATGAAAACTGTAGCCTAAAGTAACAAAAACATAGCAGGGTTTGCCAGCTGAGGATCTCTCCGAATAAAGTCGAAAATTAAGTCCTTGAAATGGAGTAATGTGTGATAAAAACTACGTCCTTACCACAACGTCTCTGCTACGATCATGTTGTTGTTGTTTGAGTCATCAGTCCATAAACTGGTTTGATGCAGCTCTACATGACACCCTATCATGTGCTAACCTTTATCATTTCTACGTCACTGCTGCATTCTACATCTGCTCTAATTTGCTTATCATATTCATACCTTGGTCTACCCCTACCGTTCTTACCGCCTACACTTCCTTCAAAAACCAACTCCACAAGTCCTCAGTGTTTTAAGATATGTCCTATCATTCTATCCCTTCTTCTCGTGAAATTTAACCAAATCGATCTCCTCTCACCAATTCGATTCAATAACTCTTCATTCGTGATTTGATCTATCCATGTCACCTTCAGCATTCTTCTGTAACACCACATTTCAAAGCTTCTATTCCCTTTTTTTGTGATCTAGTTATCGTCCATGTTTCACTTCCATACAGTGTCACGCTCAAGAGGAAAGTCTTCAAAAACGTCTTTCTAATTCCTATAGCAATGTTCGAAGTCAGCAAATTTCTTTCCTTAGGAAAGCTCTTCTTTGCTTGTGCTAGTCTGCATTTTATGTCCTCCTTACTTCTGCCATCGTTAGTTATTTTACTACCCAACTAATGATATGCATCTACTTCCTCTAAGACTTCATTTCCTAATTTAATATTTCTGCATCACATGACTTCGTTCGACTGCAATCCATTACTTTTGTTTTGAATTTATTTATTTCCATCTTGTATTCCTTACCCAAGACTCTGTCCATACCAATCAGAAATTTCTCCTGATCTTCTGAAATCTAAGATAAAATAACAATATCATCAGGAAATCTCAGGGTTTTGATTTCCTCTCCTTGGATTGCGATTCCCTTACGAAATTCCTCTGAGATTTCCCTTACTGCATGTTCTATGTAAACATTGAAAAGTAGGGGGGACAGACTTCAACCTTGCCTCGCTCCTTTCTGGATTGCTGCTTCTTTTTCAAAGCCCTAGATTTTTATCACTGCAGACTGATAGCAGATACTTCTTCGTTCTCGGTATCTGATCCCGATCCCCTTCAGAATCTAAAATAGCTTGGTCCAATCAGCATTATCGAATGCCTTTTCAAGATCCACGAACGCCATGTATGTTGCATTGCCCTTCTTGATTCGATCCTCTAATATCAGACGTAAAGTCAGGATTGTTTCACGTGTTCCTACATTTCTTCTGAATCCAAATTGATCTTCTCCCACTTCCAACCTGTCTTTCTATTCTGCAAATAATACGGGTTAAAATTTTGCAGGCGTGAGATATTAAACTAATGGTGCGGTAGTTTTCACACTTGTCAGGAGCTGCTTTCTTGGGAATAGGTATAACAACATTCTGCCCACTGTCTCATACATCTTACACACTAAATGGAATAACCTCGCCATGCTGGTTTCTCCTAAGGCAGTCAGTAATTCAGAGGGAATCTCATCAATTCCAGGTGCCTTCATCTTATGCAGGTCGCTGGCAGCTCTCTCAAATTGCGATCTCAAAATTGGATCCCCCATTTCATCGACATCAACAGCCTCTTCTAGTTCCAGAACCATATCATCTGCGTCTTTACCGTGGTACAACTGTTGGATATGTTCCTGCCAACTTTCTGCCTTGTCTTCTTTCCCTAGAATTGGTTCTCCTTCTGAGCTCTTAATATTCATACACCTAGTTTTCCTTTTCTCGGAAGGTTTCCTTGATTTCCCTGTATGCACCATCTACCTTTCCTTGGACCATACAACATTCATCATCGTTGTACTTTGCTTCAGCCATTCTTCCTTCATGCACTTTCTATCCACTTCATTGTTTAATCGCCTGTATTCTTTTTGCCCTCTTCATTTTTTGCACTCTTGTACTTTCATCGTTCATCAATCAGGTCTAGTATCTCCTGAGCTGTCTATTGATTCTTGGGTAACTTTCCTTTCTTTCTATCCTTTCTTCAGCAGCTCTAGAGACCTCATTCTTTATGAATGTCCATTCTTCATTTATTGTGTTTCCTTTAAGCCTTTTCACTTAGTCCCCGTGCAACATGTTCTTGAAACAGTCCCTCTCGCTCTTTTCCTTCAACTTGTCTAGTCCCACCTCCTTGCAATCCTTCCTTTATTCAATTTCTTCAAATTCAGATGGCATTTTATGACCAACAAGTTGTGGTCAGAGTCCACCTCTGCTCCTGGGAACGTTTTGCAATCCAACACCTGATTTCTGAATCTCTGCGTAATCATAATGAAGTATATTTGATACCTTCCAGTGTCTCCAGGTCTCCTTCACGTATACAGCCGCCTTTTGTGGTGTTTGAACCAAGTATTAGCAAGGACTAAATTATGATCGGTGTAGAATTCAACCAGCCGACTTCCTCTTTCGTTCCTTTGTCCCAATTCAAATTCTCCTACTGCATTACCTTCTCTCCCTTGGCCTACCACTGCATTCCAGTCTCCCATCACAATTAGATTCTCGTCACCTTTCACATATTGTACTAAATCTTATATTTCTTCATATATTCTTTCGACTTCCTTATCATCCGCTGATCTAGTAGGCATATAAACCTGCACTATTGTGGTGGGCATTGGTTTGGTGTTTATCCTGACGGCAATAATTATTTCACTATGCTGGTCGTAGTAGCTTACCCACTGCCCTATTTTCTTATTCATTATTAAACCAACTCCTGCATTTCCCCTGTTTGATTTTGTGTTGTTAATTATGTAGTCGCCTGACCAAAATCGTGCTCTTACTGCCAACGTACTTCACTTATACTAACTACATCTAGCTTTAGTCTATCCAACTCCTTTTTCAGATTCTCTAACCTACCACAACGATTCAAACTTCTAACATTCCACGCTCCGACTCGCAGAATGTCAGTATCCATCTTCCTGATGATCGCCCCCTCTCGTGTAGTCCCCACCCGGAGATCCGAATGGGGGACTATTTTTCCTTCGGAATATTTTACCCGGGAGGAAGCCATCATCAATACATCATTCATACAGAGAGAGCTGCATGTCCTCGGGAGGTAGTTACGACTGTAGTTTCCCGTTGCTTTCATCCGTGTAGCAGTATCAACCCAGCTAAGCCATGTTGAGTATTATTACAAGGCCATTTCAGTCGATCATCTAGACTGCCACCCTTGCAACTTCCGAAAGGCTGCTACCCCCAACCATAAAATATTTGATGCTCGACGATGCCGACATATAAATATTATATGCGAGAAAACTGAATCTAAATGAGGCTCATTATAGTTCAAATTTCATAATGATACAGGTTCTCCACCAATCAGAGTTCAGATTTTCATTATGATACAGGTTCTCCACCAATCAGAGTTCAGATTTTCATTATGATACAGGTTCTCCACCAATCAGAGTTCAGATTTTCATTATGATACAGGTTCTCCACCAATCAGAGTTCAGATTTTCATTATGATACAGGTTCTCCACCAATCAGAGTTCAGATTTTCATTATGATACAGGTTCTCCACCAATCAGAGTTCAGATTTTCATTATGATACAACTGTTCGACCAATTAGGTAAGGATAGCATCGCACCTGCGCTCAACGCACTAGCTTCGGACTTGTTTCCGAAATCAAACATGTCGGACACACGGTGGTGGTGGTGGTGATTATTGTTTTAAGAGGAAGTACAACTAGGCAACCATCCTCTATATAACACTAATCAGAGAGAAAAAATGGAAGGGGTCCGTCACTTCGAAAAATGAAGATATCAGCCAAAGGAAGAGAAGGGCCACGAAGGGCGTGAAAATGAAAGACTCCCTAGCCCTCGCAAACCTAATAGCGTCGGGGTCTGAAAAGAATAAGAGTTGACCAAGGGAGGTCGGATAGGATAGATGAAAGTGAGGAGCCTGGCACAAGTAAGTGGAAGCAATGCCAGGACTCAGCTGAGGGCCCCGTGGTCGCCAACCCACGCTCCAAAGTTCAGAGCCCCTGGGGCTGTCGGACACACCTTCTACTTCCAATATTCCACAACCACACGGCACAATCCCGCAAATTCACGTCTCCAACTGTACAATAAAGAATTTGTATTTGAAATAAAGCTAGGTTATGATAACCTTCTATCAAAGCTTAGAAAACATATGACATTGTCAAAGTCTCTGATCCACTCACGGAAAATCAATAACCTTGCGCATGCGCTCTGCGCTCTGTTCAGTAAACTCAACTGTCAAGCGACATCTCGACAGAAATGTATGAATATTTAAAAAATAGAGTTATAATTATCGTCGAGCATGAACAGTCGCATGCAACTCGTCCATAATGGATTATTATTGCCATTATAGGCTTGTTGCATAATCTACTATAATATTCTCGGAATGCCTGTCTCAGTTAGGTCTTCAGCCCGAAGGCTTGGTGGACTCTCAAATATTAGCACCATCGTAGTATTGACGAGCAGTGAGGTAGTTTGCTGTTGCTTTCACACTGAGCCATAAAATGCTCTTGCAGCAGGGCCGGCCCTTTGAATAGCCCCTTTCAGAGCATCCAGTGCTCTGAATATCACTGCTCAGCTGCCTCCATGGGTCTGGCCTGACACGAGAATATGGCATTCGTCAAGCTATTTCAACAGGCGGAAGTTCACCGCACAAAACCACAATTTAATTTCACCGATGGAAAAGATAATATCAACAAGAAGGTAATGTATTTCACGATTGAGATAATTCTTAACATGTGACGTACCTCGTACGTTGATGTGAGCTGCAGGTCGTGCAACACGGGCAGGTAGACGTAGGTCATGGCAAAGCCCATGAGCACCACGCCGATGCCAATATAGAGATACTGCGTTCCATACAGGTATATCTCAGTGGGCGTGCCAAGGAGGGTGATCCCTGAGATGAAGCTGGAAATAAGAAGGAACAGTCATTTTTCAAGTAGCAGGTGTATGCATAGGTCTTTTCATGTATCACTAAGAGATGGCGCCAGCGAACAGTACGCAGCGTATGAATTTGACACATACGTCGGTTTGTTCGTCTAATAATAACCTACCAACACACACAAGTTGAGTCCGAGTCTGTGTTGTATCGCTCAGTGATCATGTCGAAGTTTGTGCCTCAGGAAGAACATTTGCGGCTCGCATTGCTTTTCTTATTTAATCAAACTAAAAAAAGGCTGTGGAAAGTCTTAGTTTGTTGGTAGAAACATAAGCTGAACAAGCTCCATCGATTAGAACATGTGAGACATGGTTTCGACAATTGAAAGGTGAAAGACAGTGCGCGCTCTGGTAGACCACAGACGTGCGAAGACGAACAATTGCAGATGTTACTGGATGATGACCCAACTCAAACTCAACAGCAATTGGCACAAGTGTCACAAGAAACACAGCGGAGGATCAGTACGACAATGCACCGTCTCACAGTGAAAGACACCTTGGAATCGCTTGTATGGGACATCCTTCCGCACCCGCCGTACTGCCCCGACCTGGCGCCATCTCACTATCACCTCTAGCACTTCACCAATTTCTAGGAAGTTGGAAAATGGCTCGTCGAATGGTTTGCCGCAATAGACAAGCAGTTTTTCTGGCATGGTATTCATAACTTACCTGAAAGATGGGCGAAGTGTGTAAAAGCCGATGGCCAATATTTTGAATGAACAAAAAATGAATTTCCCTTGAAAATTACGAGTTTTCTTTACCACAAAACCGACAAAAACGTATTCATACACCTGGTACTTCTCAAACGTTAGGGGCCAACAAGCCACTGGCGGAGCATTACACCACCTTGCACTCTTCGTTCGACTATACTGAGAGTCAACCCTTTGATATTAGTCAGACTTCTGGTCAGTGAAAAGGTTTCCGAAGCGCTAAATAGTTACTAGGTTTGTTGCTCGTTCCTGAAGTCAGGAGCGTCCTTCAGTTTGGTTAGATATTCTGGTGAACCGACTTGACGAATTAAAATGTTTGTGCTCTATAAATATGGAAAATATATCACAGGTTGTATGTTATTCTGATTCGTTACCAACTCTTATAATTGATACGTAAATGGCTGTGAATAGTTATTGTACTCAGGTGTATGTAGCTAAATAAATAATTATTTAACATGAGATTGATATTTTATTGTACTGAGTACTTTGTAAGCTTTGTTCGAGTTCATTCCATTGCTGATAAGTTCGCATAATATTTACGACGTTGAAGAAAACTGTTGGCAATACTGACTGCAGCAGCGTATTCAGTATTCATAACGGCTGCCGTCTGTGAGCAACACGTGTGTGATGCTGTGAAATGCTTTGAAGCTAACAAAAGTGGAGAAAAATTAAGTTGAAAATCTAAACAAATTGTTTTAAACGTTTGCAGTAGCCTACGAGACGAGAATCCGCTGTGGACTGTGGAAGACGTGGTGAAAAAGACCGCGCAGCTGACCGGCGTTTCTGTGTACAGTGTTTACGCCGCTCCACGGAAAATTGAAGTCTCTGGCGACAGGTCGACCGGCGTCCAAAGGGCAGAGAGTTCATGTGACACAATATTCTGATTTTGTTTTAAGTGGCGTTCGGAGAAAAGTGCATAGATTTTTCTTAAGAACGAAATTCCGACTGTTTGATAGAAGACTGAAATATGGCTGACGTACGTGCGTGTGATCAGCTCCTCAATCAAAGTGAATTAGCAGGTGTTATTTCCTAGTAATATATATCAAGCATTGTGTTAAAGTGTGCAAACATAATCTGAAAGTGTCTCCCTGTCGTGGCCATATTTTTATCAGTTCATTAAAATATTCCATTGTGAAACAAGATGACCAGGAACAACAAGCGCAACAGCAAGGAAGCGACCGTCACGAGGATCCTGAATGACACTCTCAGCTCGGGTAACAGAATTATAGAGGCGATCGCAACGAGTGGCCACACTTATTGTAAAGGGACTAGAGAACTCTCTCCAGTTCAATGCTGAACTTGTAGCGGATTTAAAGAACAAACTTGACTGTCGGGACAAGGAAATCCAGGCACTTCGGTCAGAATTCGAAGCTAGAAGCGAGTCTCTCGAACAATATACTGTAGTAGGAGAAATAACCTTAGAATCTTTGGAGTGCAGGAGAGCTCACAAGAAAATACTGACGAACTTGCCGCAAACGTCTTCAGAGATATAGGCGTGAATATACGGTAAATATCAATGATATGGGCCTAAATCAGTAGGGAAAACTCGGCCTATCATTGTCAAGTTTACTTCCTATCGTACACGACAAGAAGTATTCCATAACAAAAGGAGACTAAAGAGCACTCATGTTACCATCCGCGAAGATCTCACGTCCGCTAGACTCTCCATACTGAAGGCCGCTATTCACCGTTTCCATGTAGGCAACTGTTGGACTGCAGACGGTGATCTCATCATTCATCATTAAGAAACCCGATGGGGGTAAAGTGCGCTTTAACCGGGTGTGTGACTTACCAGAGGATAGAGGTAGCAACTAAACTTGACTGTTCTGATCTCTATTTACTTTATTTTATTTTATTTTAATACCACCTTAGTGTAATTTAATTAGATTAGCTCAATGTAGTTAGATTATTTCATTCACATAATTATTCATTTTTCATAAGGTCGTTACAAGAAGTAATGGGTCACTCTCCTCTCACAAGGCCTCACTCACCCCTCCACTCTCCACAAACTGAACACGACCTTGTGACAACTGTCCACTGACCCCTCCTGGAATTACCCACTTCCTTCTCTCTAAGGTAACAGAGACCATTCTTGGGACGAAAAAAAAATGGGCGTTTTCAGTTGTTTACAACGTAGAGAACAAGAATTTGTTAAAAAAGTAAAAAACTATGAAAATTGATCATTTTATAACATATAAATTACTATGCTGCACCGTGAAAGACAACGCCCACTTTTACCGAACATGAACATGAAAACTGTGCAATAAATTTTGAGGGGAGTAGCGGTGGAATGGAAGCTGAAGGTGCTGAAGATTCATTCAGACATGAGGAGTGAGTAGTATACAACCAATATGTAGGAGATGGGGATAGAGTAGGCCATACGGAGATCAAGTTTCAATCGAAAAGCTGTACGTCCAGAAACGCTTAGCTGCTCGGCTTCGTAGATTGAAAAAAGAACTTGTTGGGAAACTGTTATCTGATGGGAAAGGAATTGGTGGTCCATGGTGTCATTGACCGTCTGCAGAATTACTATAGCCAAGCCATTAGGAGTATGTTTCAAAACTGCAAATCTGAGGAGAGAGTTTGACAATGCCCCGATCAAGGATAGAAGACAAGAAAGCATTATGATCTGTCTGCCAAATCTCGACACAAACCGGTACAAGAGTATCGATTAAGTAAAATGAAGTAATGTTATGTTATCTATAATATCAATATGGAAAGTTAGCATACTAATTTACTTATGGTACAAGAAAAATGTTACGGGTGAAACGTATAATAATATTATAATGCAGGTGGCCCTGCGCTATGTCTGAGTCAACGATTAAACTTGAGGAGTTCATTATGTCATAACAGTTTACACTTTAGTTGACAGCAGCAACTTAAACAAATACACTATAGAGTATATTATACACTACAGTGTATTTGACTTAAAGCGATCTCCTACGAAAGCGCTCTCACTTGGAAGACATGCGGACTATCTGAACTCTGAAGGTCAAATTCTGTCTATAAGCTGCTACTAGTGACAGTTCCCATTTCCCAGTTACTGTTTTCACTAGTACATTATTCTGTTGTAGTTACTCGTTAACCAGTTATTCTTTGTCATCGCTACATTTATAACAGTGACGGACATGTAACTGTGACAAAGTAATTGCTACGTTATTTTTCAGCCATCTCTAGTCTCCATATGCTCATCTAAATGTACAATTCATTGTCAGCTCATTTCCACGAACTTAAAGAACTTGTCTCGGACGTATTTGATGTTTGCCTTCTCACTGAAATCTGGCTTCATGATCTGATCCCTTCGTAGATTTTCAACATACCTGGCTACTAACATAAAGAAATAAATGAACTGGATTAAAGCCACTATATATATATTTAATAATAAAGCCAAGCTTTCAGCCAAATTGCATTGGCCTTCATCAGGGCATGTGAAGTTTTGCCTCCGACAGTGAGCAACGAAATTCTCCGCAGGAACGTGGAAGTCATGCCCGCACTATCCACGGCCTACCCCCAGTAACTGGACTCAAGGATCGTGGCGCTGTGCTGTGGTGGTTGGGAGGGAAGTTACTGATGCACCGCCCTCTGTCGACAGTTTGAGTGCGTCCCGCTGTGCCATGGTGGTGTTATGTATGTATTTGTGTAGTACAGGTCTCCATGTATTTGATAACTTGAAGCCGTCTTCCCTGTTGATGTTATTTGGGCGCAGCTCTATCTCTATGGCTTCCCTCACAAGACGAGCATAGAAGTCTTTTACAGGCGCGATGACCTTCGCCTGGTCAAAGAGGATTTCATGGTCTGTACTGTAGAAATGTTCTGCTATGGCAGACTGGCTTATAGCGTTCTCCGTGGAGGATGAAAGAGCGACATTCTTTACTGATCTGATGTGCTCTTTCACCCTGGTGCTAACAAGCCTTTTTGTCATGCCAACATATGAACAACTACAGCCACACGGAATTTCATATACGCCCGGTGTTTCAAGATGAGGTTTTTCTTTGACTGGTCGAAACAGGGATTTGAGCTTTCGGTCTGCGGTGAAAACTGAAATTGTATTGTACTTCTTAAGAATGCGCCCTATTCTGTCAGCTATACCTGCCACGTAAGGAAAGAATACCTTTTTCTTTTTGCTGTATTCCTGGCTGGTACTATCCAAGTTAGGCTCCTTGATCTTCATAGCTCCTGTTATGTCTCCAGATGTATAGCCGTTTTTCTTCATGGATGTTGTCAGTTCTCTCAATGCACTCGAGCGGTTATCATCGTCTACAACATTATTCACCCTAGTATATAACGTTCGAAGGAGAGCTGCTTTTTGGGAGGGGTGGTGATGTGAATACTTATGAAGGTATCTCTCAGAATGTGTAGGTTTCTTGTACATTGCATGGCCTAGTGTACCATCGTTCTGCTTGTATACTAACACATCAAGAAAAGGTAATTTGCCTTCATTTTCTACTTGCATTGTGAACTTGATCTTACTGTTAATGGAATTTAGGTGCTCCAAACATTCATTTAAAGTTTCCCTTCATGTGGCCGGACAGAAAATGTGTTATCCACGTAACGATAGAAGCACTTAGGTTTCAATGGCGCTGTTGTTAATGTAGTAGACTCAAAGTGTTCCTTACAAACATTAGCAGCCACTGGTGACAAAGAAGTACAATATAATTCCACTTTTCACCGCAGACCGGAAGCTCAAATTTCTGTTTCGACCAGTCAAAGAAAACCCACATCTTGAAACACCGGGCGTATATGAAATTGCATGTGGCTGTGGTTGTTCATATGTTGGCATGACAAAAAGGCTTGTTAGCGCCAGGGTGAAAGAACACATCAGATCGGTAAAGAATGTCGCTCTTTCATCCTCCACGGAGAACGCTATAAGCCAGTCTGCCATAGCAGAACATTTCTACAGTACAGACCATGAAATCCTCTTTGACCAGGCGAAGGTCATCGCGCCTGTAAAAGACTTCTATGCTTGTCTTGTGAGGGAAGCCACAGAGATAGAGCTGCGCCCAAATAACATCAACAGGGAAGACAGCTTCAAGTTATCAAATACATGGAGACCTGTACTACACAAATACATACATAACACCACCATGGCACAGCGGGACGCACTCAAACTGTCGACAGAGGGCGGTGAATCAGTAACTTCCCACCCAACCACCACAGCACAGCGCCACGATCCTTGAGTCCAGTTAGTGGGGTAGGCCGTGGATAGTACGGGCATGACTTCCACATTCCTTCCGAGAATTTCTTTGCTCACTGTCGGAGGCAAAACTTCACATGCCCTGATGAAGGCCAATGCAATTTGGCTGAAAGCTTGGATTTATTATTAAATAAATGTATATATAGTGGCTTTAATCCAGTTCATTTATTTCTTTATGTTAATACAATGAGCCACGAAAACCTACGTTCATTAATACCTGGCTACTGTTTACTTCGGAACGACAGAGCAGGAAAGAGGGGAGGAGGTGTGGTAGCGATAGTCAAAACCAGTTTAAAGCCTAGGATAATTGCATGTTCAGATAGCGAATACAATAGACGACCCGAGTTCCTGCTCTTGAAAATAATCGTAGCCAATCAGAAATGTGCTGTCTCTGTAGCGTCTGCGATTGGACATTTGGAAGACGTAGAGAACGCATTGTTACACGTACTTTAGCAATATGAACATGTAATTGTCATGGGCGACTTTAAAACAGACACCGGAAACAACAATGCCGAGTGTCGGCAGCTTATAAACATGAGCATTTTGCAAACACACCCTTCTCACCACACCGCCACGTCACACACGACAATCGACTTATGATTGTCAAGATTACAGACAAGATACTACAGCACGGACAGACATCTGTACCAGGAATTTCAGCTCATGACCTAATATACATATCCTACTCCTTAAAGACACGAAAGACAAAACCAAGGACTCTTACATTCAGAGATCTCTCTAAAATTGACTACAGTATGATCACTGAAGACGCACTAGATGTTCCATAGCAGCATATGCTGACAGCTGACGACATCTATATATATAAAATAAGAGTTTTGTCTGTACACTGCCCAGAATTTGAAAATAATGGTATTTCTGTATCGGTCATGTCCATAGTAACAAGGAAATGCATTTTTTACTTTTCCGTAATTTCTGTCTGTCTGTATGTATGTACACGCATCACGAGAAAACGGCTGAAGAGAATTTAATGAAAATCGGAATGTGAAGTCGGGTAATGAACCACTACAATCTAGGCTATAAATTATTTTATTCACCCTGAGTGAAATGGTAGTTCAGGGGAAGGCCTGAAATTTAATTCTCAAATATTTATGTTATTAGTGGTCGTGTCTTAATGAAAATCGGTATGCAAAGTAGGGGTAATAAGTCCATATAATCTATGCCATAAATAATTGTATTCACTCTGAGTGAAATGGCAGTTTAGGGGAATGGCTAAAATTTAACTCTCAAATATTTATGCTATTAGTGGTCGTATCTTAATTGAAATCGGTAGACAAAGATGGGAAATAAGTCGCTACAATATAGGCTATACATAATTGTATTCATGCTGAGAAAAATGGTAGTTTACGGCAAGGCCTAAAATTTAATTCTCAAATATTTATTATATTAGTGGTCGTATCTTCGTGAAAATTGGTATGCAAAGTCGGGGAATAAGTCGCTATAATCTAGGCCATTAATAGTTTTATTCACACTGAGTGAAATGGTAGTTTAGGGGAAGGCCTGAAGAGTGTAATCTATATAAATATAAAATAAGAGTTTTGTCTGTACATTGCTCAGAATTTGAAAAGAATGGTATTTCCGTATCGGTCATGTCCACAGTAACGAGGACATGCTTTTTGTACTTTTCCGTAATGTCTGTCTGTCTGTCTGTCTGTCTGTCTGTCTGTCTGTCTGTCTGTCTGTCTGTCTGTCTGTCTGTCTGTCTGTCTGTCTGTCTGTCTGTCTGTCTGTCTGTCTGTCTGTCTGTCTGTCTGTCTGTCTGTCTGTCTGTCTGTCTGTCTGTCTGTCTGTACACGCATCACGAGAAAACGGCTGAAGAGAATTTAATGAAAATCGGAATGTAAAGTCGGGTAATGAACCTCTACAATCTAGGCTATAAATTAGTTTATTCACGCTGAGTGAAATGGTAGTTTAGGGGAAGGCCTGAAATGTAATTCTCAAATAAGTTATTTATGTTAATAGTGGTCGTATCGATAAATACTTCATAACTAACATAACATTACTTAAGTCGTAAGTTAGTAGTAGTTATATAAGAAGTTATTAAATTACCAATCACTTATGTCTTATACATTGTTACCGTACCGCATATAACCGCAGAGATATTCATGAATTTGTATTTTTGTTACTAAGTCCATATCAGCACCGAGTCACGAGAAAATGGGTAAACAGAATTTAGTGAAAATAGGTATGTAAAGTCTGAGAATAAGGAAATACAGTCTATATAAATAATTTTGAAGACGCCCTAATATCACAAAGTCGAAAGAAAACTAATGTGAAGGCCTGCAATATAGAAAGCTCATAAACTTTATCAACAATAACATTACATTGACCATTGTTTGTTGTGATGTGCTTTTTGTCTTCTGTTTCCACTCATCCCCGATAGATAGGATTACTGCAGCGTACCGAGGTTTTTTAAATTTGCTTTATGTCGCATGGCACAGGTCTTATGGCGATGATGGTATAGGAAAAGATTAGGGGTGTGAAGGAAGCGGCCTAGTTTTTAATTAAGGTACAGACTGGTGTGCCTGGTGTGAAAATGGGAAACCACGGAATACCATCTTCAGGGATGCCGGCAGTGGGGTTCGAATCCACTATCTCCCGGATGTAAGCTCACAGCTGCACGCCTCTAACCACACGGCCAACTCGCCTGGTCGTACCGAGTGTAACAGCCTGCGTGTATATTGGCAGGAAGTAGCTGGAGAGTTAGATAACTTTCATCTTTAGCATGCCATTCCTCTGGTATTTTCTGGTATTACTGGTACGTAACACACTGGTTCATCATAGCATTCGAGCTATTCAATCTCTACTCTGAGGCACTGATAGGAATGAGTAGTGTGAATATTTAACGGAATAATGACAGAGGAGTGTTCACGGCAGTCTGCGACCTGGTTATTCCAGCTCTGGAACTTTGGACTGTTAGATCGGCACCGTAGTACTATTCCTTGAAAGTGAGAATGTGTGCGGTTTTTCATTTGATCGAGTATTTTATATGATAACATTGCTTTCAAGCGCTACATTCCTACTGACGTTTTTGTAATGACCTATGTTGAATTCAGTTAGGAAAACTACCAAGTCAGTCTTCCTGAGAATCCCGTAGCGAAGCACGGGTACATCAGCTAGTTAACATTAAAGTAAACATATTTAACGAATATCTGACAGCGCTCTATGATCGACACGCCCCTCCGAAAACAGTACGGTTAACACGAGTCCCAGCACCGTGGCTATACCTGGAGCTAAAGGAGTTAATGCCGCACATAGAAAGTTTAAGCGACAACCAACACAAGAAAATTTGACGCATTTAAACGCCTACGAAATAAAACATCGCAGGCAGTACTCAACGCTAGAATTAGACATGCACATACCCTGCTAAAACAAAATACTAGAGCTGCTATGGCGTGGAAAGAACTAAGACACATGGGAATAGGTAAACAAAGAGGACTCCCTCAATACATATTTTACCACTCCCGGACATGCCATTGACAGTGAAAGAAAACATAGAACGCTATACAGCAATTACAACTCCCCTGCACCTGACAGAGAAGAATTCTACTTTTCAATATGTGACACCCTTGCAAGTTAAACAAGCCATGTTTAGAATAAAATCGAAGTCCAAAGGGATAGACAACATAGAAATAGAACTTATTAAGACATACTGTTATCGACCCGCTCGCTAAAAAATCACCGCCTGAAGACGTAACCGACTACAGACCTGTGAGCATATCATCGCTCCTTTCAAAGTCTCCAACTACTTGTAAACACACGATATTCTTGACGAATACCAGCCTGGTTTTCGACGTAACCACAGCACTAGCACTGCACTATTTAAGGTTACGAACGACATTCGCAACACGATGGACAAAAGACAAGTTACCATCCTAGCTCTTCTTGACTTTTCTGAAGCTTTTGACTCAGTTGACATAGACATACTACTTTCCAAACTATTTAAACTCCAGTTCTCGTCAAACAGTATTGAGTGGATGAATTCGCACCTCCGCGGTCGTCTGCGGTGTGTAAGAAATAACAATAATGAATATGCATCCTGGCGATCCGTAGAGGTTGGTGTTACTCAGGGGTCTATCTTAGGACCGCTCTTATTTTTCTGTCTATATCAATGATATTACGTCGTCGGTAAACAGCTGCAGACACCACATGTACGCTGACGATATACAACTATACTTGCACTGTCAACCGGAAAGACTAACCGATGAAATTTAAAAAAAAATTCAATAGAGACTTACAAGAAATCTGTAACTGGACTGACATGCATGGACTTACATTAAATAACGTAAAATCTCAAGCTATAATCATTTCACATCCTCGGCTTTGTTCAAAAATCATAAGCAACTTCACCTTACCAAAACTCTACCTACAAAATTCACCCAGAAAGTCACAGTTTTCTATTCATTAAGGTATAGATAACTCATCCAAAAGACTTTCATTGCGGAAATCAAAGGCAAGTCAGCTCAAATTTGTATAATTAGATAGCGCTTGGACACCGTGTACCTGAATTTTAAGTGCATATTCCGGACAACAGTATAGTAATTTTCAGAAAATGCTACATGCTATATAAAATACATACCTTTGTCTAATATAATCACATTGCAAGTTAAAGAAATATTCAGTTCTGACGTCTTTACTGAGCCCTCACATAATAATAACTGCACGCTCGCCTCGCCAGGTGCAACCATATCAGATGGGTATCTGTTGAGAGACCAGACTAACGAATGGTTCATCGAAAGGGGGGTACCAGCCTTTCGGTAGTTACAAGGGCGGCAGTCTAGATGATTGACTGATACGGCCTTGTAATAATACTCAACATGGCTTAGCTGTGTTGATACTGCTACACGGCTGAAAGCAACGGGAAACTACAGCCGTAACTACCTCCCGAGGACATGCAGCTCTCTCTGTATGAAGGATGTACTGATGATGGCTTCCTCCCGGGTAAAATATTCCGGAGGTAAACTAGTCCCCCATTCGGATCTCCGGGTGGGGACTACACGAGAGGGGGTGACCATCAGGAAGATGGATACTGACATTCTGCGAGTCGGAGCGTGGAATGTTAGAAGTTTGAATCGTTGTGGTAGGTTAGAGAATCTGAAAAGGGAGATGGATAGGCTAAAGTTAGATGTAGTTGGTATAAGTGAAGTACGTTGGCAGGAAGAACAGGATTTTTGGTCAGGCGACTACATAATTATCAACACGAAATCAAACAGGGGAAATGCAGGAGTTGGTTTAATAATGAATAAGAAAATACGACAGCGGATAAGCTACTACGACCAGCATAGTGAAAGAATTATTGTCGCCAAGATAGACACCAAACCAATGCCCACCACAATAGTGCAGGCCTATATGCCTACTAGTTCAGCGAATGATGAAGAAATCGAAAGAATAGATGAGGAGATAGAAGATTTAATACAATATGTTAAAGGTGACGAGAATCTAATTGTGATGGGAGACTGGAATGCAGTGGTGGGCCAAGGAAGAGAAGGTAGCACAGTAGGAGAATTTGGACTGGGACAAAGGAACGAAAGAGGAAGTCGGCTGGTTGAATTCTGCACTGATCATAATTTAGTCCTCGCCAATACTTGGTTCAAACACCACAAACGACGGCTGTATACGTGGACGAGACCTGGAGACACTGGAAGGTATCAAATAGACTTCATTACGATTAGGCAGAGATTCAGAAACCAGGTGTTGGATTGCAAAACTTTCCCAGGAGCAGACGTGGACTCTGACCACAACTTGTTGGTCATGAAATGCCATCTGAAGTTGAAGAAATTGAAGAAAGGAAAGAATGCAAAAAGATGGGATCTAGACAAGTTGAAAGAAAAGAGTGTGAGGGATTGTTTCAAGGAACATGTTGCACAAGGACTAAGTGAAAAGGCCGAAGGAAACACAGTAGAGGAAGAGTGGAGAGTCATGAAAAATGAAGTCAGTAGGGCTGCTGAAGAAATGTTAGGAAGGAAGAAAACTCAACTAAGAATCAGTGGATAACTCAGGAGATACTAGACCTGATTGATGAACGACGAAAATACAAGAATGCTAGAAATGAAGAGGGCAGAAAAGAATACAGGCGATTAAAGAATGAAGTGGATAAAAAGTGCAAGGTAGCTAAGGAAGAATGGCTGAAGGAGAAGTGCAAGGATGTTGAAGGCTGTATGGTCCTGGGAAAGGTAGATGCTGCATACAGGAAAATCAAGGAAACCTTTGGAGAAAGGAAATCTAGGTGCATGAATATTAAGAGCTCAGATGGAAATCCACTTCTAGGGAAAGAAGACAAAGCAGAAAGATGGCAAGAGCATATCCAACAGTTGTATCAAGGTAACGATGTAGATAATTTGGTTCTGGAACATGAAGAGGCTGTTGATGCTGATGAAATGGGAGACCCAATTTTGAGGTCAGAGTTTGACAGAGCTGTGAGTGACCAAAATAGGAACAAGGCACCTGGAATTGATGATATTCCCTCTGAATTACTCACTACCTTAGGAGAAACCAGCATGGCAAGATTATTTCATTTACTGTGCAAGATGTATGAGACAGGAGAAGTCCCATCCGATTTTCGGAAGAATGTTGTTATACCTATTCCCAAGAAAGCTGGTGCTGACAGGTGTGAAAACTACCGCACCATTAGTTTAGTATCTCATGCCTGCAAAATTTTAACACGTATTATTTACAGAAGAATGGAAAAACAAGTTGAAGCTGAGTTGGGGGAAGATCAATTTGGCTTCAGAAGAAATGTAGGAACACGTGAAGCAATCCTGACTTTACGTCTGATCTTAGAGGATCGAATCAAGAAGGACAAGCCCACATACATGGCATTCGTAGATCTAGAAAAGGCATTCGATAATGTTGATTGGACCAGGCTATTTATGATTCTGAAGATGATAGGAATCAGATACCGAGAACGAAGAATTATCTACAACCTATATAAAAATCAGTCTGCAGTGATAAGAATCGAGGGCTTTGAAAAAGAAGCAGCAATCCAGAAAGGAGTGAGGCAAGGCTGCAGTTTGTCCCCTCTCCTTTTCAATGTTTACATAGAACAGGCAGTAAAGGAAATCAAAGAGAAATTTGGAAAGGGAATCACAGTCCAAGGAGAGGAAATAAAAACCTTGAGATTTGCCGATGATATTGTTATTTTATCTGAGACTGCAGAAGATCTCGAGAAGTTGCTGAATGGTATGGATGAAGTCTTAGGTAAGTAGTACAAGATGAAAATAAATAAGTCCAAAACAAAAGTAATGGTGTGCAGTCGAACGAAGGCAGGTGATGTAGGAAATATTAGATTAGGAAACGAAGTCTTAAAGGAAGTAGATGAATATTGTTACTTGGGTAATAAAATAACTAACGATGGCAGAAGTAAGGAGGACATAAAATACAGACTAGCACAAGCAACGAAGAGCTTTCTTAAGAAAAGAAATTTGCTCACTTCAAACATTGATATCGGAATTAGAAAGATGTTTTTGAAGACTTTTGTGTGGAGCGTGGCATTGTATGGAAGTGAAACATGGACGATAACTAGCTCAGAAAGAAAGAGGATAGAAGCTTTTGAAATGTGGTGTTACAGAAGAATGCTGAAGGTGAGATGGACAGATCGAATCACGAATGAAGAGATACTGAATCGAATTGGTGAGAGGAGATCGATTTGGCTAAATTTGACGAGAAGAAGAGATAGAATGATAGGGCACATCTTAAGACACCCAGGACTTGTTCAGTTGGTTTTTGAAGGAAGTGTAGGTGGCAAGAACGGTAGGAGTAGACCAAGGTATGAATATGACAAACAGATTAGAGCAGATGTAGGATGCAATAGTTACGTAGAAATGAAAAGGTTAGCACAGGATAGGGTGGCATGGAGAGCTGCATCAAACCAGAGTATGGACTGATGACTCAAACACACACAATAGAAATTAGCTAATCATGTCATAATTGTGTAAATAATCATCTTCATCATCATCATCGTTCTCTTTTTCTCCTATTTTTATTTTTTATCATAATATTGTATTGTTTACTAGTTGCAAAATTTTTCAATTGTAAGTGTATTTATTTCAATTTTGCACATGTAGAAACTGTATTTTCTGGTTAGATGGAAGAGAGGGCCTAATGGCCTTAATCTTGCCAGACAAAATAAATCCATTGTATTGTAAGAATGTGACAGTTGCAGTTACCTGATTTCAGTGAGAGTACAATTGATGATCTTCAAGAGGCGGAATCTTTACTGGAACGAACGGATTTAATTCAGTGGCGTCACATGTACTAAGGTCAATCAAGGATTATCATAAACAGAAGCGCACGGTTTATTACCTTGACGAAACATGGTGTAACGCTGGACACACACCATCTAAGGTATGACAGGACAGTACGATTAAAAGCAAGCGCCAGGCTTTCTTGATGTCAGTACCGGGTTGAAAGCCCCACGTGGAAAGGGTGTCGTATCCCGGCCAACAGGTGAGACGCCGAGCGGTGAGTGGAATCACCTGATGGCTAACAACAGTACTAAAAACGAAAGGGATATAAGATGGTAATTTATAGGCGTTAGGTAAGTTGGTTGTTAAGAGTTGAAACTCATATGATTTCCTATATATGTGCGTATATTGACAGATGATGTACAAAGAATATACACGTACAATTGAAGTCGGTCACGTATTGTGACGTACTGGAACTAGCCTTCCTCAGAACGGCTACTCCAAGTAAATGCAAGTGGACTCTAAAGCATTAGAGTACCACTGAAATGCTAAGCGATGTTAAAAACAGAGTATCGTGAAATCTCACAGAGATTCCTCAAGCTTTAAGTTGCCAACTACGATAAAACCCAGAAGAACTCGGGCTTAAGTCGAGAATCAAAGTATGAATGGTGAATACCAAGTGTTAGCACCACCGTTCAACCTGATCTACTAAGAAATATTCTAAGTAGCGAGACCGCTTGGAGAATTGATCGCAACCCTCTAACGTGAGCGGAAGGCAAGGCTCCCAAAGCGAAGACTAATGCAATAAGACGCTTGTTCCTTCAATTACATACGTATTTAAAGGGACTAGCAATATGATATGAGGTTCTCCCCTCCTCTCAGATAAAGCCTTACTGGCTTACTATTGGTGCTACCACCTCCCCCATGTATCTCAAATCCCACACTATGCACGTGGCAATATTTATTAACATGAACTTGACTTCTCGCCCTTAAACCTATGCTCATAAAATAACTTCCCCATTTCTAATACTTGTCATCATAAACATGACACTGCGTCCCGTTTCACTTAATTGGGTCGCCCATTAATTTTAAGTATGGTATCCTTCAAACTACCCCCATTTTCTTGCCATCTCCAGACGACAGGACGTGACTTTTTAGATTTGTCCGTATCGACTTCCTCGTGAGACCTCTTGACCTCACACAACTCTGTTTTTAACTGTCATTCTATATCACCCCCAACACATGGCTGCTTCGACAGCAAGGCCAATGGATTGAGTTAACAAAATATTCACTATGTATTACTTATGTGCTGCTACTTGATGAAGGTTCGTGTCCCTGGACATGACACCTCCCCCCTTAGGAAAGAAACTAGTTGCCACACATGCAACTGGTTTCCACCTGAGTACACGTACATACAGGGTTAATTACCGCATGTACCTTACATGGCACATTACATTTTAGCAACATTACATTACAGTTCATAGATACACTTCAACTTATTACATTTTGACATTAATACAATTCTCTTTACCCTGCATACAATTAATATTCAAAATTACATTTCACATTACAATTAACATATTCTTTCACAGTAAACCATATTGCATTAATACATTTCAATTCATATATTCCACAGTACATGTAGTACTTAATATAACATAGTTTAGATTTAACATCTAATACATATCAATTTATATGTTTCACAGTACATATAACATTTCATTTTTTTTTTCACAGTACTGATATAACTCATTTACATATTACATTTCACATTTTTCATTTCACATTTTACAGTGATTAATACATATCAATTTATATATGTCACAGTACATATAACACTTCATTTTTTTCATTTTACAGTACTTAATATCACTCGTTTACATTTCACATTTTTTTCATTTCACATTTCACAGTAATTAACACATATCAATTTATATGCTTCACAGTACATACAACTTTACCTTCCAGCCTTCTCTGGTCGGTTTTTACTTCCGTACCAAACTCTTGGAATGGCCGGCTTCGAGATTGCAATAGCAACTCGGTTCCCCTGACTATACTTCTTGAGTAAGTCTTACAAACTTGTGCAGTCACTGCTGACACATTATCCGTACCAAACTCATAGGAATGGACGCTTGGACCGTGCCTCTCTCGACACGTCCGAACTGTGCCTCCTTAGGCCAGTCTCACAAATTTTTGTGCAGTCATTACTGACACATAACCCGTACCAAACTCATAGGAATGGACGCTTGGGTCTTGCCTCTCTCGACAAGCCCGAACTGTGCCTTCTTAGGCCAGTCTCACAAATTCTTGTGCAGCTATTACTGACATTACCCGTACCAAACTCATAGGAATGGACGCTTGGGTCTTGCCTCCCTCGACAAGCCCGAACTGTGCCTCCTTAGGCCAGTCTCATGAAATTTTACCTTAACATAAGGTTGCCTGTTCGACTCTGCCCTTTGGCAAGTCTGTTTTTTTCGTACTTTAACAATTTTAAAGTTACATTTGTTACATTACAGCCTTAACACTGTCTTACTAGTGATTCATTACTTATACAATGGTCATTGAAATTTTTCTTTTTTACTTTACTAATGTGGTTACGCTCCCTCTTTATTGCCTCCTTGGCTCTCTGATGAGAGACCTTTCATTAAGCTCTATACTGGAAGTAGTAAGATCTGTCATACTTCTACCCATGCGCTCATTTACGCGCTTACCTCTTACATACTCCTGCCTATCAAAGTGCACTGTGACGTCCTCGTCTGAACAATGTGAGTTAGGACTATTAATTATAGTTTGGCGGATACATACCTTTCCGCAACACTCATCTCCTAGCTCTGACAGTTTATGAGCAAGTCTAAATCTTTTGCAACATCTTTTGCAAAAACAGCAGGAACATAATAATAACAAAATAACAGCAATTGTTCCTCCACCTATATAAGACAGAAAATTCAACTTATCCAATTTATGATTTTGCTTTAATTCATCCTCCTGTTCAAGTATTAATTTTTCAACTGCCTCTACTTTATGACTTGCTAATTTTAATTCCTCTGCATGGTGAAGCACATTTACCAACGGTATCTTTCCTTCATCCTGCAATTGACTCAATTTAGTGTTAATTCCTAAATGATCGCAACAGTCATACTGTAACAATAGATCAGGTACAAACCCTTGATCTTTGGTACTATTTGTTTTAATTACATTTGAAGATTGAATTTTTGATTTTGGCCCAAAGGCCGTACATCTATTAAACATTGTTATTATTCCTGTACCTGTTAACTTAGCATCACTTGTGTGCAACTCTTGACATATTACTGTTATTTTTACCTCCTGTGGAGCGATATAAATCCATTTATTTTCTCTTAAGGGAAACCACATCACTTCTCGTACTCTAATTACATTTTTTTGACAATCTTGTGGCATAACCTGTGCCCCTGTCAACAATTTTACTACACATTCCTCATGTGAATGAGCTAGTTTGATAGCAAACTCTTGTTTGCATACCTTAAGTTTATCATTCAACCTCTTACAATTATTAATTTGATTTTCAGTTAACATTACATAATTTTGCCTGTTCTGGTCCAAAAGAATAAATTCATTTTCACTATTAATAAAAACAAAGTTATCTACCTCACCATTCACTCTTGTTGGGAATGGTATAACCTTAATAAGATCATATTTTACCTTATCTACCAAAGGTACCTTTACAATGTAACCAAGTATTTCTTTAGTAATGAACACTTCAATCTCTGCTATTCTAGTTATTAAATAGCCATAAGCCAGTCTCAACTCAACAGGTAATGTCATTCCTGGTGGGAAATTATTCTGTGCCTTTGAAAACGACTTTATTATATCACTAGGACTTATAATCTGAGGTTGTAAGACTCCCTTTTGAGCCAACATTATTCCATTTAACAGAATCTCATAATGATCTTTTAATTGCGCTAAGAATCCTTGCGTGTCAATTAAATGCCTATTGACCGCGATTTCAATCTCCGTTCTCCTAAATGCGCTTTCTATTTGCTCAATCTCATCCTCCAGATATCCCCGTATTGTTGCTATATTATCGCTTAATTCTTTTTCGTTCTTAGCGACGTCATACAATGAGCTATTCATTGATTGTAACGTCCTTTTTACTACAATCATCTGTTCTTTCGCGACTTTTAACATCGACAAATTCTCTGATTCAAGATCCTTAATGTGACTTTGATAATAGGCTGCATCCTGCGAATCTAAGGTTCCGAATAAAATTTTAGCAATACTTCCTACAAAATTAAGAACTCCTCGCTTCATTCTATTTTGATCTGAATTTTCCTTCTCCTCAGTCTTAGTTGTTTGTCTTATTAATTCACGCAAATTTTGAGTTTTATTTAAGTGCATAATTAAAAGCTTTACCTCATTCTCACACGTATGTGTTAAATTTACTTCCAGTTCTGAACACAATCTCATGGTTCTCTGAATGTATTTCTTACCAACATTATACGCATCATTTAACCTTCCTAAATTTACATAAGTTACTACCTTCCATTCAGTGTTATAGAGTTGAACTTCACCTAGCTTGTCGAAATAAACCCCTGGTGTGGACTCATATGGTTGGAGCTGGAAATCAATTGCCCTTCCTCCTTTCGTAAATATCGCCATCACTGCGATCGCCGCTGCTATCAGCGCCATTGACCTGCAAGTAACAGATTTGTGTTACCTTGCGTTGCCTATAATTTATTACTGGTTGTTCACAATGTATTTACATACAATTTTCCTTCTCATTTAAATATATAACTTTAATCGGTTACTGTGTACTGTAACGCGCTTCCCTCGCTTATTCATATTCAAAACGCTGTTCACTCCTGAAACTTCCTGTACTGTGTACGGGCCAACAAAGTTTGGACTTAATTTTTTGCTACGACCTCGTCTTACTGAATCATTTCTTAAAAGAACTTGGTCTCCTATCTTAAACGTTACTTCGTTTATTCTTGTATCATACTGGACTTTATTTTTCAACTTGGTTTCTATTAGAGTTTTACGTGCTACCTCGTGACTTTCTCTAAGCCTTCGAGCTAATTCCTCCACATAGCTTTCGTGTTCGTTATAATTCTTCTCGTTTGGTTTTCTCTGCAATGTCCCTGGTATATTCGCCTTTCTTCCAAATACTAATTCAAATGGTGTGAAATTAGTTGACGTACTTTTCGTTGTATTGTATACAAAAGTTGCCATTGAAATGAACTTATCCCAATCGTCTTGGGTTCCACATACATAGTGTCTCAAAAATTCAGCTAATACTGCATGAGACCTCTCTAAACTTCCGTTTGACTGTGGCCTAAATGCGGCAGTATGAATCTTCCTAATATTTAATAATCTACATAATTTCTTCATAACTTCGCTCAAAAAGTTGCTACCTTGGTCAGTTAATATTACACTTGGTATTCCAAATGTTCGTACTACATTGTCCATCAATGCCCTTGCAATTGTCTCTGCTTCTTGATTTTTCATTGGCACTGCTACTAAGTACTTCGATAACTGATCTTGACACGTTAAAATAAATTTGTTTCCGTCGAGTGTAAGTGGAAGTGGTCCAACCACATCTAACGCTATTTTCTCAAACACAATCTGCGGTGTGTCTGTGATAACCATACTCGCCTTCGTATCTGGCTTCGTAAACTTATTAGTTTGACATGAATGACATAATCGAATGTATTGCTTCATTCCTGGCCACTCAATACAATCTTTTAACCTAGCATACGTGCGTGTAATGCCTTGGTGTCCTCCAACTAAAGATGCATGAAATTCTTTCATAATCTCTTTCTTTTCATCCTCTGTTAATTTCTCTGTGAATTTCTCATCTGTTTCCATTTCTGAAACTTCTTCTTGTTCACCTCATCTAATTTGTGTATTCTGCTCAGTGCGTCTGCATTTGTATTTAACTTTCCTTGTTTATAAACAACATCGAAATCGTATTCTGCTAACTTCAATCTAAATTTTAGCAATCTTGAGGTTGGATCTTGCACATTAAATACCCATTTAAGTGGTTTATGATCCGTCACTACAGTGAACTTTCGTCCTAAGACATACGGTCTAAAATACTTTACTGCAAATACAATTCCTAACATTTCCTTTTCTGTTGTTGAATAATTTCTTTCTGCCTTATTCAATACTCTAGATATGTATGCTACTGGCAAATCGCTTCCTACCTTCCCTTGCGACAATACTGCGCCTAACGCTTCATTGCTTGCATCGGTTGTTACAATAAACGGCTTCTCGAAATCTGGATATTGTAAAATCGGATACGTTATCAACTTATTCTTTAAAGTCTGAAATGCTTCCTCTTGTTTAGTTTCCCATTTATAGTCTACTTCTTTCTTTAAAAGTTCATACAGTGGTTTAGCAATTTTGCTATAATCTGGTATAAAACGTCTGTAATATCCCGATAATCCCAAAAATCCCTTAAGTTGTTTCGTGGTCATGGGTTGAGAAAAGCTCTCTTAACTTCCCCAAAACGTCGATAATTTTATTATTATTATTATTATTATTATTATTATTATTATTATTATTATTATTATTATTATTATTATTTTACTGAATTTCCAAAATAATTATATAATTTAATTTCATTTAATAAACATTTAATTCACTTTACTTCCGTTAATACATTTGTCATTAATCTCATGAACGTCACTGACATACGTTTATTTTCAAAATTCCGATCTAATGCTGAAAATACTGTGTTTCTTGTAATATAATTAGCATAAACACTTAGTTCCATTTACTCCGCTAATTAATCTCATGAACGTCATTTGCATAAATTTATATCAAATGCCTATCTAATACCGAAAATGTGATCTTTTCAATATCTTTTTCTCTGCTTCAGCTTGATAATAGCTACTGGCTAAATCGATTGTCGAGAAATAATTCGCTTTCCCTATTGAGTTACTTAACTCCGTAGTACCTGGTATAGGGTACATGCTACCGATCGTAATCTCGTTTAATTTTCTATCTAAATAAAATCTATCATTAAATTCTGGACATAATTCAAATATCCTTTCTCTATCACTCTTTAACATATGATTTGCCCTCATTAGTTCGATTATTCTTCGAGTTCTCGATTGTGAACATTTCTGTGCGTCACTTTTTTCTACCTTCAATACGTGCGCAATTTCGTCTTGTCCTATGTCATACATAGTTTCCGTTCTCGGACGTACTTTTATTACTTTAGCTTCTCTAATTTCTATTTGATGTTTATCACCATTTACTTCTATGAATTCCTCCGTGAAATTAATTACAGAATCTTTCAATAAATCTCTACCTATCAATCCGTCTTGTGACAGCTGAAATTCAACATCTACTACATGCAATTTGCATTGAGATGTTCCCAAAGTTACCTTCGCGGTTCCACACGTGAATAGTGTTCCTTTGCTAACTCCTAGCAATTTTAATCTATCACTTGTATCTATCTTTATTTCCTTCGGTACGCATTGTTTCTTTATTACACTTATTTCTGAGCCTGTATCGATTAAAAATCGAAAAGGTCCGTGTACATCATTTATAGATAGTAAAACTGTCCCTTCATTGTTATTACACTTATTGTGTACTTGGCCTATGTGAACACTTTTAGGACCTATAACCGGCCTTGCGTCATGATCCTGTTCTAGTTTTCCGCCTGCTTGTTCTCGTAACCTTTACCCTTGTAATTAGTGAATTGCTGCGGTTTACTACTTTTACAATTTTTCTCTACATGCCCTGTTCTCTTACAACGTTTACAAACTATTACTCTGCACTCTCGTGAATAGTGCCCTTCCTTATTACAATTGTAACACGTTATTGCCTTAACTTCTTTTGGTCGCATTTTAAGAAAACATGAGGATGCCGAATGTCCTTTCTTATTGCAATTACTACAATATTTATCTCTCCTAACTGATTCACCGTGCTTTTCTTTACTTGAGAGTACGGCCGACTCTTCTTGGGCCGCTACCTCAACTGCTAAACCGAAATCATCCGTAATGTTCCTACTACGGACAATCGTTTGAATGCTTTTATCAATTAATCCTTGTACAAAACATGATATCCCTAACTCTCCTATTAAATTCGCTCTATGAACTTTTGCCTCCGGTTCGACTCTTGCCGTGGCAACTTCCTTAAGTTCGCTTACCATTGCATCCATTCTCGAACCCCAAGCTATTACAGATTCATCTTTATTTTGCTGTGCTTTAAACATTTTACATGCGTAGTGATCAATAGTCCTACGCTCTCCATAATTTTCAAACAAAGCTGCCTTCGCTTTTGGCCAGCTCGTAACATCCTGTCTTACTAATAACTTGCTTCTAGCTTCACCCGTTATTCTGGTAAGAACATATTTAAAAAACAGCGGATGTTCATCCGGTTGAACAAATTCTATTGCTGAATCTACATTTGCACAGAACTCTTTCAACCTACTCCGATTTCTCCCGTCAAAAGGATCTCCGATTAACTTGAACGCTTGATTGATATTAATATAATTGTTATCTGAATTATCACTGGCACTTCCCACTTCAGAATTAGACATACTGATTTTGAGTTTGGCTTACCTTACAATATTTGGTCTTCTACTGCGTGCTGATGGTGAGCTGACGACGTGCAGGTACGCCGGGTCGATTGCGTCTTCCTTCCTTGGACTCCTATGAATCCTTCTGCTACTCCGTGGGCCAGCCCTTGCGCCTTCTTGGTTCTGCTCTCTGTCTGCTTACGGACTTCTTCTTCCTCCTGCCGACCGCCCCTCAGTCTACTAGGATAGACAGCCGCTGGACTTCTTCTTTCTCCTTCGGACCGCCCCTCAGTCTACTAGGATAGACAGCCTCCGGACTTCTTCTTCTTTCTTCCGACCGCCCCTCAGTCTACTAGGATAGACAGCCGCTTAGGAAACCACCAACGCCTGGTTAAGAGTTAAACACCCTGGATGGACGTCGAACTCAGGACCAACCCCACAAAACTGACACCAGTTTTTCTTCTCCTGTCGTATCCCGGCCAACAGGTGAGACGCCGAGCGGTGAGTGGAATCACCTGATGGCTAACAACAGTACTAAAAACGAAAGGGATATAAGATGGTAATTTATAGGCGTTAGGTAAGTTGGTTGTTAAGAGTTGAAACTCATATGATTTCCTATATATGTGCGTATATTGACAGATGATGTACAAAGAATATACACGTACAATTGAAGTCGGTCACGTATTGTGACGTACTGGAACTAGCCTTCCTCAGAACGGCTACTCCAAGTAAATGCAAGTGGACTCTAAAGCATTAGAGTACCACTGAAATGCTAAGCGATGTTAAAAACAGAGTATCGTGAAATCTCACAGAGATTCCTCAAGCTTTAAGTTGCCAACTACGATAAAACCCAGAAGAACTCGGGCTTAAGTCGAGAATCAAAGTATGAATGGTGAATACCAAGTGTTAGCACCACCGTTCAACCTGATCTACTAAGAAATATTCTAAGTAGCGAGACCGCTTGGAGAATTGATCGCAACCCTCTAACGTGAGCGGAAGGCAAGGCTCCCAAAGCGAAGACTAATGCAATAAGACGCTTGTTCCTTCAATTACATACGTATTTAAAGGGACTAGCAATATGATATGAGGTTCTCCCCTCCTCTCAGATAAAGCCTTACTGGCTTACTATTGGTGCTACCACCTCCCCCATGTATCTCAAATCCCACACTATGCACGTGGCAATATTTATTAACATGAACTTGACTTCTCGCCCTTAAACCTATGCTCATAAAATAACTTCCCCATTTCTAATACTTGTCATCATAAACATGACACTGCGTCCCGTTTCACTTAATTGGGTCGCCCATTAATTTTAAGTATGGTATCCTTCAAACTACCCCCATTTTCTTGCCATCTCCAGACGACAGGACGTGACTTTTTAGATTTGTCCGTATCGACTTCCTCGTGAGACCTCTTGACCTCACACAACTCTGTTTTTAACTGTCATTCTATATCACCCCCAACACATGGCTGCTTCGACAGCAAGGCCAATGGATTGAGTTAACAAAATATTCACTATGTATTACTTATGTGCTGCTACTTGATGAAGGTTCGTGTCCCTGGACATGACAAGGGGGGTCGGGTAATCATAGTAGATTGTGGAAACGAGACCGGTTTCGTTCACGGTGCGGGACTTGTATTTAGAGCCAGAAAGTTCAGTGGAAATTATCACCAGGAAATGGACGGTCCCAGGTTCGAAGCTTGGTTTAAAGAACTATTGCCGAAACTTCAGCCGAATAGTGTGATTGATGAATATGACAAACAGATTAGAGCAGATGTAGGATGCAATAGTTACGTAGAAATGAAAAGGTTAGCACAGGATAGGGTGGCATGGAGAGCTTAGTTCGAACTATGCACTCACCGTAAATGGAACAGGAAGGGCCTGAACATGGTATGGGAATAGGATCGTTCGCATATTCGATGATGATGATAATAATAATAATAATAATAATAATAATAATAATAATAATAATAATAATAATAATAATAATAATAATAATAATAATAATAATAATAACTGTTATGCCAGTTATCACTCTGTAAAGCTTGAAAGGGTCCCTACATCATCTTCCAAGAAAACTGACATCCAGAAGTTCCTAAGGGAGGAGGGAGTGTACTTCGAGGACAGCTGGATAAAAGTAGAACTCATTCAAACTGTAAAACATAAGTATGAAGGTTACCGTATTGACAGCATTGCTGAACTGGCTGGACATACTGTGCTCCGTTTACCTCCATATCAGTGTATACTGAACCCGAGAGAGCTATTATGGAGCCAGGTAAAAGGTTACGTTGCTCGGAACAACACCACTTTTAAACTTGACGGTGTCGAAAGGTTTCTACAGGAAGGAATCGCCGAAGTCACACGCGAAAAGTATGTGTCAGGTGGAAGAAGAGAAGAAATTGTGATACGTGGACTTCCTAATGGATGGCGAGGAAGATAGGTTTGTGATTAGCGTTAATTGTGACAATGAATCGTCGAGCGGTAGTCTCAGTGGAACAGAAGAAATGAAACTTATACTGTTATATTGTCTTAAGGGAATTCTTATGTTTTCTTGTGGTTCCATATCGTATGCTCTCCTGTGGCTCTTTATATATGTCGTGAGTGTTTCTGATGACACGTTTCCCTTAAAGTCACTGAACATTTAATTTTAAGAAAGTGTCTCAATTATGTAAACAAGCAATCAAGGCGATAAAATGAAGCAAAATGTAACTTAATTAAGCTGCATGCCACGTTTACGTGAGAGAAAACGTTTGGCTGTTCGTCAGCTTAGTTCGAACTATGCACTCACCGTAAATGGAACAGGAAGGGCCTGAACATGGTATGGGAATATGATCCTTCGCATATTCGATGATAATAATAATAATAATAATAATAATAATAATAATAATAATAATAATAATAATAATAATAATAATAATAATTTGTACTTTAATTTATATTCGTAACCGCCCTCTACCTGCAGAAATGTTGTCATGAGGGGTTCTACCTTCCGAATGGCGAGACTACTATGTTTAAAACATTCCTGGAAACATTGTATTTTGCAACCCAACTCACAGGTGTGTTTTCAGCTTGTTGAAGTGTGATAAATAGCCAATGACAGTCGTTGCACGAGAGGGAATCGTATACTGACGTCGGCATACTTTTCGTTGTGAGTCCCCATGAGCCTCACACGAATTCACTTATAAAATAAAAATAAATTTTATTTCGCCTCGGTATTCGTCAGTAATCTGTAGGTTGTACAGTACATGATCAATAAAGGAATAAATAGGTACGGTACGAAATCAAAGTACAACGATGTGAAAGGAAGTAATTTCTTTTCAGTCACGAGCGAGACATCGGGAAGTGCGGACGTGTGAGTGAGCTGAGGAGTGCAAGATGGGAGTAACATTACAGCAATAGAGGCTAAGAATTAGAAGATGACATGGTGCAAGGTGGAGCAGAGAGAGGGAGAGAAATTAGTGGTTATAAAGGACTGTTGGAGATTATGTTGTGTGCGATGTTGCTGGTGGTAGGAGGTATAGAAAAGAACTCGGGTTCAAATCAGGGACCGTTCGGTTGGGAGGAACTTGAAGAAATCAAGAGAGTGATGAAGGAAGCGAGCAAAGGAGAAGAAATAAAGGAGATGATGCAGGAACACCGGGCAACCCAAATGAAGGAGATGAATGACTTTAAAAAATTTATAAAAGAAGAAATTAGAGGGGTAAATGACAAGTTGGCGGAGATAGAAGGTGAAGTAGGGGGTTTGAAAAAGAAGGTGTTGGTACTGGAAAAGGGAAGTAAGGCTAGCGAGAAACGAATCAGCAAGAAAAAATGTGTTTGTGTATTGTGTACAAGAGGAAGGAACAGAATCAAGAGTGGAGTTAGTATTGAAAGTGGTGGACATAGTTTCGAACAAAATGAAGATAAACTTCTCTGAAGTGGATGCAGATGATATGTATAGAGTAGGAAGGAACAAGGGACATAGGCCAGTGAAGTTAAGATTAATTTCAACCCTGATGGCAGATATAATTATGAGGAATGTGGAAATTTTAAAGGATCGAACATTTATTTGAAGGCTGAGACAGAGAAAGAAAACAGGATGCGGTTGGATATCCTTAAGCGGCACATGTGGCGGGCTAGAGCGCAGGGATTGCGAGTCAAGATAGTGGAGAGGTGTCTGGTGACTTCAGGTAGAAATTGGTCCCGATCGTGGTGCACAGGAGGAACTGATGAGGATGGAGAAATGTGAGGAGGAAAAGAGTTGCAGAAATCCAGAGCAGTGGGGAAAAGGAAGAGAGAAGAGGGGACTGAGGTGTCAGCGGTCTCGTGGCGGGGATAGCATAGACCTTGGAGTGTCAGAACAACCCAGGAATGAGTGGATCGACAAATAAGGCACTAGACCGAAGTGAAGTGAGTACAGGTAGTGAAGAGGTGATGGGAGGGAAAAGGAGTCACGGTAGTGACTTAACCTCCCCGAATAAGAGGAATGCAGAAAGAAAGTTGGAGAGAAATCAGGCGTTGAATAAGGCGAGATCGTTAAGTTTAAAAGATTTATGGGGAAGGAAAAAAGGCTTCGACACGGAAAAGGGGAAGGATGGGGGGAGAAGAAAGGGAGGAAAGGGGATAGGAATGGGGAGGAGCCACAAGGAAGAATTACGAGAAGTAAGGGGAGAAGTCGTGAAGCGGAGAAGTATAGAGAGTTGGGGAGGAAATAAATAACTGGAGATGGCGATAGGGGTGCTGAATATTGAGGGGTTGATGGGGAAGTTAGGAAATAGGGAAATTGCGGATTTAGTGAAAGATTTTGAGATAATTGCTCTAGTGGAGACGTGGTTAGGGAAAGGGGTTGAAATTAAATGGGACGGTTATAGAGTAGTTAACATGATAAGGAAAAAATAGGGAAGAGGGGCCGAAAGCCAGGGGGCATAGTAGTTCTAATAAGAAATGTGGTAGCTGAATGGGTGGAGATGTTACAGAGTAGGGTAGAGGAGGTAGTGTGGTTGAGAGTAAAAATGGGGAAAGGGGCAGCGGAAGCAATTTGTCTGGCCCTGCTTTATAACCATCTGAGGGATTCAGTTTATGCAAATAAACATTTTGACGAACTGATTGAAGTAATAAACACAATTAAAGGGCTGTATGTAGAAGATGGGATGATTTTATTGGCGATTGGAGTCCGAGAGCGAGCAATAGGGTACTGATGTACGGGAAAGAAGTAAAAGTAGGCGGGGGTTGCAAAGAAAGAGTAAGGATAATGGTGTAAATAATTATGGAGAAAGGTTATTAGAGTTGTATGTGCTGTATAACATTTATTTTAAATGGGCGGATGAAGGGGGATTGTGTGGGAGATTTGACGTAGATTACAACAAATGGAGGGAGTGTAGTGGACATAGGAATACGCTCAGAATAGCGTTAAGGAGAATAATAAGTTTTGAGGTGTTCTAGAATGTGGGTTAACGGACCATATTGTGACGTGAAAATGGGAACTAACATTTATTTGGCATGATGGAATTACTACTTGAAAACACCTATGAATATTTATTTATGTCTCTGGCATGTGTACTTGTGAAACTAGACGTTATCTATCGTTCATTGTTGGAAACTGTCATCTAGTTGTGGAACTTGCCATGCACACTTAATTCAAACTATTTCTCCTATTATTACGTATTTGCTGGATTAATCTGATTCGTTCGAGTTTAATCGATTGCCGTGCAGGCAAACGCAGTGTGCGACTTTGAATTCTGGGTACTGTGAGCTTCCGGTTTCTCTGCGGGGAGTGAGGCAGTCGGCCTGTTGCGTTGAAGCTTTCAACATGGCTGTGTTGAGGAGAACCTTTAAAGAGACATCTTCGCGTAACGGGAGCGGTTTTGTAATGGAGCCTAACTCCGGGGGATAATCTACTGAACATTAGGGCTATGCCCTTTATTTTTTAAATATTTCTCAGTGTGCTCCAACCTTAATTTATTTTTATTGGTGTAAGAAGAAAACTTCGTGTGAGTGTTTACCGTTAACCCGATGGGATGTGCAAAATGTGTTGTAAGTTGGATATCTTAACTCTACTCAAGTAAGTACTGTAAAGTATATATTATTAAAGTGACCTCGTACAGCCAAGGAGCACATCTTCGAAACGTCTGTTTATTAAAAAAAACTGTAAACGTCTGGTAACAAAATTTACTGTAACGGATAGGATTTAAATTTGTAAAAGTATGTAACAAAGTTTTACGGGAACTTGGAATCGCTAGGTATGCGTGTATGAGGCTGTAGTTCGTGGGTGTTGTTTAAACTTACTGTGTTGTGGTTCGTATCTTGTTGCCCACCCATTCTTAGTGATGTTTTTATTATTATTATTATCATCTCCGTCGTGATTTTTATTATTATTATTATTATTATTATTTTTCTATGTGTATTTTCCTCTCTAATCTTTCTTCATTGTTTGGATTTGCCTTCCAACTGTGTTGCTTTTGCGTTTCCTGGCTGACCACTTGTATGTGATCGTTATTTGCATTGTCGGGACGTTAATTAAATTACACCTCATGTATGCATCTTAGCGTTATCCAAAGCCCTCTCCATTCTAAATTATCTAAGCTGTTGGCGTACTGTTTAAAAATAGGTAAATGTATTTTCGTACTATAACCCATGGGAGTAATAATTTAAATTATTATTATGATTTTTTGTAAGGTCGAGTCTGTGAAAAATTGAAATTTGCTGGTCGACATTTAATTTAATGTTTACTTGTCACATACTACCCATTGTTTGAGTTCCTTGCCTTTGTGGATTATTACGTAATGGTCATCCCTTTCTTATCTTATCTGATGGACTCGATGATTAAACTTTTGGTGGCTTTGATGATTATAACGGGATGATGGCTTGGCGTCGGAAAATGCCACTCCTGTTGTGTGCTTCTGTGTTCTGTTATTAAGTGCGAACGTATATTGTATCTTTTCCATTGATATTTTTATTCAGTTGGGATAATTTTTCCCCTTTATTTTATTTATTCTGGTTGCGTTAATTTATGTAGATTTTATTCGCGGTTGGAGCCACTGATTTATTAGCCTATTGTACGTGTGTTATTGTGTGTGCTTTTTTCGTGTGTCTTCTTATTTGTTAGTAGTGTAGCAAATTTCAATTTTGAACAGTATTTATATCGCGGGCCCGCATACTGTAATACTCTATTTTATATTTTAAATGAATTTCCATGAAATAATTAAGGTAATGTAATTGAATAATTTAATGTTATTTGATATGAGTTTCCAACTTAATTTTATGGAAGCCTATGTTAATGTTAGCTTCATTTCATCTTAATTTAAATTTCAGTTTAAAATACTGTTTCTCCCTTTTATTTTAATTGCGTTTTACATTTTTTTTAGAAAATGGAATATATATATAGCCGTTCTTACATTATTCTAATTTTCAAATTTTATTTACTAAGTAGATATTATTTATTTTAAATTTTATCTCGTGTGTTATTTAGTAGTTAGTAATATTGACCTGGCAACCTGTCAACCGTTAATGATAAGATCCTGCCCTTTTTCCTTCATGCTTTTGCCCTCCACGCTTCGTATTTTTGTGCTACCTCCCTTACGGTAAGTATTGTGTTTTTTTCATTTGTTGTTTTGTGTGCTTTTTGGTAAGGTTGCACATATACCTATCAAAATAAAATTGAGAACTTTGATTGCTAAGGAGAAGGGCAAGATGGAAGAAAGTAGAGAGAGATATAGGAATGGAGGATGGGAGTATGTTTGGGATGATAATGCGAAAGACAAATTGAGACGGGATTTGAAAGAGGATGGAGATACATTAAGGGTAGGAATTGAAAGGGCCGCAGAAGGGAATGATATGGATAGGGTGCTAGAATTAATAGAATTCCCTGTAGGGAGGGTGGGGAAGAAAGTGAAAAGAAGGGTAGACGGAAAAAAGAACAAAATGCATGGATGGTTTGATGAAGACTGTAGGAGAAAAAACGTGAGGTTGTAATGAGAGCCCTAGCGGAGTGTAGGATGGAGGGGGAGCAATAAAAAGGAAGGAATATCGTTAGTTGAGAAGGGAATATAGGCTGGTATTGAATGAGAAGAAAAGAGGATGGAAGGAGCGGAAGCTGAAAAATAAATAGATATTATAGAGAGAAGAAATTTGAGAGGATATGGGAGTCAATAAACAAGATTAGAAGAACGAAACCGGTGGGGAAGGGGAATAAAATAGGAGAAAACGAGTGGGTTTGGGTAGACAACTACACAAGTCGTATGTAGGAAGGGAATTGGAAATAAATATTCCCATATTGGATGAGGAGATAACAAGGCAGAAGGTAATGAGAGTATTAAAAAATGCTAAAACCAAGGTTGCAGGAGGTGTGAACGGTATTTCCAATAGTGTGTGAAAGGAGGTTGGGGCAAATGAACCGATGTTCATTTAATATGTTGCTGGAAACGGGGAAATTTCCGAGGGAATGGAGGAAGGGTGTATTGTGCCCTATTTATAAAAATAAAGGGGCTAGTAGCGATCCTAACAACTATAGAGGAATTACACTCCTAGGCGCGTTGTCGAAGGTGTACACAGGGGTTTTGGCGAATAGGATAACAAATTGGGCGGAGCAGTATGGTAGGATATCTGAGTTTCAAAATGGATTTAGGAAAGGAAGAAACACAGTTGATAATGTTTGGATTCTGGACACCTTGATTACAAAGTATGTGAGGATAGCAGAGCTTAATGATATGTAGCAGCGATTGACTTAGAAAAAGCCTTCGATACGGTCAGTAGGGAGGTGCTATTCTTGAGATTAAGGGAGGTTGGAATGTCGAAGAAAATGAGGGTGGCAATTTATGAGAAAGTGTTTGTGATGATTAAACTGCAGGATGGAAGGATGAGTAAGTGTTTTAATCAAAGAGGGGGGTGAGACAGGGGTGTAACCTATCCCCGATATTATTTATATTATTTATAAATAATATTTTAGAGGGCCATGGAGGAGAGGGATGGCAATGTATTTGGATAGGGAAAATGGAGGTTCCGGGGTTGCTATTCGCGGATGACCTATTGCTTTTGGCTTTGACGGATAGTGGGTTGCAAAAAGGGTTGGACAAGGTAGTTGAGTATACTAGGAAGTGGTCTCTCAGAGTAAATGTAATAAAGACTCAGATAATGGTTTGTAGGAAAAGGAGTGGGAGAAAGAATGAGGAAGTCTGGAGGCTTGATCAGGAAGAAATTAGACAAGGGGGGAAAATTGAGTATCTAGGTGTAATAATTAGTAAGAATGGTTCTTCGAAAGAACAGTGTAGGAGGATAAATTAAAGGGAAGAGGAGCGCTTGCGGAAGTGGAGGTAATAGAAAATAAATTTTCAGATTCTAAATACAAAATTCAGAAAACGGTGTTTAAATCACTGGTAATGGGCAAAATGCTATTTGGGGTGGAAGTGTGGGGAGTGTAGGAGGGCAGGGCTGAACTAAACCAGGTGGTGGCGAACTTTAGTAAGATCATGATGGACCTCGCGAACTATACAGCCAATGCCGGTACCAGATTAGTTTGTAAAGAATCGATGGAGGTTGAAATAGCTAAGAGGGTGTTCAAGTATTGGATTAGATTAGAGGAAGGGAAGGGTGGGGTATTAGTACAAGAAACGTTTAGTTTTCAGAAAGGTATGACGAATGAAGGTTACTGAGTGAATAAGTGCAAAAAATGGTTACAATAGATTGGATTGGGGGTATATGGAGATGCTTGGGGGAAGTGGGAATAAATGGATATGGGAAAAGATATTGAAGGACAGAGTTTAATAAGGGAATGTAGAGAGAGAGTCTCGTTATCAGTATTAAATAAATTGGTGGAAGTAATAAACCTGAAAACTGAGTTTGAGGTAGAAGGGACGAGATGTGTTTGTATTGGTGGGTATTGGGAGTTCCGAGAAACAGTTAATGGCTAGGTAGTGAGAATAAGGATAGATGTGTATTATGTAGAGAGAGGTGAGCGGACCTGCATATTTTTAATCAATGCCGAGCTTTGGAGAAGATAAAGATTAAACTACTTAGTTAGGTGGTTAAAATAGGGGAAAGCTATAAGATGACATCTTGGTTATGTAGAGAGTGAGAGAAAGGAACGAATATAGCGAAATTCTGAAATGTGGCTAGAGCTAGATTTATAAAGAAACTGAGGGAATAACAGGGGTTGTGCAGATAAAGTTCATGCCGAGGGAGGAACGGGGAAGGCATTCTGTTCAGAGGAATGGATATCCACCCTGAGCAGATGCGGGAAGGGTATCATGGTGACCATGATATTTGAAGAGGGGGCTGTAGTGTTAGGAGAAGTGGGGAGAGCACCTTGCCCTGTGGAAAGGTGATCCGCCTGGGGCAAATTGTTGGGAAGTAGATCGAGGAATAGTAGGATGGGAGGGTGTAGTAGATTTAAGACTTGAGGAATACGAGAGTAGATGTGTTTATGAGAAGAGCTGGTAACAAGGGAAAACCTGAGAAAATTAGGAAAGAGTTGAGAAAAGGGGAGTTTGAGTAGGCTCTGAGGGTAGTGTAAATTTAAGAAGTTGGTATATAGTGTAAGTTTATTGTTGATGGTTGAAATGACGCTTAGTTGGAGGCTATAAAAATAGTGAGAAGACTGAGTGAACTAATGGACTTGGAATGGAGAACTGTTTGTTTGTGTGTAAATGAGGTGTGGGAAAAATTTGGATTGTTCAAGTGGATTTGTGTGAGGAGGGAGGATAAAGAAGGTGTATGCAATAGTAATTAAGGCATATTAAGTGGGACTGTATTTAAGGAGAAAATGTTGGCAGTATGGAAACTATGAAAGTATGTCATAGAGTCAAAAAATGTTAAAGTGTTTGAGGTGCCTTGATGAGGGTAGTAAAATGATGGATTGTTGATGTGTAAGCCTTAAGTTTAATAAGATAGTGGAATTGGGATAAGACTAACGGTTTCATGTGTGTAAGTGAGGTGTGAAAAAATTGTTAAATTGCTTTACGTGCATTGATGAGGGATGTAAAATGATTGTTAGTTGATGTTTAAGACTTAAGCTTAATAGGGTGAGATGTAGTTAGGGGGAATAGTGCGAGAGAAGAGAGGGTGACGTATCAAGGGAAGTGGGAGGGGTGGGGACTTGACCCACCCCAAAGAAGTAAGGCTTGGGCATGTCTGCATGAGAAGAAAAAGGAGAGGGAAGGTAGTGCGCTGACAATGGATCAGAGTAGGTGTGACGAACATAGCGGAAGTGCGTAGCAGGCCAAGTGTTGGGTGTGGTTTCCGCCAAGCTGGCTTGTTATGCATAGTAGGGAAGGAACACAGTGTCAGCAAGTGTCGGTGAGATAGGGATATCAGTTCTCATGTGGCGAGGCTGGTGGCTGCTGTCAGCGGGTTGGTGGGCTTGTGTTCCATACCAGGGCTGACGCAGTGACCAGTCTACTTAATTTTTAGGTGGTAGGTAGGAGTAGGTGATTAGCGTAGTTTGTAGTGCGGTGGCATCCTGCATGCGTGCTGGCTATCCGCGTACATGTGGCATAATACTGAGTAGATGTAGAGGAGTAAGGCTTACTTCAACAAATCACAAAAGAAAGACCCCAGAAGTTTTAACTCGAGAACCACCCAACGGATCTTGATGTGGCTTCACCGTTGTGTAGAGAGAGCTATCGTCGACGAACCATTGACTGTATAAAACAATAAATTAATTTGCCGGAAACGTGAGCCGACAAGTGACCAGTTTAGTGCAGGACTTCGAGAGCTTTCTTCACTGAAGATTCTTAAACCGCCAGAGAGATTCCAAGTACAAAAACATAAAGAGCTCTATAACAATTGTGTCTTTACGTACCTAGCCCTCAATGTTATTATTGTTTGAACGTTAAAATTAGACACCATAAGTTCGCATTAACTGTGTAACCCCTACCGAAGGAAGTTATTTATTCCCTTCAATATTAACAATAGTTTCTACAGGATGTGAATGCTTATCGCCCTTACAGTGACACCGCAGGAGCGAGCTAACAGACAGGAGGCACCGAACTACGCAAGGCCTGTCAGTACAAGGGTCCTGTCGCGGGCTTTCTACGCTCCCTTTTGCCATAGATTATTATATTTCGTAGTAAAACCTTCCTCCATAAAGGCTCTGTACAACGATGAAAGCCACAACAAAATGCGTGCCGTAGTTTTCGAGATCAGCCCCATAAACAGATACACATAATAATAATAGTAATAATAATAATAATAATAATAATAATAATAATAATAATAATAATAATAATAATAATAATAATAATGGTCTCGTACCTGGCTATAAGAGACATGGAGACAGGGAAGATCTTCATCTTCCGGCCGCCCACCAAGTAGTCATCTGATGTCACCTGCTTATTGAAGAACCCGTAGTACACTCCAATAACAGCACATATCAGCAACATCAGTGTAAATACTATGTAGTCCGCTACTGCAAACCTCTGGAGCATCGAACCAAGCTCCTCTACAGTGGTGCCAGTCATGATGAAGTATGCTCCTGAGTGTAGAGCAGTTCTTTCACTCTGGAAAACGAAGGTTAAATTAGCAGTACGCCACTGCATGGCATGTGATCTCCCCGCTGAAACAGTAGTGATGTGTGGCGAGCAGCACTGTAGCCCAATGATAATAATAATAATAATAATAATAATAATAATAATAATAATAATAATAATAATAATAATAATAACTCCTGAAAGCATACCGAACAACATGGAATCACTACAATAACAGAGTGATGTCACGAAATGAAAAACTTCGGCATTACAAGACTGTTGTTCTTCCGGAAGCTTTGTTTGTCTCAGAAACCACACCTCCAGGAGGTCACCTAAATGAATGAAATTAAAAAACAAGAACGAATTTTTTTTTGGAAAATATATAGCCCCTTTCATGTAAATGGTACATTGGATCAAAAGAAAAACTGTAGATTTGTACAAAGCAATCGACAAGTTCACCGATACCGTACGCAGGAGACGATTGGGATTCTATGGCCACATCTGTAGAATGGACGACACTAGATATGCAAAAAAACTGTTTGGTATAATTAATTCAATGAAGGTCAAAATAAGCTGGTTAGAGGAAATAAAGCAGAACATCACGGAAGATACCATCAGGGATCTCAGGGCTTTTGGAACTCTGGTTGCAAAACACACGTTCGCTGAACGAAGCACGGAAGAAACAGCATAGCGAGTTCATGAAGAGGAGCAGGTGAATAATAACAATAATAATTCATTTATCTCATTTTACATTTTATGGCCACTCTAGTCAATAATACAAAGGATTTCTTGATTTCCAGTCAGCTCAATACTTGTTCTGTTGCAAATACCCTCCCATTGGTCTATAGCCTGGTGTGTGTGTCCTCAAGTATCTTATTTTTCTGTTTTGTTTTTGAGATCGTCTATTGTTATTTGTAGTTCTTTAATTAATTTCCGTGATCCATTTAAGCTGGGTCTTGCTATTCCATATTTTTTCAATATCTTAAATGTTATCTACTAACAATAGTTTAATTTTGAAATGTATAATAATTCCAAACTTATTTAATAGAATGTTTACCGGGCGAGTTGGCCGCGCGGCTCTGAGCTTGCATCCAGGAGATAGTAGGTTCGAATCCCACTATCGGCAGCCCTGAAGATGGTTTTCCGTGGTTTCCCATTTTCACACCAGGCAAATGCTGGGGCTGTACCTTAATTAAGGACACGGCCGCTTCCTTCCAACTCCTAGGCCTTTCCTATCCCATCGTCGCTATAAGACCTATCTGTGTCGGTGCGACGTAAAGCCCCTAGCAAAAAAATAATAATAATTTGCTTTGTTTAATTTACTTATTCTGTTACACCAAGCTGGTTTCTCTTTAAGTTATGATTTCTCCTAAATACTTAAATTTATCAACAATTTTGATTTCTTGCCCATCGGTAGTTATTTTATTTACCAGTGGCGCATGTGTAAACATGAGCTCAGTTTTTCAAAGGATATTGTAAGACCTACTTTTTGTGATATTTCCTGTACAGATTTAATTTGTGTCAAGTTTCCTGAATATTGTTGGACAATAGAGCAAGGTCATCAGCAAATCCTAAACAGTTTAAACTTAAATTTCGTTTGGAACGTCCAACTTTTATGCTCTTCGGGTTGATCTTGTACCAGCCCCTTATTATAAATTCTACAACTTCTGTGGTTAACAACCATAGCTGTAAATCGGAGCTTGCTCCACTTAAGGTTCATTACCTTCGATAGTCCATATGGCAAAGTCTTTTAGGATAATAATAATAATAATAATAATAATAATAATAGGCTCCTTAAATGAATGATCAGCGTTGAGGCTTTAAGTTCGGAGGGTCGCGAATTCGATTACCCGCGAGGTGAGGGATTTTAATCGTGTTTCATTAATACTGGCTCGGGAACTGGGTGTTTGTGTTTGTCCCAAAACTGTCCTCTTCATATTCACACAACACACCACACCACAGAAACACGTAATACTTAACACATCCTTCCACACAGTGTTGGTATTGGGTAGTGCATCCGGCCGCAGAACAGGGCCAAATCAATCTACAGTATATATTTATACCTACTTACATACAAACATATTTGCATAGGTATGTGTGTGAGAAAGAGAGAGACACAAATCGCACCCGCCACCCCTCCACTGTTTGGGAAAACCGGAATAATAATAATAATAATAATAATAATAATAATAATAAAACTATTATTATTACTATAATGGTTCGACCTCAGCTACGGTGCCTCCATGGCGTGGGGCCTCATAATAATTAAATATTTTCTTTTTTTTTTCAGATATTTAGTACTATTTATTAATCTTACATTAGTTTCAACTCACTGGAAATCTCTTGAGACTAGCACGGGAACTGTACTTACGACTCGTTCCAGACACTGCTCTTTGCTGAGTGCGGCTCCACTGAGTGACGTGTGACCTCGTCCTGCATTAACTCCTCTTTAAGTACAAATTTCACCGCCAAGGTGAACACTCACTCTGTCAAATTTCGAACTCCGTGCCGCCATTTTGTTTTCGAGCTCACTGTTATTGGCTCCAGAATCGTGACGTCACTTCATTATTTGAGATGGATTAAGAAATGACAGACGTCTGCAGTTCTTTCCCAAATAACCTGTCATATGTCGGGAGATAAGTGCAGGGTCTTTATTTTACAACTGTGCACAAGACCTGGAACAATGTGCGTTACACAACGTCAAGAAACCTGGCGTTAAAGGGGTGTCCGGAAAAGTGCGAACACGGAAATTTGCGAACACATCATTAAAGTGGAAATTTGCGCACACTAGGGATTATTACTACGTGAACAGGATTTTCCAAGTCTTGGTACATATTTCGTTGTCGGAAATTTGCGAACACTATCTTCAAAAAAGGAAACAAGATATGTAATGTAAGCGATCCCTGTAAAAAAAAAAAAAAGACGGCGAGTTGGCCGTGTGGTTAGGGGCCCGCACCTGTGAGCTCGCATCCGGGAGATAGTGGGTTCAAATCCCACTGTCGGCAGCCCTGAAGATGGTTGTCTGTGGTTTCCCATTTACACACCAGGAAAAGGCTGGGGTTGTACTTTAATTAAGGTCACGGCCGCTTCCTTCACATTCCCAGGCCGTTCCTGTCCCATCGTCGCCAGAAGACCTATCTGTGTCGGTGCGACGTAAAGCAACTAGAAAAAAAAAAGACTCTGGGGTGGGGGCTTCCAACGATAGTATTTAATTCATTGTGCCATCCTTCTACAGCATTCGTGGTTCTATGTCTCTTACCGTAGCAACTCCACATTTCGATGGGGAATTCTTCATTTTGTAGCCGTGTATCCACAAAGTAGTCGAAAAACTCGAAGAGTTTCTGGTTGTCGGGAGCTTCCGCACGAATCTAGAGCCATCCGTCCTCCGGTTTCAAAAATGCCAGTGCCGCACACATGGTGACGTGAAGCCTTAATGGTATTCCTCTTGTAGACCCAGACTTTGAATTTTTCTCCATAAGCATTTCTTCATGCCGGGCTGAGTGGCTCAGACAGTTAAGGCGGTGGCCTTCTGAACCCAACTTGGCAGGTTCGATCCTGGCTCAGTCCGGTGGAATTTGAAGGTTCTCAAATACGTCAGCCTCGTGTCGGTAGATTTGTTGGCACCTAAAAGAACTCCTGCGGGACTAAATTCCGGCACCTCGGCGTCTCCGAAAATCGTAAAAGAGTAGTTAGTGTGACGTAAAACAAATAACATTATTATTATTACATTTCTTCATATGCAAGTGACACCCACTCACTTGAGTTGAGGGAAAAACTTGATGTAGAGCCAATATTGCAGCTGCCTGAAAATCGACATTGATTTTACAGAGACACCACTGTGGAACTACTACTTTAACAAGAAGGAACAGGCGAATGTAGGTGTCTTCCTTCTTAATAGGGAGCAGGGCAAATGTTACAGGGAACACATTTGTTTCGTTCGGCCGGCCTCCTAGGTTTGCGTGAACAGTGTAGACTTGTGCAAACTGTTTGCTGTAGCACCTAAATGTACCATCCTAGATGTTTTTAAACTTTCCTTTCCTTTGTCTCTACTGAAAACTAGGATTCTTTCTTCTAGTTCGTCATCTACAAGAAGAAAACTGCTACCATCTGTCATTTTTAAGATTTCTTCATTGAGAATGATGTCAGCACGTTCTTTTGGCTCTTGTTGATTTCTACGCTCGTTACTTCGCTGATTCTGCGTGGAGCATTTTTGTCACAAAGTCATAACCTGAAACGACCATATTGATTAATTTTTAAATTTAATTATATTATTAGAGAATATATTAAAACATCAAAATATATTCTGTCATTCTTATTTCTAACCTTTCAATCATAATAACCTCTATAATTAGTGTTCGGTCAAAATTTGCTTTGAAGTTCCATCTAAAGATAAAAGTCACAACAACAGAAAAAAACAATTCATGGCAAGAGAGTAGAAGAGCTCCAACAATTTATTGTTTCCGGATGTACAGGCTATGCCAAATAATAGTACACTATATTAGCAATAAATATATGAATTTTCGTAAATATACATTACACATTGTTATTTATTGACCTATAACATGATTTGTAATACAAAACTCATTCTTGCTTTATTTTACCATATGGCACGTGTACTTTATATTAATATAACACGAAAGTTATTATAATATAAATAAGAACGTTTCTTTAGTAACCTTTATTATGTAGGTTTTCTGTTTCATCGGTGTATACCTCGCATAACTGTGTAGTTTCTTCTCGAGCCCTCTTCTTGGCGTCACACACATGCTTCTTCACTTCTTGAGCGGCGTCATCAGGTGGTCCACACAAATGTTCGGATACATAAAGTACTCCTTCTTTCTTCGACCGTATCAATCCCTTACAGTGACATGACTTTTGGCGTAAACATAGCCACGTAAGAACACCTGCTTTTGTTTCTCTATGCTTACGTTACGCGTAACCATTATAATGAGCGGAGGGCCTACCCCTGCTCGTGGTAACTCAATATTGCTAACGCTATGGAGGTTAAAAGTACGGGTATGCGCCCCGAACCGGCCGCAGCGGATATCCCCACTATTGTTCGCATAGTTACAGAACTACCTTGTAGATGTTTGTGACATGGTGTGGGAGGTTGCAAACACAATGTTAAAATCGGAAAGCTGATCCAGATGGGATTCTCAGGATAGTGTTCGCAGATTTCCGGCAACGAAATATTTACCAAGACCTGGGAAACCCTCGTCAAGTAGTAATAATCCCTAGTGTGCGCAAATTTCCGCTTTAATGATGTGTTTGCAAATTTCCGTGTTCGCTCTTTTCCGGCATCCGTTAAAGGAGACGCTCAAAGTGACGTCCCTCAGTTTTCAAACACATGTGCAATCTTCTGAACAGGTTTGCAGATACTCGGCCTTTGCGTCCACTTTACCTTTCAACCTCCCCCCCCCCCCCCACAACGATTTAACTAGGAGGATCTAGCGGGTTTTTAGCGCTATACTCTTGTTAAAGTCAATGAGGTGAAGAGCCCGGATCTCCATGCACTATCATATGACAGAACATGCACAATTAACATTGTTAGATTTTCATTTCCTTTTCAAACAGTGTACAACAACTAATTTCGTTCATTTAACCTCATCCGTTTATGTGACAGCACATTCTTGAACACAGAAAATGCTCTTTCTGCGTCACAAGAAGTGGCAGGTTCAAACTTGAATACAGACATTTAGGACAGAGTAAGGTCAGCTTTGTTCAGTTTATCTCCAATTGGCGCAGCTAATTCGCCGTCAGATGATTGCAAACACGTTTGAATATATTCAATAACTGCTAGCAATTCGACAATTCAATTGGACCTGTAGCTTCCACCTTCGATGTTGCAGCGGGCAATTTGCAAACATTTGATTTTATACAAATCAAGTGTTGCTTCACATTCTTTTTTGTTGAATTCCACTCGCGCTTCTTAAACGCAAGTTGCGTCATCTAGTGGAAAACTGTCCACGGCATAAACCCGGAAAAATAATTCAATTAAGCCATATTATGCCCAAGAAATAGCATTCATTTCATTGATAATACAATCAAAATTCAGTAAGTTTACTATTCAACCTAGACTAATGATTTCTTACTGACATAACTGCTTCGAAATTATCGCAGTAAAAGATTCCAGTACAATGCTCTGAAATGTAATGGCGTATGGCTTTTAGTGCCGGGAGTGTCCGAGGACATGTTCGGCTCGCCACCTGCAGGACTTTTGATTTGACGCTCGTAGGCGACCTGCGCGTCGTGATGACGATGAAATGATGATGGAGACGACCCATACACTCAGCCTCCTGCCAGCGAAATTAATTAATATTGGTTAAAATTCCCGAGCCTGCCGGGAATTGAACCCGGGACTCAAGGCCAGCACGCTAACCATTTAGCCATGAGCCGGACAGCATAATGCCATACCCCATCCGGTTAGAACAGGCTGTGCTGGCAACGACAAATCTGGCAGTACAAGAAGAAGTTTTCAAGAATACCCTTAATATGAAATTGTTGTGTCAAAACATGTTTTAGAATATTAAATTATGCTTTTAAATATACGATTTAATTAATCATAAATGTATTCAAGACTAATTATATTTTATGCATTTATATATCCTTTTTTGTGGAATAAATCAGTGTATTCACGTTATCATACCTCAGACGTATGCATCGCATGGGCTAAGCATGCTAACGTGCTTGAAATTGGTCTGAAACACTTTAAGGGGTTTTCTAGCTTTCACCGTGTATGATGCAGCGATCAGTCAACAGCAAGAGAACCCTTTCCTTATCTAATTTAACTGGCCACAAATTTCCTGAAATATCTATAAATACATTAGAATTCATTTGCATTTTCGAATACGACGTACATAATTAATGCGACTACTTATTCATTCGTCGGAAAAGTTCTCAATTGAAGATTTTTTTCAAAACCCGCCTGAAGAAGAGTCTCGTTATACAGTTCAATAGAAGGTAGTGAGGAAGTAGGCCTGCATGCATTTCGACTGTATCGCTTCTAATTCGTTTAGGAATGTATATTTTTTTCTCGTTGAAATTAAATGAAACATTTGTGACTATTACTTTAACATTGAAAATGAAAATCCACACAGCCTGTTTCCGGGTCAGGAATGGAATGAATGAAGCCCCATCTAGCGGCGAGGACAGGAAGTGTGCCGGCTGCCGAAGCCTGTCGCACTCCTCTGGGGCGATGATTAATGAATGATAGATGAAATGAAATGATACTGGAGACTGTTGCTGGAATGAAATATGACAGGAAAAACCGGAGTACCTGGAGAAAAACGTGTACCGCCTCCGCTTTGTCCAGCACAAATCTCACATGGAGTGACAGGGATTTGAACCATGGAACCCAGCGGTGAGAGGTCGGCGCGCTGCCGCCTGAGCCACGGAGGCTCTATTACTTTAACATTATAATTTTTAAATAAAATATTGATTCCAGTTTTCTTCAATCCTCTTTTACCTCATTATCAAACGTCCAACACTTGTACGTAGCCTCGTTACACACGCATTCAGTTCCATAGCTCAGCCATTGAAGACGTGTGGTTACATGTGTATATTCAGAAACCGGTTATGGAAGTGACAAGAATAAGAATAAGAATAAGAACAAATACTTATGCAGGAATTTAGCATAACAAATTTTCTACTTGTGGCTTTCAATTTAAAACGGGCCATGAAAAGTCCATTTTGGGTCATATTTAGTTATTTTTAAACATATTTGGTCATATTTGTTCGGATATTTGAATGCGTTTTAGATTTTAAACATCAGAGCCGTATTTATTATCACGCTTTGGGTGGGGCAACAGAATATCACCCGTGGTATCCCCTGCCTGTCGCTGAGTCACGCATTGCTCCCACTTACCTGCGTCAGGTAGCACCTCTTGTTGTTTTCTGACCGCGACAGTATTTGCTGTGCGAGATCTATCGTTTCCTTCGTCGACTCCATTCTCCGAGTTGTCCAGTCTCGATTTTCCTCCTGATTGGTCTCAAAACAATACTATCACCACTATCTTCTAAAGTCTGCTTTACGTCGCACCGACACACAAAGGTGTTATGCCGACGATGGGATAGGAAAGGCCTAGGAGTGGGAAGGAAGCCCCAGCATTTGTCTGGTGTGAAAATGGTAAAGCACAAAAATCCATGTTGAGGGTTGCCGACAGTTGGATTGGAACTCACTATCTCCCGAATGCGCGTCCGTAACCGCAGGGCCAACTCACTCGATGATTTTATTATTTTATATCCTTGGACACAAAGTTGTTCAAAGAAGTGAACGGCTCAGGATTCATTGGTAGTGTGAAGACACTCAAGTAAGTGTCGTACTTGTAAGGTTAGTGGAAGACTATGAACCTGTGGGCAACATTACCACAATGTGTTTTGCTCTCTACAACAGTTTATGAGTTATTTGACGCACATACCTTAGCTCTCTAACCCTCTATACATTTGCATCCAGAAAACAATGGAGAATTTTATAGATTACAAGTAACTTTGCTCATATTGGTCCGTAATGACTTGAGAAAATAAACACAGTATAATCTAAAAATATTATTTATCTAACAAAAGTGGACATGTTTTGGCTCTTTCAGCCATCGTCAGGACATAAATACATATTAATAGGACATAAATAGCAGCAAGATATTTTGGTATTCATGATTTCCTTTTAAATGTAGTATTAATCTCATGTAAGTGCTCCAAGAGCCGAAACATGTCCACTTTTGTTAGATAAATAATATTTTTAGATTATTTATTGTGTATTCATTAGGTGGTTGATCTATTGTTTTCTCGAAAATTATAGAGTCAAAACAAAACAAAAAATAGGATCCTTTCATCTCATAAGAGAAGCCAGTGTCGTTAACAAACGGCCCTTCATATTGAGAAGACATTGTTCGTGCTTGTGTCGAACACTCGCCAACAAGTACAGTGTTTAAATATTTTCGACCCTGTTCAAAGTACCAACTTCATGCACAAATCTGCACAAAATTACCTTTATTTGTGAATAATTTTGAAGCTGACGATCACTCTTGGTGTGATTTAATATTTTATTTGTATAATTTGCTATTACACTGTTTTTTTAAAGAATCGGGAAATTCCGCAAAATATAGTTTTCTATCCTTTAATAAATAATTCATTCCGAAAATCCTCTACAAGTTTGTATTTCAGAGAACGTTCGGTGTTCTGTATTTCTGGCTTGTTCTTACCACCCAATAGAAGAGAATAGAATATCATTTGTTGTCATTAAACAACGTAGATTGTAAAGATACATTCAAAAAGTTCTGAATATACAACGCTTCACAATACAGGTAAATTCTTCCACTTCATCTCCCTTCGATCACGTACTGTACTAAACTAATACTTGTACATAGGGGCACCAATTTATCTTCATATTCCAGTATACTCTAAATACTGTCTTCAGTCTACAGTTCTCTTACTTCCAATGAGAGCTTGTTAAAAAGAATCGTTCCTGTATAATTACATGTGAATTTTTAAATTTTATTTCGTCTAACTCGAGAGTATCTACTCGTACCTGGCTTCTGCCCCTTAGTCCCGTCTTAAGTGGTCGGGGATGAGGTGAGATGCACGTTCCAGGAGCTAATCAAAATGGAATGAATGATTGTGAATGAAACTGGGTAAGAAGGTGGGAAAAATCGTTTGCGGCCTACAAGTAGGAACTGTCCTGTCATTTGCCTGGAAGTGAAAATGGGAATGCACAGAAAACCATTTCCAGGCAGCCAAAGGTGGGGTTCGAACCCAGGCGTCTCCCGCATCCAGAGCGGCCGCAGTGTCCAATAGGCATGAGGGAAGTTTCTGGAAAAATGCCCTGCAGGATAATCCGTGCATGTGCCTGATTGTTTTCTTTTACCGTATAAAAGTGTCCTGAGGCCTCCCGGAATGCCCCCACGCTATTCTTCCTTACCGAGCTCGATAGCTGCAGTCCCTTAAGTGCGACCAGTATCCAGTATTCGGGAGATAGTAGGTCGGCAGCCCTGAAAATGGTTTTCCCTGGTTTCCCATTTTCACATCAGGCAAATGCTGGGGTTGTACTTTAATTAAGGCCACGGTCGCTTCCTTCCCATTCCTAGCCGTCGTCGCCATAAGACTTATCTGTGTTAAAGCAACTTGCAATTGCTATTCTTCCCTGCTGCAGATGTGAGCGAAAAACAAACATGTGAGGTTTGCTAACACACTTCTTTAGTTCCGATCACTCTGGGCAGTTGTGTACGAACATTCCAGTTAACGTATTGCTTACATCAAAGAAACACTATTCAGTCTTGTTGCCATTTAAGAAAAAAATATCGCCTGTTAACCACGGCAACGACTTCTCAAACCTTTCCGTATTTTGATTGACTATAAGTCCGCCTCTGTAGTGTAGTGGTTAGTGTGATTAGCTGCCACCCCCGGAGGCCCGGATTCGATTCGATTCGATTCCCGGCTCTGCTACGAAATTTGGAAAAATGGTTCGTAAGCTGGGACGGAGTCCACTCAGCCTCGGGGAGGAGGGGGGGTCAACTGACTAGAGGTAGCGCAGAAGGCAGAATGTAGAAGGAGAAATAAGAAAGAGGGTGAAGAATGGTTTAATAGAGAGTGTGAAGGAATGAGGAGGAGGGTGCTGGGGGAGTTAGGAGAGTATAGAAAGAAAGGTGGGAGCGCAGAAAGGGAGGTTTTCTGCAAATTGAGGAAGGAGTACAAAAAGAAAATTTGCGAAGTAATAAAAGGCGTGGTTAGAGGAACAAATTGAAGCTATAAATAAAGATTGTAAGACTAACAGCATTGAAAAAAGTATGGGAAAAGGTGAATAGAATAATTAAGGGTGGAAGGAATATAGAGAGAATGAGCATTGAGGAAGTTAAGTGGGTGAGGTACTTTGGGGAATTACTCGGTGATAAGGGGGAAGAAAGGTGGAGAGGGACGGAGAAAGAAGTAATTTGGAGGAATATGAGAGTGGCGAATTATGAATTGGACAAGGAAATTACAAAGGAAGAAACATTGAGAGTGATAAGAAGAGTCAGGGGCAAGTCCGCGGGGGGATGTAATGGGATAAATAACAAGTTTTGGAAAGAAATTATCAAAAATGAGAGAATGATAGAGGGCATAGTTAAACTATTCAATATGATCTATGAGGGGGATAAGTACCCGAAGGAATGGGAATCAGGAATTGTATGTCCAATATACAAGGGAAAGGGTAGTAGGAACAGTTTGAACAATTATAGAGGAATCTCTATGTTAGACTCCTTAACTAAAATTTACACGGGGGTGTTGGCGAACAGGTTAAGTGAATGGGCTGAGGGAAATGAAATATTGACAGATTTCCAAGGAGGATTTAGAAAAAAGAAAAGAACAGTGGATAATATAATGATAGTAAAGACCGTTTTAGAAAAGTATAGGAGCCTGTCTAGAAGTACGGTTTATGTAGCAGCAACAGATTTTGAAAAAGCGTTTGATAAGGTGAATAGAGAGGCTCTATTAGAGAAATTAGGTAGGTTGGGGGTTTCGGAAAAGATGTTGAGGGCAGTGGAGGGAATATATAGGGTAGTCAGGTTTTGTGTAAAATTGGGAGACAGTAGATTGAGCAGACCCTTGAAGTCTAAGGTGGGTTTAAAGCAAGGATGTAAATTATCGCCAATTTTGTTTATTTAATTTATTAACGTATCTTGGAGGAGCATGGGACCAGCAATTGGGCTGTGCCGGTAATTAATGGGTTAGAGGTACTGGGACTGATATTTGCTGATGATATGTTATTGATGACTCTAACTTCAGGAGGGATGCAAGGAGGCTTTAAATGTAGGGTCGCTTTTTGCGAAGAAATGGGGCTTGAGAATTAATGGGAATAAATCTAAAACGCTAGTAGCCCAGGGAAACAAAGGAAGAGGGGCGGAAGGAAAATGGGTCCTGCAGGGAGAAAGCTTGGAACAAGTAAGGAAGTTGGAATATTTAGGAGTAATTATTAACAGTAAAGGAAACTGGAACGATCAGATTATTAGGGCGAAAAGCAGAGGCTTGGCAGCCCTAGCCTCAGTCAAAAACTTGTTAGCTAAATATCCGGGTATTAGTTATAAAACCCTGAGGTTAGTGTTAAGATCGGTGATTTTCGGGAAGGTTTTGTATGGCGCAGAAGTATGGGGGTTGGATGAGAAAAGAGGTGAATTAAGACGTATTATTAGTAGTTTTGGTAAGATAGTGATGGGTCTGCCGAGATGCACAGCTAATGCAGGGGCGGAATTAATGTGTGGGGAGGATCTGGAATCTGAGTGTTGAAAAGAATAGTTAGATATTGGATGAATTTAAAAAGACAGGAAGGGGGAGAGTATTACAGGCCGCGTATGAACAACAACGAAAGAGCATGTATAAGGGCGGCTGGCTAGAAAAAATTAAGGGATATTTGGAGATGATAGGATTAGAAATAGAAATATATTTATTTAAAGTTAATTACAAGTAGGACCAGAGGTCCCTTTGGCTGTAACTAACTGCCACTTTAACTTAAATGTATCACCTAACATACAAAATCTAATGAAAGAATACATAAAAAGCGTAAGATACATTTTCGTACTGAGGATATAAGAATAAGATTAAAAACTAAACATCTAGGAGATTACAATAATACTTTTAACATTTCATAAACATACACTATACTAACAAGGAACAGAAGACGAAACAGAAACCTAAGAATTTTAAAGCCGAGGATGAATTAAGAGTAAAACTGAGCATCTAAAATGTATCTAGGGGATTATGATATTTCGTACTATTTAATTAATTTGGTGAAAATTGATTTACATGGCTTAATAAGTGGAAAGGTAGCGGTATTTAAGAGATTTTTTCTGAGTTCCAACACTACTTTGCTGAATTTCATATAGTTTAAGATCGTTGTATAATTGGGAGGCAGTGACAGTGAACGACTTACTGCACTTTACCGTACGATGCTGTGGAACCTGAAGGGTGTTAGCTGTAAACCTATTGTCCCGGTCGTGCACTTGACTCATCTGGACAAAGGACTTGGTCAAATATGAGGGAGCATTAGATTTTAAAATTCTCAGAAGTAAACAAGCAGCTGAGTATGATCGTCTATCCCTGAGTTTCAACCACTCTGCGGCTTTGTAGTAAGATGTTACGTGACAGTCTTTACGAATACTGAAGACGAATCGAACACAGGCATTCTGAATACGTTGGAGTTTGCTATTATATTTCTCAGAGATATCGCTGTAAATTACAGCGCCGTAATCTAAAATAGGAAATACCATAGTCTGGATCAGCATCTTTCTCACCGAGAAAGGAAGATACGGCAAGTTTCGTCGAAACTGATGCAATATGCCAGACACTTTCTTGACCAAGTGCTTGGCATGAAAGGTCCAGGACAGAGTGTTATCCATTAGAATACCTAAATTCTTAACACATTCCTGATACTTGACTACAGAACCGTTTACAATTACTGGAGGAATGTCCCTGTTGAAAAGATTTGATAAGTTTCTTCGATATCCTAGAAAAATAGCTAAAGTTTTGTTTTCATTTAATAGTAAATTATGACTTAGTGTATATTGATGTAGTCTGTCTATATCTAGATTTATTTTACTAATACTTTCGACAACACGATTCACAGGAAAATGGTAATAGATCTGTAAATCATCGGCATACATATGTCTCGAGTGGCGTAAAACTCCAGGCAGATCGTTTATATACAGCGAAAACAAAACGGGACCCAACACGGAACCCTGATGGACGCCAGAATGTACACTAGACCCCTTAGAAAAATTTTGTTTGTCAAATACTACACGCTGAGATCTCCCTTTCAAGAACGATTCAAACCAAGAGAGAGCTGATAGAGATATGCCCATTGTGCGTAATTTATTCAGAAAGAGGTCATGATGAACTCTATCAAATGCCTTACTTAAATCGAATAATACCAGAAGCGTTAATTCCTTTCTGTCCATTGCAAACTTGATATCATCGGTGACTTTGAGAAGTGCCGTCGTAGTGCTATGGCCTGTTCGAAAACCAGACTGAAATGTGTTAAGTATAGAATGAGTATTTAAATACGAAGTGAGTTGTTGGTAAACAATCCTTTCTAATCCTTTACCTAATATTGACAAAATACTGATTGGCCTGAAATCATCAAATTTTTGAGGAGAAGGAACTTTAGGAACAGGTCTTATATTGGCCATTTTCCATACAGCTGGAAATACTCCTGATTGTAAACAGAAATTATATAGGTGAGCTATAACCGGAGTGATTATATCCAAACAGTTCATTAGGAGGGGATGTGAGATACCATCTGGTCCAACAGCCTTGGTATTCATGCTCTTAAATACCTTGACTATATCCTCTGGGTAAATGTACGAAAAGTGAAAGAGATCATGTTGAGGTTCATTTGTGTTCATGTAACTATGAATAATTTCGGATATTCTGTGAGAATTGTTCACTGGTGAGATCTTTAAGAAATAATCATGTTGCAATTCTTCAGATATGAATGAGGAAGTATGTTGCGAATTTTTCTAGTGATTTTATAGTTCCCCAGACAGCAGACGGAGTTGTTCTCTTACTGAACAAAGAATGCATGTGTTTGACTTTAGCATCACGGATCGCGAGTTTGGTTTTATTACGCAAGATGCGAAAGGTTTCAAAGTCTTCAGGTTTCCTGGTTTTGATGTGCTTTCTTTTTGCCTTGTCCCGCGCAGAGATTAATTTCTTAATTGTAGACGTTATCCACGGGTTAGGTGGGTGTTTGGCTCGAACGAGTTTTAATGGGGCATGCTTGTCGTACAACGCGGAAATTAAACTATTAAATTTGATGACTTTATCATCGATATTACGCTGAGAAAATACTTCATACCAGGGAGCGGAAATTACGTCTTTTCGAAAATCTTCAGGATTAAAACTGCGGAAATCCCTAAATGTGATCCATTTTCTTTCATATTTGGGTGTCGATATAGAGAAGACAGCATATAGCATATCATGTCCAGAAAATCCACTCGCTGGGGTCTGCCCAAATTTAAGAAGGGTATCATTACAATTTGAAGCTATGGTATCGAGATTAGAGTGACAATATGCAGTGTGGTATATGTCATCAAATGGTATTCTAGTTAAATTGCATGAGTCAAGTGCATCATCGATTACTACAGTTTCCGAGGACCCTGATCCAAAATGCCCATTCATATCACCTGCAAGTATAACATATTTATAATGAAAAACGTAATTATACGTCGCCTCTACAAACGAATCCATGAAACCAATTTTGGGAGGACGGTAGATGCATGAAAATAATACTTTACCCATAGATAATTCAGGTTGTAGGAAAAGATACTCTGGCTTACGACAATATTCTGCAGGGGAGGTGTGAACTATTTTACATTTTATATTGCTCCTTACGTACACAGCCACCCCTCCTCCTCTCTTGCCCAATCTATCGTTTCTATATAGATTAAAGCCAGGAATGTTAACCTCTGAGTCCGGAATGGACCCCTTGAAAAATGTCTCACTTACAGCAATAACGTTAATATTTGAATCAACAAAGCAGTCAAAAAACTCATCGAAATGTACCTTATCAACTAATGACTGAGCATTTAAGTGAATTATTTTCAAATCAGAGGGATAGGTTTCTGATAGATCTTCAATGATTTTGTGAATTTCAGAACACTTAAGTTTAGAAGACATACTTGAATTTGGCTGGTTGCAAAATTCCAGAAAATTAATATTCAGTTATAGGTCCTAATAAAATTACATACAGTTTTAGATTACCTGAAGCAAAGTAGAGAAGAGAATACTGAATAGAACATACTAATTTAATTTCAGCGAGGAGAGATCTTTTTAAGTTCGACAGTATTTCTCACACGGTGTTTAACACCCCCTTGTAGTACGATAATTGTGCCATCAGAAGTCCACACCTGCTTTTCGCCAAAGATGGAAATTGCCTGTTTCAACAGATGATGTCTGGTAGAGGTAAGATCTTCACGAATCGTCACCTTGGATCCACGTAACAGCCTCTTCGCACGGAAAACTGCAGATCTCTTGGTGTAGGAGACAAATTTACATATGATAGCCCTTGACTTCCCAGACCCAGCGGTCAATATCTTCAGCGCTTAAGGGGACTTTCAATTTTTGGGCCACATTGAGCACTAAGTGAGTTGTATCCTCACCAGATTCTTCGGGCAACCCAAAAATTCGAATACTGTTTCGTCTTTGGTATTGTTCAATTTCGTCCATTTTATAATTCAATAAAGACTTTAATTCCAGAATTTCATTTTCGCGAGCTTTTAACTCATTTCTTAAATCGCTGATAACTTTAGAATAGGGTATCTGTGGGGGGTGGTTTAGACGAAGACAGAAGCCAGAGGAATGAGGGTGCTTGAGAGGATGATTAGGGACATTCATAGGCAGAAATTATTGGGGGAAAGTAGACTGAGAAATTTGCTGAACGTTTTTATTAAAATAGAGGAGGTAACAGGGATAAATATTAGATACGTAGACAGGATAAATAGGCGTGGGATGGTGTGGTGGATTTTGGGATTACATAAAAATAAGGGATGGTTACTAGGGAGAGACAAGACAGTGTGTATACTATGTGGGTCAGTGAATGACGATTTTCACTTACTAAGTGACTGCGAGGGAACAAGTAAGATAAGAAGTTGATTACTGAGTGCCGAACATAGGAAACTATTGGGAAGAGGGGATGAGCAGGCTATTTTAAGATGGATTATCAAGCAGTGGGAAAACGGGGGCGAGTTGAACAGGTATCTATGTGCGGTAAAAAAAGTCCTGTGAGAGCAAAATGAAAGAAGCAGAGTTAGAGGGTGGACACGGGGATAAGGTAAGCGTGTTTAATAATTTGATGATATGCACTGGATGGAGATAGTGTGATAAAATTAATGGTGAGGGGAGTAATGGTATTGGGTAAATAGTGGAGTGGGTGGAGTTGGGTGAATGGTGTGTGATTTTGTAAAGATAGGGACTGTTCGTTTGTGATATGACAGGATGGAATGTAATTGCTGACTAGCGTTGTTTTGGTATTCATCGAGAGTAGGTCAGGGAACAATGAATGTGACGCAAGTTGATGAATGCATAAAGACACGTGATGAGTGTGCTGGAACGAGGAATCGGTGACTTGTACAGATAAAATTATCTTGTATAGGATATATTTAGTAGGTTAGGGTTGTTAAGGAGTATTTCGTTCAGGTAGCTAGTTAGTATATAGAGTTTCAGTCTCTCACCGCTGGATACCGTGGTTCAAATCCCGGTCACTCCATGTGAGATTTGTCCTGGATAAAGCGGAGGCGGGGCAGGTTTTTCTCCGGGTACTCCGGTTTTCCCTGTCATCTTTCATTCCAGCAACACTCTCCACTATCATTTCATTCCATTTGTCAGTCATTAATCATTGCCCCAGAAGAATGCGACAGGCCTCGGTAGCCGACACAATTCCTATCCTCGCCGCAAGTTGGAGGCTTCATTCATCTCACCCTGACCCGGTCATTGACTGGAAAACAGGTGGTAGGTTTTCATTTTCATTTTTCAATGTTAAGCCATTAGTAAACTGAACATAGTAAGCCGTAGTGTGTGTGAATGATGCTGTTAAAGTACCGTGGAGTAGCTGTTGTTGTTTATCACACCACTGTAAGTGATCATTGCTACCGGGCTTTTCCCAGTTGCGATGTATTTGTTATTAGTTTTAAAAATGACGTTCATAGTAGTTCTTTTTTTCATAAATAGCTACTGTCTGTGCCAAACAATGGCTGCAGAGGAAGTTGTGAAAAATGATCAGACAGGCGACCATTTTGTGTAATCATGATGATGCCTGTGGATATTTGTAACTTCGCCATGGAAAGTAGGATACGCTATATTTAAATACCCCGCCTCTCACTCACTGTGAGGTGGATAAGAATTTAAAGAGCTGAACTCCCATCAATCAAGAAAATGCAATCATTCGGTGAGTTAGAACCATGGAAGGAGCATGATCAGCAACATACAGTCCTTACAACCACGAAACGAAAACACGCACGCCATCTGACGAATTGTAACTTTTCACGTGTTTTATCACACAATTTGGGCCTGAAACATAATTAGCATAACTTTGCGTGTTAAGCTGATAAATGGGTTACTCCTTGATTTTACATGATTTTTGTTTCAATAAAATCTTTTTCAGAAAAATGACAAAAGTACAGTACTCATTTCTTCTCCTGTAAAATTCACTTTTTATGACTTACAACCTTTCCCATGTCAATACCTCAAATTAATGATAGTTGAAGAGGACTCTGTATGAGAAGGTTTGTGGTGCTGTAGATGTCGGCTCACCGCGGAGGAGCCCTGAGACGGAGGAAACAGGACATTCAACAAATAAACGAGTAGATCTGTTAATAAAGTCCTTTAATGAGATGAAGGATTACTAGATGTTAGAACACACACATCGACCAAAGATACAGCGAGCTTTACTGTAGCCGTCCACCGTGCACTTGGCCTCGCACGCAGCGTGATTCACGCTGTCCCATGGCGTCAGGTCGCAGGCATCCCGGCGCACTCGCAGCGCCCTCGGGTCTGAAACAAGACAAGAGAAACAGTAACAATCAGCTCACTAGTTGAAGAACAGGAGTCGAGTATTACGTGGTCCAAGCGACTTGGAGATGGACGGTCGTGGTGGTGGTGACTTTTGTTTTATGGCTGTCATCTACAATTTACCAAATTTAAAACACAAGCATAAAGCACCACACAATTGGAAGATTAATTCATTTGATGTCAAGTTATTAACAAATAATATTTGTTTCCTGCTCCTTGCGGCACAATTCTCATTACTTTCGCGTTACACTTGGACAGATTTAGTCATATAGTTAATTATAACTCTGGCTTTTGCAGTCAGGTGTAAACTATTGGAGATACAACATTTTCGTTTTTTCATTATTCATATAATAACAAAAATCTAGTTTGGTGGTATTTTAGGAGAAAAAATATGAAGGTAATATTCAGGTATGAGACGTAATTTAAGGCAAAGACAAAATTTAAGGGGATTCTGATGAGAACTCTGTCGTAAGGAGTATTTTGTATTTGGCAATGAATTGATAAAATTAAAACTAGCAGAAGTGAATTGAAAGTTTTAAGAAGTATGCTTGCTTTAAAACTGCTCCCTCAGACTTCGTTCTACTCTTGTGACCTTCTACAGCGCGATTATTGATGGTAGTCTGAATGAACTTTCCCACAGCCGGAGAGGAAGGGGCATAACGCTACCCTTTAAATCCGGCACTTAGAGCAGAGGTGATAACGGGATTCGAAAAAGGAAGAATTGGGGTATTTTTAAAGTTAAAACTGGTCTAAAATCGCAACTCCCCTTGAAAAGAAATACTACAAGGAGTCTAAGGAAGCGAACATGTTGGCATACACAAGCATTTACTAAGCGTACATTACGTGATGAACTAGAGATGGCGTGTTGATATAAGAACAAGTGTGAGGACTCGTCGACGCCAGGCAGCGCTAGAGTGGGCAAGCTCCTCAGTACCGATCAGCTGACGCCAGAAGAAACGTATTACTCCGTAAGTATATACACCGTACTTAAAAAAAACGAGGGATTACAATTCAAATACTACGGCAGGGAACAACGAAAAGAATCATATGTGGAAATAAGAGCTACGGCCTTCATCGCATGTTGCGGAAAGCACAGGTTACTGGAGAGTAAATAGCACTTAACTCCCAAAATATTCAAACAAATAACAAATTTAAAGGTACTACTCTACTTACCAACTCAATTCGTCGCTTACTGGACGTTCGAAAGCTTGCGTAGAGATATTGCGTAGAGATATTTTCACCATTCAGTATCAAATTACCTGATTTTACGATCAAATCATCAGAGAAATGAACATGACAAATTTTGCTATTACGCGTTAACTTAGTATCCTTCCATGGAATAGCTCTAGCCCACTTTTGAAATGGATTTCTATCCTTCGGTGGTGAAAAGAATCACGAACAGCCAGGCACAAAACAGTACGGCAAGGCACACAGGATACACGCTTGAAGTACACAACACACAATGAACTGTGTTTAGGAACTGAAAACAAAGAACATTCAACTTATTGACTGAAATGTCTCGCATAGGAACGTCTCCCGCACTTTCCTATACCCGACTTGCCGGAACTACTGTAGCACGTGTTGGATATAAACGCTTGCAGTGCTTGCAGCGGCGGGACCACAAACTACAATGCTATAATGGCTGAGTTCTCACACTTGGTCTTATATTCGACGTGCTTAAAGTAAAAGCTCGATCGCAGAAAGCAAAGTACGGTGAACTGATGACTGTGAAGTGATGGTGTTGTATTTACCGGGTGTGTTAAACTAGTACTGTACCGCTCAGTCTACTGTCGTGTTAAGCGTCCTGCTTTAAAATGTTTCTTTATTGTACTGTAGAGATGGCTGAAAAATAACGTAGCAGTTGCTGTGTCACAGTTACATCCCTGTCACTGTTACAAATGTAACGAGGATAAAAAATAACAGGTTACCAAGTTACAACAGAATAACGTGCTAGTGAAAACAGTAACTGGGAAGTAGCAACTGTCACTAGTAGCAGCTTACAGACACAGAATGTGACGTTCAGAGTTCAGATAAAGCAGGTCTTCCAAGTGAGAGCGCTTTAAGTCAAATACACTGTAGTGTATAAAATACTCTATAGTGTATTTGTTTAAGTTGCTGTTGTCATCTGCTAACTAAAGTGTAAACTGTTATGACATACTCAACTGCTCAGACATCGCGCAGCGCTACCTACATTATAATATTATTATTAGAGCCCGGAAGTTAGGCAAATTGCCTTTTTTATCTGACTGGATATATTGAATGATAGAGATAAATATGTTTTCGTGCATTTAAGAAGTGTAGAGACAATTTTTATTTTGTGTTTTTTGCCTATTTTTGCTTCCGTTGCCTATTTTAAGATCTAAAGCCTTTTTTGCTTTTTTGATCGTTATGCATAATTTTCTGCGATTTACACATTTTAAAAAGCACATAATGAATTTCCGTACATCGAAGACAGAAAGGGTTGCACAAAGTAAGTTATATATTGCTGTCACAAATATCTATTTAGAATATTGTTCCCTGTAAATCGTTAATTTGTTTTCAGGCATTCGAAAGCTTATTTTCTCAACCCATTCATTTAACCTATGTAAATAGCAGAACCTTCATTAGTGAAAGGAATGCACAAGGGTAATGAATATTAGGAAAGAGAGAGGATGAGGGAAGTACGTCTCTTCTCCTTCCTCACACCAATTTTGCTGTGACAATGCGTAATTATCTGGTATTCCCGATTTCGAAATGATAAAATGTAGAGGAAGGGAGGAAATCACTTCTGTCTAACAGGTCAAACATAAAAGAAGCTGTTAGTCTACTGTTGAACTTGTTAAAGGCAACTCGGGTGTTCGCGCTGACTTATTTATCATGCCGAAATTTTCATCGTTGCGTGGTAAATTACATGGCTATGTTCGCGAATTCGGTTTGGATACATTTTCTCCTGATAGAGCTATACTCTTTTACAAAATCTCTGAAAAATCTATTAATCACGAAAAAAGTACTTTATAACTCAACATTTCGCAACAACGAAACATAAATCTAGGTTGAATCTTGTTGGCCCTAAGAATATCAACAGCAGTTACAACATCCAGCAGGCAATCTCAGTTTTCCCTGGATCTATGTAAAGCTTTCTTGGACTCCGGAATTCCGTTCTGGAAACTGGAAAATCAATCCCTCAGGACGTTTCTGCAGAAGTACACTAAAGAAGATGCTCCGTCAGAATCCACATTAAGAAAAACGTACTTTAATATCTCCTTTGAAGAGGCCCTGCAGAGGATTCGAAGCAGAGTTGCAGAAAAGAAGATCTGGAGCTCCATTCATGAAACTACGGATGCAATGGGACGTTACATGGCCAACGTCATCATTAAAACTATGGAAGCAAAGCAAACTGACGTATCAGCAGTATTTCTTTTGACGACAGAAAGGATGGAGAGAGCAAATGGTTCCACAGTGGCACAGTTGTTCACAAATTCATTAATGTTACTCTGGCAGGATGGAATACCGCATGATGATGTCCTACTTATTATCACAGGTGCGCCACCTTACATGGAAAAAGCAGCTACAGCCTTGAAAGTTCTCTTTCCTAAAATGCTCCACCTCACATGTCTAGCCCATGGACTGCACAGAATTGCTGAAGAGATAAGAAGTTTGTATCCTCACGTGGATAAGTTAGTTTCGAATACCAAGAAAATATTCTAAAATCACCCTCCAGAATCCGGGTTTTCAAAGACGTGGCACCAGAGCTCCCTTTACCTCCATAGCCAGTTCTCATCAGACGGGGAATCTGGATCTCAGCAGTCATTTATTACAGCAACAATTTGCACACGATACGTGAGGTACTTCATGCCGTATCAGTAGACGAAGTTGCTTCAGTTCGCGAGGTAAAATTGTTGTTGGGTCATGAGGAGCTCAGCAATGATCTGGCATTTATAACAGCACATTATAGTGTGATACCGGAAGCAATCTTGAAGTTGGAGAAAAGAGATGATACGCTGGTATCATCTATGGCGATCTTCGAAGATGCAGTAAATCAACTGCTGCAAGCACCATGAGAAAAAGGAAGCAGTGTTAGTGAAAAGTGTAAACGTGTTCTGAGTGCTAATGTGGACACTGAAAAAATGAAGAACATTCGTGATGTTCTGAAAGGTGAAAATTCTGTTTTAACTGGCATGTGTCCTTCCGAAATAGCTTGTTTCAAATTTGCGCCAATCACTTCATTGGAAGTAGAACGTTCCTTTTCCATGATGATAAACATTCTTTCCGACAAGCATCTGTCTATGACAGTTGATACTTTGGAAAAGCACCTTGTTGTTGGTTGTAACCAAGGAAAGTAAGAGTAGGTACGCTAAATATGTGACAAATTGATAATAAAGAAATGAATGAGTATTTAAAATACATATTTTCATTAATAATGAGTGAGATTCCGCTTTGCTTTCACTCCTAATAAATGCCTATTTTAATTACAGTACTGCCTCTTTTCAGTATTTCAAGTGCCTTTTTGCCTGCCTATTTTAACCAAAAATAAATGCCTAACTTCCGGCCTCTAATCATTATACGTTTCACCCGTAATATTGTTCTTGTACCATAAATAAATTAGTATGCTAACTTTCCATACTGATATTATAGATAACGTAACATTACTTCATTTTATTTAATCGATCTTCTTGTACCGGTTTGTGTTGAGGTTTGGCAAACAGATCATCATGTTTTCTTGTCTTCTATCCTTGATCGGGGCATTGTCAAACTCACTCCTCTAGATTTCAGAAAAGACGCTATGTTGTCTTCTCATTTCATCCGTTGTCTGCCTCTCGTTAACTTTATAGCAAATAGGAATGCGTGTTTTGCTGCACCGACTTTCAACAGTGTAGTGATGCGTGCGCGCATGTGCTGTAAGGAGACAAGCTTGAGCTCGTGATCAGGCTGTGACCAATAAAAGGTGTGGACGTTATTTTCAACTTTTACTTTTCACAGTTACTTTATTGTAACAGTGACAGATGTAGCAGTTATAAAAAATAACAGTTTGTCACACCTCTCATTGTACTAGCTTTAGATAAAAAAATCGAACAGCCAGCTACACACGAAAATGTAACAAGAGGTATCTATGGTAGTGTACTCCAATTGCCGATTACTAGGTTCATACGAGGGTTGGGGCAACAGTCATGGCAACTATTTTTTTTTCTTGAGGATACCAGTACGGTTGGAAAATTCGACATATACAGACGAAAGGACAAGTTGTTACCTACATGTGTGGACAATTAACAGCACTGAAATATCGTAACACACTCATTTATTGCGGTAGTATACAGGCCAATATGGCCTTCCCGGTGCAAAAGAATGACAACACAGTACACATACAGTTGACATGACAAACCTGGACCTAAAGACCCTCAAAGTAGTCCCCTGCTACTGACACCACACGCTGCCAAAGATGTGGGAGGCGCTGAATACCATCTGCCTCAGCATTTGCCGCACCATGTGTGAATCGGGTCACCTGTTGGTGCACAGCATTAGCAATGTCCTCTCGTGTTGCAAACCGTCTACAACGTAATGGTTCCTTAATCTTTCGAATGAGATCAAAGTCACAGGGAGAAATATCGGGAGAGTACGGTGGGTGCTCCAATTCTTCCCACCCCAACGTCGCAGTAGCTGCCCTACACACTCTGCTTTATGTGCTTTTTCAATGTCGTGCAGGATTATTGCACTGTCCACAAGATCCGGACGTTTCTCCCGAACGCCACGTCGTACCTGTTGCACCAGGAAGTCCCTGTAGTACTGTGCGGTCACTGTTCTGCCATGTGGAACAAAGTGGCAAATAATGACACCCCTGACGTCATACGCGACGATCACCATCAATTTGACTGGGGAAGGATTCTGACGGACCTTCTGCCTGACGTTTCAGTTCTTGTTCGCATGCCCTGGCCCAAAATTCATCGATGGCGATTATTCGTGAGAAGAATTGATCGCCGTCCTGTTGCCAGCGTGCAAGGTGGTCGGAGCATATTGCATAGCGCACCCATCTTTGAACTTTCGTCAGTGCATGCGGTACCCACCGCGAAGCGATTTTGAGCAGTTGCGGCTCATTACGCAATATCCTGTTGACGGTGCGTTTCTCGATGCCACTTGCCCTCTCTAACTCCAGCAGCGTCCATCGTCTGTCTTCATCCAGGAGCTGCTCGATGACGGCACGTGCCACGTCGGTCCGCACACTGACAGGTCATCCCGAACGATGCTCATCACTGGTTGACACACGTCCTTGCTGAAACGTTCCTACCCACCGTGCTACTGTACGGTATGGTAGGGCATTACTGTGACATTCCATCACATTTCTCCCTCGGAGAACGGCTATTTTGATGTAAGTGCGCTGCTCAACACGGGTTACTTCCATCTCGCACAACACTCACTAACTGACAGATTTCACATCCCTCGCTGCACTACTACCAGTTATCACAGAGCCATCTGTTGTTCTGCATACACACTACGCCGGCAGAACTTCCACACGACATATATACGTTTGTGATCCGTTCACATATCTAAAAGAAACAGATAGTTGCCATGACTTTTGCCCCAATCCTCGTAGATTACACTCTCACACACAATCTATGAGCGCTGTAACTGCTGCCACTACGGTAATGTAACACTGCAGATCCTATGTGTGTCTTAAGGACGTGACATTCCACTTGGAGAACCAATGGGAGTCTGGAGGCTCAACAGTGTTTGGGATACGTGACACCTGTGGGCGCTGCTTTCTTCTGTCAGTGCTAAAGAGCACTATCGAGAAAAGGCGTCCCTTTACCTGTACCAGAATATCTTGCTCAGTTTCGTCAGTGGTTATTAACATTACGTCAAGCATATTACACAAATGCTCTTGGTCACTATGAACGCAATTTACCAGCCTGGATAAATAACTCCATCTTGTAGGAGAAACTCCAGGAAGCGTGTAATTCAGAAACTCGTCCAGAAATTCTGCTCTGTTTGGAGAAGGCGGCGCTCACGCTCACCAAGTGCGTGGTACTGGACGGAAAGGGCTTCTGTAGTACATTACGTTGCCCTGGAAGCAAAATGTGAATTTCTAAATTCATAATTGTTTTGAACTTTTGATCATCTTCTGAAATTTCAGCTTTAAAATGCTCGTCTAGCTTTGATTGCATTCTCGTCGGCCCACAAGTGACCACGGCTGGTCTGTACTCCGACCGACCAACCAAACAGAGGAGGCGTGTCACTTTCGACACTGTGCTATTCTGTGCCCTAAATATTATCATTATTATTATTAATTTCTTTATTAAACACAATGTGTACAATCAGGTTTTCACCACTCTGTCATTTCTGTAATTAGAGATTGAGGTCTGTTTACACATTCCAGTAAATGGTATTTAGAGCATGGATTATTGCATTTCTCGCAGACGCAATCCTCCCTGGGTTCATGAAATGCCTCATTCTAGCAAATCCTTCCATGAAACCCGTGGACAGCGAATCGTGTGTATAGATTTCGAAGCCTGAAATTCGGTCCCTTCCAAATTTCTGACCTCATTGTATCAGTCTCCATTATTTCTTGGGGTATCTCGGCGGCTATTTTCTGTCTCTCCTCGATGATAGTTTTATATGCACGCGTTTCCGGGGACCAAAAATGTGCTTTACGTCTTCCAAGAAGAAGGTTTCCTGCGCTATTTTATAGGCGTAGGTATTTCTTGAGAATTTTGATATTGAGAGAGCTGTCTTAATAAATCTCGCTTTGACGCTTTCTAGCTTCCTAAGGTTGTTCACCGACAAGTAAGACCAAATTAATTGAATACCATATGTGGCAGTCGGCATAACTTTAATTTTGAATAGTTTCATTGCTGTTGATAGGTTTTGGAGTTTGGGGATGTCGTGTGAGACGTTCGTTGCTGCCGTAGTGTAACAGTAAATGTGGTACTTCGGTAGACATGAGACGCAGGGCGTGTACCATTCGTTGAAGTGCATACAGAGGGAGAGGGTTTGTTTAGAAATAAATCTTAAAATTTTTTCCTCTGAGTTTATTAATAAATTCAAAGTCACCTCTGTACAGCAGATACAGTAGAAAACGTTCCTCGTCCCAGGGCTGGCGATGTCCTTGGATTCCGGCAGCTCCTCCTTTTCCCATACCAGTGAACCACCATTCATCCCCCGATGGAAGTTCTAGAAAATCCATTCGACGTCTTGAAGATCCATACAATGCTGATGAAGGACGTTGAGGTAGTCCTCGTGAATGATGAACGTGAATGAACATCGTTAAGCCTTGGGGCGAGTTAATGCAAAGACTGCTTCTGCACAGATGAGAGGAAAGTTTATTAATGTTTTAACAAGGTTCAAACACAAAAATGTATCCTTGAGAGATTATCACACGGTGAAATGTCACTATATTTTGTCCCGTGTTAAATGAAAGAAGGCCACTAGACTCGAATGAGCATGTAAGTTTAATACTCATAAAAATAAAAGTCCACTCGAAACTTATCGTCGAATTTTAACAGAGTCACTTAAAGTTTGTGGCACTTGGTACAATGTAAAGTAATGCCGCACGACTTAGTTCTTTGAAGCACTGTTCAACATAATTTAATTGGATTCGAAAATAAAGATGTTCCACTCGTGAATTAGAACTCATTCACGTATTGATAACAACATGAAATCAAAAGACGAAATTAATCGAGTATTGACAGTCCTCGGTTCGACTGTTCGTAAACTGAATGTTCGTAGAATTGAAATGTGCTGTTTAGTAGAATTGAAATGCACAGTTCACACATGCACAGTTCACAGTTCATGACCTAAAAATATTTACACAGTTCGTGAAATGGTAAATTAGTGACGTAGTCATGCTTGGAATCGAGTAAATCTGGATTCAAATACAGTCTCATAAACTCGAAGTATTTAGTACTCTGTAAGGAGCAAACTGTTCTAAGTCCTGTCCATAACATGAAACTTCAAATTACGAGCACTCGAAAACATTCGCAAGTCTCAGACACTCGTGTAGAATAACAGTCACTTGATGATGTTCAAACGAAGCACAATTCATATCACGTCCCGTCGGAGTAAAAAGTTGTCACAGTATAAAGAAATCCGTACCAGTCCATATTCGACGCGATTAGGTTAAGTCCACGGACTCGAAGATTAATAGCTGCTTCACGCTCGATCACGGTGCTCGCGAACCGACTGTGTGAACTCCACTGCCTAGCGTGCACATACATACTCAGGCCACACACTCAGGCAACACACTGGCAACACACTGGTCTGCTGAGCGAAGCAGTGCGTATTTATATCTGATCCGGGCCTTCACCTCTCGTTCCATAACTTCATCGCCTCATGTCAGATTTACGCGAAACTCAGCAGGAACATAGATAAGGGATCGAGTTATATAGTGATGTTGTTAAATTTGTTTAATTATTATTGTGGGGAAAGTTATTACCCATAGAAACTCGAAGAACATTCCACATCAGTCTAGGCTCTGTATCTCGGCGAGGCATGCTGTGACGTCACCCACTCTCTACGTCACACGCACACAGCTGTTGCTCGCCGTCCAGTCAGTCTTTCGTAGGCGGCCCGGAGCGTAACACGTAAGTTTTTAAAATTTCTATGGCGGGGACTTAGTTTGTACCGCCGTTACCGGTACAGTAGGTCGCTGCTGTACATGTAGGGAGAAAGCAGTTCCAGTAGTTTGTAATACGACACCCAGGTATTTGAAGTTGGATACGAATTCTAAAGGTTCTTCTCCGCATTTTAGTTGGTCCATATTGAACCCATGACCTTCGTGCCCTAAGAACATTATGCATAAATGAACAATCATTTAAAAGTTGGATTCTTGATAGCATGGATTTGACACGTGACGAGGAGGTGATTACCTTCGGTCCCACGCTCTGGGGTACGTGACGTCAGCCACACGTGTCAACGGCGGAAGAATCTCAAGTCATTTTGTGAACTATTTCAAAGCGCGTGTACATGGCGACCCAAGCCAAGTCAAAAAAATATAGTGCCTATCAAAGGGGGTCAATCATCTCACAAATCGAACCCGTAAAAATTTTAAATGTCCATGAACACTACCGCCAGAAATGTAGCAAGCATGTAGTCACTTTCAAAACTCTTGAAATTACAGTTTAGGTAAGTCAGAAAATTTATAGAAATTTTCTTGGCGGCAAAGGGAGAGATCCGAAGAGAGGGGGTAACTGCTATAAATATGAAGGGACGCCATGACGAAGTCTCCTTCTCCGGCATTTGTGATACAAAGCGGACGAAAAATTGTTGAGCTGCTCTGCGAAATCAAACAACGAAAGTAGACTGAGTTCAACTGCAGATTTCAGCCAGTGTGGCTAGGTCTTGACTCCATGAGGAGATAGTTTTCTTGAGTGAAATAATTGTACCAGATAGGAGGGTCAAAGTACTGAATAAATTCTAATGTGATTAAGTAATTCGTGTGCGGAAATAATTATAGTCCATCGTGTGCACTCAGCAAACAAGTGAAGGGTATTTTCTTTTTTTTATGCTTTATTCCAGGAAACCTGAAGAAACATAATGGTTTGTAAAGCCATGAATGTAAAAATGGCTAAATAAAATGCCAGGGTCGCAGGTGAGCCCTATGACGAACACTGGCGTGACGACATGAGGTAGGTGACTTTCCATCTTACTACCTCTTATATCTTGTCTCGTGATCTCTAAAGGTGTATTTGAATGGGGATATACGACGCAGTGGTCACCCCTACTAAGTTTTGTAAATGTGAGAGTACGACTAAAAGAGTCATTTGTTTTATTTTCCACTTGGATAAAATTTTGAAGTCTTGCGAGTGCCGTATAATGTTGTAAAAAGTTATTGAATAGGGTTCCGAAGTGATATCACGTCCAATGTAGATCGTTATCCGTGTGAGTGTACTGCCTATATTTTGTGATGTCAAATTAAGATGTTCATTCGACGTAAATTTTTCCTGTCTGCAATTTGACGTTAATAATAATAATCCATGGTCACTCATTTTCAATCGAGTGGAAGCGCGCTGTCGGGTGAGAACCTAGGGTGATGAATTTGGTCACGGAGAGAAACGTTTTTTTAATGCCCATTTTAAACTGTGTCTGACTGACAATAAAAAGATCTAGTAGAATGTTTCAGTCATTTTGTTCGTAAAAATCAAGTTATTAAATACGATCTCATTTATGCGAAGTTATTCATGAGTAATGCATTGTGCCATATTAGACGTCGAGATTTCTAGTGAGGATTTTATTCCAGTTCTTTGTCGATGATAATTGTGGAGCTGGGAAACAGGGGTTAGTTGTGTTGTTATGAGATTTGTGAATCAGGTTGGACCTGTCATTGAAGCCGGGACACGGGAGCCCGAGGAATGTTTTATATGAGTTGAGATGAGATGTGCGATTCAGGTTAGAGTCCTGTCATTGAAGCCGGGACATGATAGCCCGAGGAATATTTTATAATGTTGAGAATGGAATGAAATTCATAGAAATCCATAGCGGTATCAATTGGCGACGCGTATAATTAGTGTGGGCATCTTGAAGCATAATCTGTGCATTTTGTTGGTTAGAATATCGTATTTGTTTAATTATGTCGGCAGAGTTTAAAGAGAGCATTTTGAGAAGCCAGTCAACTGTGAATAAACCAGGTGTTTCATGTAACTGCCAAGCAAGCTTGGGGGACGAGAGGCCTCAGCTGTGATATAACGGGACAGGCGTGGAATTGAGATTGTATTTCTCGGCCAGGGAAAACGTTAAAATGCTGGATTTAGTTGAAATTCATAGCCGGTAATGATCTGAGTATTGTGAAATACTGTAATTGGGGACGTGATTAACATTTGAAATCACGTACTTTGAGTATAAGGAACAGAGTAACCAAATTCAGGGTTGTCCAAAATATAGAGCGATGGTTGTGATGATCGGTTTGTCTGTGAGGGGTGTGCAAAATTCGTAATGGTAAGACGAGATATGACATCGTAATTATATGGCGAGTTGTTTGGTTTGTACGTAGATTATTAGGATATCCAAGTGTTAATAACGGTTAGGACTAGATTAGATTTTAAAAGTGTGAGATCACAAGACAAGATATATAAATGGACATGATTTATGTAACAATTCTTTTCCAGCCAGATAAACATCGCAATAATGAATTCACATCACAGCTGCGTAGAAATTTGTGAAGAAACCAGAGTCCGCGGAGATAAAATTTACTGTTCTTTAACATTTCGCTAAATCATTTAAATTTATTTAATTATTAAATTCAGTGAAACCGCATTTTGAAATAACTTTAATCAAGCGAATAACTTGGAGATGCATTCTGGAAATTTTAGTTTGTTTTCTGGGGAATATTAAAAAATAAAGTAACGATTAAAGGGACATATCCGAAGGAAATGGATTTTACTGCCACAAAGTTTGTGTGCATTGCTATTGTTGTAATTATTGAACTTTGATTGATTGAGCAGTGAATGTGCTGGGATAGTAAAGTGGAACTTTGGACATCAACCAATGTAACTTAATTGTGTTTAGCCTTCAGCCTAGAAACTTGGATGGTCAGGGGGTCATCAACCTCAGTGACTTAGATTAGGGCCATATGCCATTGTAGCATCCTTTCCTTGCGGTCATCATCCACAATGACTTTAAAGTAACTTAGAAGATTAGATGTCGGTCCATGACATAGACGCAGGTCACATCGATTCAATTAAGGGTCCATGGCGTAGAATCACTGTGTGGCACACACCGATTGGACGGCCTTAATTATACCCAGAGTTCGTGTTACGAGGGCTGGACCATAACGAATCACTATGATGGTACATGTGGTCTCACATGGAAGCCGAATTTAAGGATTTCCAGACTTTCCTTTCTTAAAGGATTAATAATTGAGACAATGGTTTCTAGTATGAATGCCCGTCAGGCAGGTACGTTAAAGTCTCACACCAGTGTTCTGACCTTTATGTAAAAATGATTGTGGTGTCCAGTGGACACAATTGACTTCTATGATACCATTGACATAAAAGAAGGCTTCAAAATTTCCTGAATAAATATGAATCTTTTAAACAGACCTTTCATTCCAGTAGATAGATTAGAATTACTGAACCCTACCTTTACCTCAGCAAGTGACGAAGAACCCGATACGACCCAAGAGACAGATCTCATGAACTTTGCTGATAGGTAAGAAAGGTAGGTATCCCTCAATATGGACCTAAAGGGTTCAATATTAGATATCCTTGCTCCCCTTCTAAATTTCATAGACTTTGTTTAGGAACTACGTATTACCATAGAATTATCTTTCGCCCATACCTTAATGTTCTCCATGGCTGTTTGTATGTCTTCACGGTATCTTGAAAGGATGACCATGGCATCCGCATACATAAGCAGTTTGGCTGTTCTTGAGTCTATAGATTGCTCATCACGTTGAAGAGAACTGGACTCATCGGATCCCCTTTGCTTGAGTGATACGCATCGACGTGGTGATGCCATCACATAGTTCACATTTAAAATCGAGTTCAATGTTTCTAATTCACTATTGGAAGTGCCTAATTAACAACTGCATTGTTCAAAGACTTCAAAGTATAGTTCGAGGCGAAACGAAATCTTATTACAGCTGCGATTCAATCGTAACTCGGGTGAATTTCTCCACAGTTTAAATCCCTCCGGCCTTCCGTCACACACATTAGTGCTAAAGAAAAATACTACTGTAATGCTCTCAATGCTAAGGAAGGGCTCATAAACGGCGCGAGAATGGGCATAACTCACTTGCATGATTTCGCTGTCACTGGAAAAGTTATCAGTTGTGATTCTCGGAATATCACTAACCCCATCGGATCCCACTATCCCGTTCCATATGACGCGAAAGCAGTTCCCCATTAAAATAGCATATGCTATGACTATTAATAAATCTCAAGGCCACACATTGCGACGAGCAGGACTGCATTACACGGCCAATTATATGTAGCTTTCTGCGGAGTTAAATCATTCAATAATATTTTCTCTTCTATTTGCAAAAATGATTAGCAATTTGTATGCCTGCTGGAAGATTGCATTGTATATAAGGAGGTGCTGTATATATAGACGTAAAGATGGTAATTAATGTTCTATAATCGTTTGCTTGAAATAAAAACATAACACTCTCATTATAAAGCTATGTTCTTTAAGAACAGGTCCGCACTATCTGAGACATCACAGAATACAACAAAGAAATAAAACTTTAAATCGAGGGAATTAGAAGCAGCCTCCTTGGTGGAGTCACGGAGTCAGTATTTAGCGATCATCTACTAGCATCTAGTAGATTCAGGCAGTTGCTTCTTCACTGTTGAAAATACAGTAATTGAAAGTAAAAGAAGTCCATACTTTATCTATGCTCTGATTGACGAAACTACTATTCAGTGCGCAGGCATGATTCGAAGTATCATATGGAAGAAAAAACATTAGAGATTGACTACGTTCTGTGACGTTAGCAATGGCGGTAGTGAAAGTGACAAGGCTCTAAAATTGGGGGGAAATGTGTTTGGTGTTGAACCGAAAGGTCCGCAAAATCTTAAAAAATGGCAGGCAACAGAAAGAGACTAAAATATTAATTAGGGCAGGTGACAATGACGTGCTCCCCTTTCAGGAGACCATGTGGCCCTAGCTGAGTCTGGCATGCCTTCGGTTTCACGTCACATTAACACATCGGCGACGATCTTGAGGCCTGCAACCCACTCTAACTGCAATCAGAGGGAAAAAATGCAAGGTATTTGACACTTCGAGAAATGAAGGTATCGGCCAAAGAAAGACAAGGGTCACGATGGACATAAACATGAACGAATCCGTAGGCTTCCATACGTAATACGTTCGGGGTCGGAAAAGAACAAGAGTTGACCAAGGGAGGTCGGATAGGATAGATGAAAGTGAAGAGCATGGCACTAGTAAGCGGAAGCAATACTAGGGCTCAGCTATGAGCCCCGTGGTCACGAACACACGCTCCCAAGTTCAGAGCCTTTTCTACCGCCCCCACCCACAGGGGGCTAACCCCACGACCAACTCGTCCGGTAATTTCAAGAGAATTTACAAACATCGAAAGTACATATTTATTGTTTTCTCCTCTTCGGAGGAGTGCTATGCAAGTTCTTAGGTACAGATAGAATTGAATGACCTATAGATAGTCCATCAGAATCCTTACTAGGCCTACTATTTTTTCCTATTTCCCAGAATTGAAATTTCAAATTTTGAACTAATGTTGAAGTCTGAGTAGAACAGCCTCATGTGAGTCTCCTTTCGGCCGGCGGTGGCAATCATCAAGCGATCTGACTGCGGAGAAGTTCACAGGCTTTACGAACTCAGAAGAGGACACTCATAAAGTTATGTGGTAACTGGCACCACGACGGACAGGATCGTCTCATCTCATCACGTAGTTTTCTTCCACCATAAAACACTTTCTTTATGCATGCCAAGTGAGTGACTTTCTAGCTTCCCTCTCACCTTCCTGGCACTATCAAGTATCACGCAGCATCGATTATTCTTTTACAGAACTTCATGTAATTGTCTCCAGATCCTTAAGAAAGGAGTGTGAGAATTGTGTCAGAGTGGTACACTCAGAGCCGTATGGCCCCGGGACCAAGGCGGCAAAAATGAAAAGGTCTAATAGTTCGAAAACAACTTTCTAGAACGCGGGCACTTTCGTGGTATTCAAAAGCGAAAGCTCCCAACAAAAGCAACTGAATTTTCGTTCCGCTTATGTGAAATCTGTCGGTAATCTATATATATAAAATAAGAGTTTTGTCTGTACATTGCTCAAAATTTGAAAAGAATGGTATTTCTGTATCGATCATGTCCACAGTAACAAGAAAATGCAGTTTTTACTTTTCTGTCATTTCTGTCTGTCTGTCTGTCTGTATGTATGTACACGCATCACGAGAAAACGGCTGAAGAGAATTTAATAAAAATCGGTATGTAAAGTCGGGGGGTGAGCCGCTACAATCTAGGCTATAAATAATTTTATTCACGCTGAGTGAAATGGTAGTTTAGGGGAAGGCCTGAAATTCAGTTCTCAAATATTTATATTATTAGTGGTCATATCGATAAACACTACATAACTAAAGTTATATAGAATTAAATTTCTGGTCATTTACGTTTTATACATTTTTACTGTACCGGCTATGATAACACAGATATTCATGAATTTGGATTTTTGTTGCTAAGTCCATATCAACGCCGAGCCCCGACAAAATGGGTAAACAGAATTTAATGAAAATCGGTATATAGAGTCGGGGAATAAGAAACTACAGTTTAAGCTATAAACAATGTTATTCACCCTGGGTGAAATGGTAGTTTAGGGGAAGGCACCTAAAATTTAATTTTTAAATACCTATGTTCTTGGTCCTATGGAAAAGTTCTACATAACAAAAGTTATAGAGAATACAATTTCCGATCATTTATGTTTTATTCAGTTTTACCGTACCGACTATGATAAGAGTGGTATTTCAGAACCGGAAGACAATTAATAATGTGAAGGCCTACAATATTGAAAGCGTGTAACATTGATCAACAATAACATTACACTGACCGTTGTTTGTTGTAATGTTCTATGTCTCTTATGCGGACATTCAACTCCGATAGATGGGATTACTGCTGCGTACCGAGTATAACAGCCTAACTGAATATTGGTGGGAATAGCTGAGGAGTTAAGATAACTTTCTTCTTTAGCATGCCATTCCTCTGGTTCATACATTTTCTGATACTGCTGGTACGTAACACACTGGTTCATCATAGTATGCCAGTTATTCGATACCTACCCTGACGCACTGTTTTGAATGAGCAGTGTGCGCACTTACGTCAGAGGCTCAGTTAGTAGTAGTATGAACTGGTCTAGAATTACAATTTAGGCCTATTCCAAATTATAGTACCATAGTTCACTAAATAACTGAAAATTCAACCCTGAAAAGGGCCGTTTCTTAAGAAATGCTTCTTTCTCTTCACTTTTATTAAATCTACATTAATTTTATTCCAAATTAGCAGCGAAGATGTGGTTTCTTCTCTGGCTTGGAGGAAAAATTGCCTCCACGTCAGATAGTTCTTTCCCCCGCCAGTGTAGTGAATTGAGATTTTCCGACTCATCGGGTACTCCCAGGAAACAGATAAGTAAACGGGCATAGTTTTTGCCTTGGGACTGTCCACTATTTGAACCCCCCGCCGAAAAAAGGATGAAGATTGTTCACGGATCACGGATGTCTGCGTCTTGGTCATTCCAGCTCAGTAGCTTTGGACTGTTAGTTTGAAGCATAGTGCTGTTCGTTAAAAGTGAGAAAATGTGTGGTTTCTCATTTGATCGAGTATTTCATATGAAAGCATTGCTTTTAATAGCGCCATTCCTACTAACGTCATTGTAATGACCCATGTTCATTAGAGTCTTTCTGAGAATCTATAAAGGCAGGCTGAGAGTGTCTGCCATTATAATGAAAACTCCCCAACCTGATTGTGACTGACGGTAGGCAAGCTGGCCTACCATTGCAATGAAAATTCCCTAACCCGGTCTTCATATGAGAAAAGACGTTGGTGACTTCCCCGTCGTGTATCTAGGGCAACATTAAGAGCCATGCAACTTAATATAATCTTGCTCATAACGTGTACACTACCTAACCTAGAATTCTGTATAAAATTTAGAATTCCGTAGCGAAGCACGGGTACATCAGCTAGTAATTTTATAAACACCACCACAATGTTAAAACACAGCCCCCTCGGTTCTGCGTACGGGTATGAAGATGACTTCGGGCTGCAACTTAGTCAAGTGGGCGGTGAATGAAGTCTGCAGTTCGAGCATCAACAACTCACGCGGACAATAGGACTCGTGATTCTTCCATTCTCAACCATTCGTGGGTTGTTCAAGAGTTGGAAAAAGGAAAAATTAGTTTGTTTCTAGATTGTTTGCATTTTATTTGTAGCATCCACCAGCCCGGTTTCTGAAGCAAGTAACTAGCTGTTACCCACGGCTTCGCTCGCGAGGATTTCGTAATTTGATAAAAATTTACTTTTCCTCGGCACTGCACTAAGACATTTTCTGTAAATCCCTAAAGTATAAAATCTCGCTGAAATATTGCATTTCATTTACCCCAAAATCTCTTTGTAAACCACGTTTGTGGCATTGCCTTTTGGGGCTAAGATGACCAAGCTACTGGCAGAGCTAAATCTGAAACACGGGACATGTGTGAGAAACAGTCCTCTTTTATGCCGAAAACAAAGTTTTCTTTATTTCTAAAGGAGATTCCAAATAGCAAATTCCCCGTCTATAACATCTTAATTTTGAGAAATAAGTATCCTCATAAAGAGAATTCAACTCCTTCTTCACTTATTTTCGATCTCCAGCTTAGGTTGATTTTCCGGAAACAAAAAGTACGTGTTTATTTTTTAAGGAGACTACAGATACCATCACGTATGTAACAGGTTACGTTTATGAGATATACTCATTATAAAATATGCCCCACTCCTTGGCTGAGTGGTGAGCGTTGAATTTTTCGGTTCACAGGGTTCCGGCTTCGATTCCAGGCTAGGTCTGGGTTTTTAATCGCGTGTGATTAATTCATCTGGCGCGGGGGCAGGTTGTTTGGGTTTGCCCCAACACTGTCCTCTTCATATTCACTCAACACACCGCATTACCAACCACAACAGGAACACGCAATAGTTATTACTTCCCTACACATACGGTTGCCGTCAGGAAGGGCATCCAGCCGTAAAACAGTGTAAAATCCACATGTGCGACACATTTCGCACCTGCAAGCCCACAGGTGTGGGTAAAGCGGTAGAAGAAGAAGATACTCAGTTTAAAAATTCACCCGCTTTTAAATTCTTTTCACCCCCCTTAAGTGGTTTTTCCAAAAAAAAAAGTGTGTTCATTTTTAAAGGAGATTCCAAGTACCAATTTTAACGTCTGTAACATCTTCATTTTCTGAGATATATGTATCTTCATATAAATAATTAATTCAACTCCTTCCTCACTTTTTTTCACGCCCCTCCCCTTAAGTGGATTTTCTCAACATTTGTGTTCTTTTATTTTGAAAGTGGATTCCAAATACCAGTTTTCATGTCTGTAACATGTTAGGTTTTTGTGATTTATTGTAATCTAGCAAGATACCCGTGCTTCGCTACGGTATTATACTGAAATTTTTAATTGAATGCTTATTGTTTTAGATATATAATCCGCCGAAATTCGCGATCTGACTCGTTTTCTGCGAGAATCCGCCAATATTCGCTATCTCACTCGTTTTCTAGTAGATTACGTCAAGTTTCCCCCCCATTTTTCAATATTTCTTTCCAGCAATCGATTTCGTACTTCCCGAGCTTGGTCCAGGAATTCACCCGGTCAGTTGGGTCCCTAAATCTTTGCCATCTTTTCCTATAAGCATTTTTAATATGGATCAAATCCTTCAAGAGATGCGGCGTGGTGTCGTCTTGGGTGCCTTGGCTGTACTGAACCCGCGGCCGGGCCGGACTGCATTCTTAGTCATTACCCGTCCAGGACCCGTTTTCAGTGCGGTCCGCACATTTGACGACGGTCCAGAACGTTATTATTATTATTATTATTATTATTATTACTATTATTATTATTATTATTATTATTATTATTATTATTATTATTATTATTATTATTAGATGTTCTGGATCCCACAGCAAGATGCAAGGCAGCTACTTGGCGGTAAATTACATCTGCTGCCATTGTCATTGTTGACAATGTGACCACCACCATTGTCGCGCGTAGGCAAGTGTGCGGGATTTCTGGCGATACGAATGAAGTACTTCCGTGCATTATTGCCCTTATTATAGAGGTGAACAATTTGACGGTCAATCTCATTCCCATCGTTTATTTCAAATGTGTTTACATTTTTATTTATATGCCACGAGAATCTACTGTAATCTAAAAACGTTCTCCGAAGGAAAAGGTGGCTGTTGAAAACGAACCCAGGTAAGATTAAAAATGTCCCGTATATGATCAGAATGAGTACATCGAAGATCTTCAGCCCGTTTCCAGTCATTCGATAGGGTCAGGAATGGAATGAATAAAGCCCCATCTAGTGGCCACAATAGTTATTGTGCCGGCTGCCGAAGCACTCCTCTGGGGCAACGATCGATGAATGACAAATGAAATGAAATATTGGACAATGTTGCTGGAATAAATGATGACAGGGAAAACCGGAGTATCCGGAGAAAAACCTGCCCCGCTTCCGTTTTGTCAAGCACGAATGTCACATGGAGTGACCGGGATTTGAACCACGGAACCCAGCTCTAGAGAGGCCGGCGCGCTGCCGCCTGAGCAACGAAGGCTCCTTATAAGTACATTATGAACATTAAAAACAATTGGTCTCACCTTCTTTTACACCCCACGGCCGTTAAGTTTATTTACCACCTCCCCACTACCGAAAAATAAAAGAAGGCGTGTTTCTTTAAGTTTAAAGGAGATTCCAAACACCAATTTCACGTCTATAGTAGTATAATTGGACAGATCTGCCGCCACCCCCACCGCGGGCTCCCAGAGGCCACCTCCACCGCCACCACAGCCAGAGGCCTCCCAGATGCCTCCTCCACCGCCACCACAGCCAGAGGCCTCCCAGATGCCTCCTCCACCACCACCACAGCCAGAGGCCTCCCAGAGGTCTCCTCCACCGACCGCGGGAAATTTGAATTTGTAAACAAAGCCACGTGCTTTTTGACAGCTATCATCGACATCAACGCATCGCTAACCTCAGTACCGCCATCTTGACGGGCCTAAACATCAGTGGTACCAACTTAACCTAACTAGCGCGAGGTAAACAAATCCACGTGTTTTTTGACAGCCACGTGCTTTTTGACAGACAACAACGCATCGCTAACCTCAGTACTGCCATCTTGACAGGCCTAAACCTCAGTAGTACAAACTTAACCTAACTAGCGCGAGATAAACAAAGCCACGTGCTTTTTTGACAGCTGTCATCCGCCATCTTTAAACCACAGAGCACAGTGCTGCCCTCTTTATCGCAGTAGCTGTAAATTCGTCACCTGTCATCCGCAGTGCTGCCATCTTAACGGGCCTAAACCTTAGTGCTACCAACTTAACCTCACTAGCGTGAGATTTGAATCGGTAAACAAATCCACGTGCTTTTTTGACAGCTGTCATCCGCCATCTTTAATCAACAGAACACCATGCTGCCCTCTATATCTTTGAAATGTGGTGGCGGATAATTTGAAAAATGCTTTTTGATAGCAGCCATCATTAATCAAGAGAGCACCGTGCTGCACTCTATGTGGTAGCGGCAATTTGAAAACTTCTAAGTGCCCCTGTTTGGAAACAAACCACGTGCTTTTTGACAGCTACATCCGCCATCTTTAATCAAGGGAGCACCGTGCCGCACTCTTTAGTTGAAATGTGGTGGCGGCAATTTGAAATATTCCACGTGCTCTTGTTTGGAAACAATGCTACATGCTTATTTGACAGCTACCGCCCGCCATCTTTAATCCATAGAGCACAGCGCTGCCCTCTTTAGCTATTTACCTTTGAAATGTGGTGGCGGATAATTTGAAAAATGCTTTTTGACAGCAGCCATCTTTAGTCTAGAGAGCACCGTGCTGCCCTCTTTAGCTAGATACCGTTGAAATGTGGTGGCAGGCAATTCCACATGACAGCAGCCATCTTAAATCAAGAGAGCACCGTGCTGCCCTCTATGTGGTGGCGGCAATTTGAAACATTCTGCATGCTCTTGTTTGGAAACAAATTCACGCCCTTTTTTGACAGCCGTCATCCGCCATCTTTAATCAACAGAGCACAGTGCTGCCCTCTTTAGCTAGATACCTTTGAAATGTGGTGGCGGCAAATTCCACTTGCACTTGTTTGGAAACAAAGCCATGTGCTTTTTGACAGCTGTCATCCAACATCTTTAATCAATAGAGCACTGTGCTGCAATCATGCGGGCAATTTCATCAGCAGTCATCCGCCATCTTTAATCTACAGAGCACGGTGCTGCCCTCTGTAGTAGCGGGCAATTTGAAAAGTTCAGTTAGCTGTCATCCGCCATCTATAATCAAGAGAGAGCCGTGCTGCCATCTTTAGCTAGATACCTTTGAAATGTGGTGGCGGCAAATTGAAAAATTCCACGTGCTCTTGTTTAGTAAACAAACTCACGCGCTTTTTTTGTCAGCTGTCATCCGCCATCTTACATCGCAAACCTCAGTGCTAGACTCTTTAGTTGAAATATGGTGGCGGATAATTTAAAAAGAAAATTCTACAGCAGCCATCTCTCGACGCTAATTGCACAAGATGGTGGCTATACATGACTCCTTAAAGGTGCTCATGCAAGATGGCTACTGTACATAGGTTCTTATGAGACGCCCTTGGGATGCTTGCGCAAGAGAGCGGTTATGCAAGGCTCCTTATGAGACGCCCTAGAGATGCTTGCGGAAGATGGCGGTTGCTCTTATGAGGCGGCTTAAGGGTCTTTGCACAAGATGGCTAGAGACGCCCTAAGGATGCTTGCGCAAGATGGCGGATGCAAGATGGCAGCTATACACGACTCCTTATGAGACGCCTTAAGGGTGCTTGCGCAAGATGGCTGCTGCTCTTATGAAGAAAGCTAGCTTAGAGGCTAACGTGTAGTGCTAGTTCGATTCATTAAATTTGGGGCTTAAATGCAAAATGTTAAATATCTCGAAAACGGTGCATCGTAGTGCAAAACGGACAAAATTTTTCTACCCAATGCCTCGGTTCGCAGTATGGGGAACAAGTAAAACATAGTCTATTGATGAGATCAACGGGTCGGTTCCTACTTAGGCCCTTTGGCATTCGCTCTGTTTTAGCTTGTATTGAAGCAAGTCTTCGCAACATGATCAAGTCTAGCTATGGTAGATATTATAACGTGCCGTGCAGGTTCGATTCATTTCATTTGGGGCTTAAATGCAAAATGTTAAATATCTCGAAAAGGGACAAAATTTTTCTACCTAATACCTAGGTTTTGCAGTATCAGGAACATGATAGCATAAGAAAAACATAGTCTAATGATGAGATCGACGGTTCGATTCCTACTTAGGCCCTTTGGCATTGCCAGCTATCTAATTCTACAAGATGACGGCTATACATAGCTTCTTATGAGACAGCTTAAGAGCGCTTGCACAAGATGGCTGCTGCTCTTATGAGACGCCCTAGGGGTGCTTGCGGGAGGTAGTAGCGACAAGACGGTGACTATACACAGCTCCTTATGATACGGCCTAGAGGTGCTCACACAAGATGGTGGCTGCTCTGATGAAGAAAGCTAGCTTTGCATCGTGCAGGTATCTTAACAGCACTAAACCTCATACCTTTGAAATGTGGTGGCGGGTAATTTGAAAATTTCTACGTGCTTTTCTCTTAACAGCAGCTATCTTTAAACAATAGCGGCTATACATAAGCTGTTAAGGCCTCCTCTTATGTCAATTCATAGCTCTATCGAACAAGTTTAAACCTGCACCGGGATAGCTAGAGTAAGCACGTGCTGCAGTGATGACGTCATTATGCATGTTTAGATTTGCAAATCACTAAAGAAACGTAACAAGACTAGAATCGAACACTGCACTCTATACCGTGATCATGTGATCGGAACATTGATTGAAGTGTTTAGAACACTAAATAAGTGATCAAGACTATAATAGAACACTGTACTCGATACAACTTGTGTTTAGAACATGTCAGGGGATACCTTTGTTCTAAGAAGATTAGATTACCGCACATTCCTTGTAGGCCTAATAGGCTAATGGGCTAATGGGCTAAAGGGCTAAAGGGCTAATGGGCTAAAGGTCTAAAGGGCTAAATGGCTAAAGGAGCAACAACCTCATCGATCGCTATCAGCAAGAACGCTTGTACTTTGTTAAGTGTAGAAAATTAATCTTTATTGGTAAATGGTTTCATGTCCAGAACAAGGAATGGAACCTAGGGGTTACGTCTTACCTAATGAAATCCCCGAGGTGCGATGAGTTACCTTTTTCGAACTAGTGTTTGGAACACTGAACTTTTCAAGATGATAGCAGAGAGTTTAGCAATGTTCTGTTGTTGGATTATAAATTCCGCGCTACAACATGCATAAGGTGGCAGCCTTGAGGTTTACCGCCGTAAAGATGACAAGAGTGAGGTTAGCAATGTTCCGTTGTTGGATTTTAAATTCCGCGCTATAACATGCATAAGGTGGTAGCCTTGAGGTTTACCGCCGTAAAGATGGCAGCAGTGAGGTTAGCGACGCTCTATTGTCCTTCAAAGTGAGGTTAGGGTTCGTCAAGAAGACAGCTGTCAAAAAAGCACGTGGCTATGTTTACCAAACAAGAGCACGTGGCTGTGACGTCACGGTTACGTAATCAATCCTTAGCTCGACGTCGTTAAGAGCAGCATTAGGATTAGCTATGTTTAAAAATCTTGGGAACAGAGCAGCAGTATGAATTGCCATGTTTCAAAGCGTGTACACATCACCTATCGATTTTACATGCATCGACCATCGTACTAAACTTCATCCGCTAGATCGTGCTGCTATCTTAGCATAACCTATACGCATAAAATAAAAGTGCAGTGAATAGCCATGTTTCAAAGCGTGTACACATCACCTATCGCTTTTACATGCATCGACCATCGAACTAAACTTCATCCGCTAGATCGTGCTGCTATCTTAGCATAACCTATACCCATAAAATTAAAGTACAATGAATAGCCATGTTTCAAAGCGTGTACACATTACCTATCGATTTTGCATGCATCGACTCTCGTACTAAACCTCTTCCGCTAGATTGTGCTGCTATCTTAAGCGTGTACACATCACCTATCGATTTTACATGCATCGACCATCGAACTAAACTTCATCCGCTAGATCGTGCTGCTATCTTTGCATAACCTATACCCATAAAATTAAAGTACAATGAATAGCCATGTTTCAAAGCGTGTACACATCACCTATCGATTTTACATGCATCGACCATCGAACTAAACTTCATCCGCTAGATCGTGCTGCTATCTTAGCATAACCTATACCCATAAAATTAAAGTACAATGAATAGCCATGTTTCAAAGCTTGTACACATTACCTATCGATTTTGCATGCATTGACTCTCGTACTAAACTTCTTCCGCTAGATTGTGCTGCTATCTTAGCATAACCTATACGCGTGACCTTAAAGTACAATGAATAGCCATGTTTCAAAGCGTGTACACATTACCTATCGACGTTGCATGCAACAAATGTCGTACTAAACTTCTTCCGCTAGGTTGTGCTGCTATCTTAGCATAACTTATACACATGAACTTAAAGTACAAAGAATAGCCATGTTTCAATGCGTGTACACATTACTTATTGATTTTGCATTCATCGAATCTCGTACTGAACTTCTTCCGCTAGATTGTGCTGCTATCTTAGCATAACCTATACCCAAAACTTAAAGTACAATGAATAGTCATGTTTCAAAGCGTGTACACATTAACTATCGAATTTGCATGTATCGACTCTCGTACTAAACTTCTACAGGTAGATTGTGCTGCTATCTTAGCATAACTAAGACGCATGAACTTAAAGTACAAAGAATAGCTATGTCTCAAAGCGTGTACACATTACCCATCGATTTTGCAAGCATCGACTCTCGTACTAAACTTCTTCCACTAGATTGTGCTGCTATCTTAGCATAACCTATACGCATGACCTTAAGGTACAAAGAATAGCCATGTTTCAAAGCGTGTACACATTACATATCGACTTTGCATGCAACAAATATCGTACTAAACTTCTTCCGCTAGGTTGTGCTGCTATCTTAGCATAACTTATACACATGAACTTAAAGTACAAAGAATAGCCATGTTTCAAAGCATGTACACATTACCTATAGACTTTGCATTCATCGAATCTCGTACTGAACTTCTTCCGCTTGATTATGCTGGTATCTTATAGCATAACTTATACACATGAACTTAAAAGTACAAAGAATTGCCATGTTTCAAAGCGTGTACAAATTACCTATCGATTTTGCATGCATTGACTCTCGTACTAAATTCCTTCCACTAGATTGTGCTGCTATCTTAGCATAACCTATACGCATGACCTTAAAGTAAAAAGAATAGCCATGTTTCAAAGTGCGTACACATCACTTATCGATTTTACATGCAACAAATATCGTACTAAACTTCTTCCGCCTGATTGTGCTGCTATCTTAGCATAACCTATACGCATGAACTTAAAGTACGAAGAATAACCATGTTTTAAAGCGTGTACACGTCACCTATCGATTTTGCATGCATCAAATATCGTACTAAACTTCTTGCGCTAGATTGTGCTGCTATCTTAGCATAACCTGTACGCATGAACTTAAAGTACAAAGAATAGCCTTGTTTCAAAGCGTGTACACATTACCTAATGACTTTGCATGAAACGACTATCATACTAAACTATTCCCATTAGATTGTGCTAAAATCGTGTAAGTGGGCTGCGATCTTAGCATAACCTATCGATTTTACATGCATCGAGTATCGTGCTAGGCTTCTTCCGCTAGAGTATGTAGCAATCGCTTTTGTGTATCCCTAACCTTTGTGCACGAACTTAGAGCACAAAGAAGAGCTATGTTCTAAAGCGTGTACCCATCACCTATCGATAATGTATGTATCGATTATCGTACTAAACTTCTCCTGCCAGAGCGTACGACTATCGCTTGTGTGTGCACGAACTTAAAGCATAAAGAATAGCAATGTATAAAAATCTTGTAAACAAAGCAGCAGCATTAAGTACAGCCATGTTTAAATGCGTGTACACATCATGTATCCATGATGCACGCAGTACTAAACTTATTCCATTAGAATGTACGAAGTTCGCATGTGTTTGTGCTGCTATCTTAGCATAGCCTATGTGCATGAACTTAAAGTACAAGGAATAGCGATGTTTAAAAATTTTGTGAACATGGCAGCGGTAAGAATAGCAAGGTTTAAAAGCGTGTACACACCACCTTTTGATAATGCATGCATCTTCTACTAGAGCGTGTGACCATCGCTTGTATCTGCTGCTATCTTAACATAACCTATGTACACGAACGTAAAGCATAAAGAATACTTATGTGTAAAAAATCTTGTGAACATAGCAGAGTGTTAACTACGTAGGTGTAGACATTAATCTTTTCATGCTGACGCAGCATACTACGTGACCATGACGTCACAGCCACACGCTCTTGTTTGGTAAACATAGCCACGTGCTTTTTTGACAGCTGTCTTCTTGACGAACCCTAACCTCACTTTGAAGGACAATAGAGCGTCGCTAACCTCACTGCTGCCATCTTTACGGCGGTAAACCTCAAGGCTACCGCCTTATGCATGTTATAGCGCGGAATTTAAAATCCAACAACGGAACATTGCTAACCTCACTCTTGTCATCTTTACGGCAGTAAACCTCAAGGCTGCCACCTTATGCATGTTGTAGCGCGGAATTTATAATCCAACAACAGAACATTGCTAAACTCTCTGCTATCATCTTGAAAAGTTCAGTGTTCCAAACACTAGTTCGAAAAAGGTAACTCATCGCACCTCGGGGATTTCATTAGGTAAGACGTAACCCCTAGGTTCCATTCCTTGTTCTGGACATGAAACCATTTACCAATAAAGATTAATGTTCTACACTTAACAAAGTACAAGCGTTCTTGCTGATAGCGATCGATGAGGTTGTTGCTCCTTTAGCCCTTTAGCCAATTAGCCCTTTAGCCCTTTAGCCCTTTAGCCCATTAGCCCTTTAGCCCATTAGCCCTTTAGCCTATTAGCCGTACAAGGAATGTGCGGCAATCTAATCTTCTTAGAACAAAGGTATCCCCTGACATGTTCTAAACACAAGTTGTATCGAGTACAGTGTTCTATTATAGTCTTGATCACTTATTTAGTGTTCTAAACACTTCAATCAATGTTCCGATCACATGATCACGGTATAGAGTGCAGTGTTCGATTCTAGTCTTGTTATGTTTCTTTAGTGATTTGCAAGTCTAAACATGCATAATGACGTCATCACTGCAGCACGTGCTTACTCTAGCTATCCCGGTGCAGGTTTAAACTTATTCGATAGAGCTATGCCTTGACATAAGAGGAGGCCTTAACAGCTTATGTATAGCCGCTATTGTCTAAAGATAGCTGCTGAGAAGAAAAAGCACGTCGAATTTTTCAAATAGCCTGCCACCAAATTTCAAAGGTATGAGGTTTAGTGCTGTAAAAATACCTGCGCGATGCAAAGTTAGCTTTCTTCATCAGAGCAGCCACCATCTTGTGTGAGCACCTCTAAGCCGTATCATAAGCAGCTGTGTATAGTTATCGTCTTGTCGCTGCTACCTCCCGCAAGCACCCCTAGGGCGTCTCATAAGAGCAGCAGCCATCTTGTGCAAGCGCTCTTAAGCTGTCTCATAAGAAGCTATGTATAGCCGTCATCTTGTAGAATTAGATAGCTGGCAATGCCAAAGGGCCTAAGTAGGAATCGAACCGTCGATCTCATCATTAGACTATGTTTTTCTTATGCTATCATGTTCCTGATACTGCAAAACCTAGGTATTAGGTAGAAAAATTTTGTCCGTTTTCGAGATATTTAACATTTTGCATTTAAGCCCCAAATGAAATGAATCGAACCTGCACGGCACGTTATAATATCTACCATAGCTAGACTTGATCATGTTGCGAAGACTTGCTTCAATACAAGCTAAAACAGAGCGAATGCCAAAGGGCCTAAGTAGGAACCGACCCGTTGATCTCATCAATAGACTATGTTTTACTTGTTCCCCATACTGCGAACCGAGGTATTGGGTAGAAAAATTTTGTCCGTTTTGTTCTACGATGCACCGTTTTCGAGATATTTAACATTTTGCATTTAAGCACCAAATTTGATGAATCGAACTAGCACGACACGTTAGCCTCTAAGCTGGCTTTCTTCATAAGAGCAGCAGCCACCTTGCGCAAGCACCCTTAAGGCGTCTCATAAGGAGTCGTGTATAGCTGCCATCTTGCGTCCGCCATCTTGCGCAAGCTTCCTTAGGGCGTCTCTAGCCATCTTGTGCAAGGACCCTTAAGCCGCCTCATAAGAGCAACCGCCATCTTGCGCAAGCATCTCTAGGGCGTCTCATAAGGAGCCTTGTATAACCGCTATCTTGTGCTAGCATCCCAAGGGCGTCTCATAAGAATCTATGTATAGTAGCCATCTTGCATGAGCACCTTTAATGAGTCATGTATAGCCACCATCTTGTGCAATTAGCGTCGAGAGATGGCTGCTGTAGAATTTTTCTTTTTAAATTATCCGCCACCATATTTCAACTAAAGAGTCTAGCACTGAGGTTTGCGATGTAAGATGGCGGATGACAGCTGACAAAAAAAGCGCGTGAGTTTGTTTACTAAACAAGAGCACATGGAATTTTTCAATTTGCCGCCGCCACATTTCAAAGGTATCTAGCTAAAGATGGCAGCACGGTGCTCTCTTGATTAAAGATGGCGGATGACAGCTAACAGAACTTTTCAAATTGCCCGCTACTACAGAGGGCAGCACCGTGCTCTGTAGATTAAAGATGGCGGATGACATCTGATGAAATTGCCCGCATGATTGCAGCAGAGTGCTCTATTGATTAAAGATGGTGGATGACAGCTGTCAGAAAAAAGCACGTGGCTTTGTTTCCAAACAAGAGCACATAGAATTTTTCAAATTGCCACCACCACATTTCAAAGGTATCTAGCTAAAGATGGCAGCACGGTATTCTCTTGATTAAGGATGGCAGATGACAGCTAACAGAACTTTTCAAATTGCCGCCACCACATAGAGGGCAGCACGGTGCTCTGTGGATTAACGATGGCGGATGACAACTGACGAAATTGCCCGCATGATAGCAACACAGTGCTCTATTGATTAAAGATGGTGGATGACAGCTGTCAAAAAGCACATGGCTTTGTTTCCAAACAAGTGCAAGTGGAATTTGCCGCCACCACATTTCAAAGGTATCTAGCTAAAGAGGGCAGCACTGTGCTCTGTTGATTAAAGATGGCGGATGACGGCTGTCAAAAAAGAGCGTGAATTTGTTTCCAAACAAAAGCATGTAGAATTTTTCAAATTGCCGCCACCACATAGAGGGCAGCACGGTGCTCTCTTGATTTAAGATGGCTGCTGTCATGTGGAATTGCCTGCCACCACATTTCAAAGGTATCTAGCTAAAGAGGGCAGCACGGTGCTCTCTAGATTAAAGATGGCTGCTGTCAAAAAGCATTTTTCAAATTATCCGCCACCACATTTCAAAGGTAAATAGCTAAAGAGGGCAGCGCTGTGCTCTATGGATTAAAGATGGCGGGCGGTAGCTGTCAAATAAGCATGTAGCATTGTTTCCAAACAAGTGCACGTGGAATTTTTCAAATTGCCGCCACCACATTTCAACTAAAGAGTGCGGCACGGTGCTCCCTTGATTAAAGATGGCGGATGTAGCTGTCAAAAAAGCACGTGGTTTGTTTCCAAACAGGGGCACTTAGAAGTTTTCAAATTGCCGCTACCACATAGAGTGCAGCACGGTGCTCTCTTGATTAAAGATGGCTGCTATCAAAAAGCATTTTTCAAATTATCCACCACCACATTTCAAAGATATAGAGGGAAGCATGGTGTTCTGTTGATTAAAGATGGCGGATGACAGCTGTCAGAAAAGCACGTGGATTTGTTTACCGATTCAAATCTCACGCTAGTGTGGTTAAGTTGGTAGCACTAAGGTTTAGGCCCGTTAAGATGGCAGCACTGCGGATGACAGGTGATGAATTTACTGCTACTACGATAAAGAGGGCAGCACGGTGCTCTGTGGTTTAAAGATGGCGGATGACAACTGTCAAGAAGCACGTGGCTTTGTTTATCTCGCGCTAGTTAGGTTAAGTTGGAACTACTGAGGTTTAGGCCCGTCAGGATGGCAGTACTGAGGTTAGCGATGCGTTGTTGTCTGTCAAAAAGCACGTGGCTGTCAAAAAACATGTGGATTTGTTTACCTATTCAAATCTCGCGCTAGTTAGGTTAAGTTGGTACTACTGATGTTTAGGCCCGTCAAGATGGCAGTACTGAGGTTAGCGATGCGTTGTTGTCGATGATAGCTGTCAAAAAGCACGTGACTTTGTTTACAAATTCAAATTTCCCGCGGGTGGTGGAGGAGACCTCTGGGAGGCCTCTGGCTGTGGTGGTGGTGGAGGAGGCCTTTGGGAGGCCTCTGGCTGTGGTGGCGGTGGAGGAGGCATCTGGGAGGCCTCTGGCTGTGGTGGCGGTGGAGGTGGCCTCTGGGAGCCCGCGGTGGCGGTGGCGGCAGAACTGTCCAATTATACTACTGTCTATTACCTTCAGTTTTGAGATATAATTATCCCCATAAAAATAATTCACATTTTTTCACTTACTTTCACCCTCGCCTCCCCCACTCCCAAGTGAATTTTCCAGCAAAAAATTCTTGCTTCTTTAATAGTAAAGGATATTCTAAATATCAATTATCACGACTGTAACTTTTTCACTTTTTTATTTATGTGTCCTCATGAAAGGAATTCAACTCCTTTTCACTCCCGCCCCAAGATGCCCCCCCCCAAACGCGCATTTTTTGTTTTTAAAGGAGATCAAAATACCGATATGTATTCTCATACAATTAAGTCAATTAATTTTTAAATTATTTCACCCCCCTCCCCCGTCATTGGATTTTTCGAGAATACGTGTTTCTTCACTTTTAAAGCAGATTACAAATATCAAATTTTACGTCTGTAACGTCTTAATTTTTAAATATCAGTAGCCTAATTAAAAGAATTCAACACAATTTTCAGTCACTTTTACACACACACACACACACACACACACACACACACCTCCACCCAAGTGGTATTTACGAAAACTAAAAACACAGGTTCCTTTATTTTAATAGAGATAAAAAATACCATTTTTCACTTCTGCAACATGTTATGTTTTTGAGATATACTGTAGAAATTCTCATTTTAAAATTTCATCCCTTTTTAGTTCCCCTTAAGTAGAATTCCCAAAACAAAATCACCTATGTTTCTTTACATTTACAGGAGATTGAAATACCCACTTTTTACGTCTGTAACATTTTACGTTTCTCAGATATTCTGTAGATATAGTCTTTCAAAAAATTCACCCCAATTTTTCACTCCTGTTTAACCGCCATTAATTGAATTTTCCGAAAGCAAAAAAATATGTGTTTCTTTATTTTCATAGGAGATCCCATATACAAATTTTCAGTTCTGTAATATCTTCAGTTATCGAGATATATGTATCATCATTAAAGGCATTCAACCCATTATTCACCCTTTTACACCCCTCCTGTTGGGATTTAGAGAGAACAAAAAAATACGTGTTCCTTTATTTTAAGGGAGATTCTAAATACCAATTTTTACATCTGCAAACTTTTAAGAATTTTAGGATGTAGACACAATCATTTTAAAAATTCGCCCCCATTATTTGGATTTTCCACAAACGAAAAAATTCCTGTTTCTTTATATTTAAAGTAGATTACAAATACCAATTTTCAGGTCTGTAATATCTTCAGGTTCTGAAATATAAGTAGCCTCATTAAAGTCATTCAACCTGTTTTTCGCCCTTTTCCACCCTTCCTATTGGGATTTTCCGAAAACAAAAAAAACGTGTTTATTTTTAATGGAGATTCTAAATACCAATTTTTACATCTATATACTTTAAAAGTTTTGAGATATAGATACATTTATTTTAAAAATTAACCCTCTTTTCACCTCCCAATTAACTGGATTTTCCTAAAACAAAAAAATACATGTTTCTTTATTTTTAAAGGAGATCCCAAACACCAATTTTCAGGTCTGTAATATCTTCAGTTTCTGAGATATAAATATTCTCTTTAAAGGCATTCAACCAATTTTTCATCCCTTTTCACCCTTCCCATTGGAATTTTTCGAAAACCAAAAAATACGTGTTTCCTTATTTTTAATGAAGATTCTAAATATCAATTATTGCATCTGTAAACTTTAAAACTTTTGGGATATAGATGGACTCATTTTAAAAATTGACCCCCCTTTTCACCCTCCCATTAATTGGATTTTCCAAAAACAAAAAAGTACGTGTTTCTTTATTTTTAAAAGCGATCAAAAGTACCAATTTTCAGGTCTGTAATATCTTCAGTTTCTGAGATATAAGTACCGGTATCCTGATTAAAGGCATTCAACCCCTTTTCCACCCCTTTTCACCGCTCCTATTGGGATTTTCTGAAAACTAAATAATACGTGTTTCCTTATTTTTAAAGAATATTCTAAATACCAATTTTCACATCTGTAAACTTTTAAAGTTTTGAGATATAGATAAACTCATTTTAAGATTTCACCCCCCTTTTCACCCCCTTAGCGACGGAATATCCAAAAATCCTCTCTTAGCGAGCACCTACATCTTAATATGAATATATCCTCAAAATTTCATTTCTTTATGTCCAGTAGTTTTAGCTCGGCGATGATGAATCAGTCAGTCAATCAGTCAGTCAGTCAGTCAGTCAGTCAGTCAGTCAGTCAGTCAGTCAGTCAGTCAGTCAGGACAAGTTACTTTATATATACTAGCAAATATACCCGTGCTTCGCTACGGTATTCTACATTGTATTCGAATATCGAAGTAAATACTGTACATGCAGTAAATAAGATTGTTTTAAAATTGCATGTCTCTTAGCGTTATCCGACAAAGAGCATGGGGAAGTCCCCGTACGTTGTTTCCAATGTAAAGTGTTTGTTACGGATTTGTGATATAACGGCAGGCTCACTTGCCTACTGCCATTCACAATTGAGTTGGGAAGTTTACATTATAATTGCAGGCCCCACTGCCTACTGCGCGGACACAATCCATTTGGGGAGTTTTCGTTAAAATGGCAGCCTCCTTTCCTACTTCCAGACAGATTACAGTTGAGGTGTTTTTATTATAATGGCAGGCCATTACCCTATTATCACTCGAAATTGAGTTGTGCAGTTATCATTATAATGCCAGGCCCATTTTCCTACTGTCAGCCAGCTTACTGCCAGTCACACCAAGCTGGTGAGGTTCCATCAAAATAACAGGCCACTATGCCTAATGCCAGTCACATATTAGATGAGGACATTTGTTTATAATGGCGGGCACCCTTGCCTACTGCCAAACACAATCGGGTAGGGGAGTTTTAAACAAAACTGCATGCTCCCTTGCCTTCTGCAAGTCAAATCGAGAAGTGAACTAACCATTACAATGGTAGGCCTTCCTTACTCATGACAGTTACACAGGAGTTGGAGAAGGACCCCTTTCCTACTGCCAGTCAAAGTGCGTGTGGGGAGTACTAATTACAATAGCAGACCCACCCTTTCTCGATCGCTACAAATCGACATCAGTGGAATATATATAGATCGACATACGAAAGTATATGCGTGTTTACAATATTGCAGGCCTTCATTTACAGATTAACTGCTGCTAAACGTACGTCATATCGAGAAAGGATTATACCATAAGATGCCGGATTTAGTGGCCTAAATGGCTGGTCCTATGATATCTCATCTATTCTTGGGTCAGATTGAGTTAGAAACGTTGAACAGGGTGAAGTTTTGTAAGATTATCTCACATTGCATTACTTTTCGGATAATTATGTGACAGCTACATACATATCAATTTAAAGTACGAATTATGCATGTGAAAAGTCCAAATTTACTTAACATCGATTAATAGAGAAAAATCAAACGTAAAAGGGATACAGATACGGCAAAAAGTCATAAGACCAAGGTTGTAGATCATTCCAAATTGAACGAAGTTTGTGCAATTCGTTGTGTGATAGGACTTTCCGAAGGTCTGCACCATCATTAAAATTGCCTGCATCTTTCGATATTCTTCGGGGATAAAAAGTGAAAAATTTAATGATCTTGGATTTTTTCCGTCCGTTACAGGCTAAAACGTATAATTTTGTCAAATTTCAATTATCTTTCTTCTTCTGGCAGATTATGCCGCAATCTGGATTTTGGGCGAGGAGGGTAAAAATTAGGACTTTCAGGAAACTAAACAAAAAATTATGCAGATGGTCATTATTACCCGTTAAACGGAAAGCTGTTCGAAAATTTCGCCAAATAGTCAATGTAGAGGCACACAGTTGTTACGATTTGATTTATATAGATAAGGAATCTGCTCCATGTACAACACCTTTTGGGCTATGTCTGCTGGACTTAACCTGGAAAACTGACCATTCATGATATCTCCCTTATTAATCCTCCTGACGAAAAAATGCACATGAAGAAAAGTTTTAGAGGTGGAATTCCAGGAAAACCATTTTGGTTTTCCTATAAACCCCGTTTATTCAAAGATTTTAAAATGATATGCATATCGAAATCTTCCCCCCCCCCCCGGGATGAGTATACTCTAAATATGAAGTTTGGTTGAGATCTATCCAGCCGTTTCGACGTGGTGATGGAACAGACAAACAGACAAACTGACAAACAGACAAACAAACAGACACGAGAAGTAAAAACCACCCATTCGGTCTTGAGTTGACCTAAAACGGATAAATATCTGAAAAATTGGCGAAACAAAAAAAATTACAGACAGCGGACCCCCTACAATTTTATTTATATAGATAGATGATCTCGCTGCTGTAGAATCCTGGAGCAGACGTTGCCATGGTTACGGCAGTTCATTTCTTTATCTGATTCCTAGCGCAGGGGTAGTGTGGTGCCAATATCCACGTAACGGTTGGTTTTAGGGCCTGGAAACTTGGTTTCCGGGCCAGTAGGGCTTACCGTGTTTTGTTCTTTGCGTCAAGGGGATTAAATAGAGCTTTGTCTCGTCCTTGTACGACAAAGTCGATATTTTGCCTATATTAGCCTATTATTTTTATATCTCCCCCTGTACCCCCGCATCTCGAATTGTTTTGAAAATAAAATACAGCCCATGTTACTCACTGGCAATGTAGCGTTATATAGGTGAAGTAATTTTTTTTAATTGGTTCAGTTGTTTCTGAGTCTATCCGTTACAAACAAATATACAAAGTTTTCCTCTTTATAATATTAGTAGAGATTAATGTAATTCATGCAATTTATGTAAAAACGATGTGTCTCCTAATAAAAATAATGTTTTTATTTTCAAATAAATGGGTACATCTAAGGGCTGAATTAATAAACGCGGGCGAAGCCGCGGGTACATGCTAGTAAGTAATAAATACTGTTGGCTGAGACGACCCCGTGTTGTCGACAATGCGTATGCTTGGGGCGCCTTAGCTGTTATTGTTGACGCTTCAGTGTGATTTCGCTCGAATATTTCGTTACCACAGTAAATAGTGCAGTGTACTGCTGCGTTTACCTGTCTGTAGCATTTCCCATTAAAATATTGATTAAGGATCTTCATTATTGACTCGCTCTCTGTCGCAGTTTACCTGTTTATGGTCTTTTGAGTCAAGGAATTCCTGTGCATGTTTGAAGTGCATTTTTCGTGGGAGCTTGAGCGTGAGTTTGAACTACGTCGGACGACAGACCTCATACTCCCGAAACAATGCAACTTAAAATTTAAGGCAAGTAGAAAATCTAAGGCCGCAATCCCGGTGACAGCTGAGAGGTGAGAGTTAGTCAGAAATGCTAGGAAAGCGACAGAATTCTGGATGGCGTTCATCGTCTCTGTAGAGAGGGGAGATTGTACTGCCCCCTGCTCATGTCACTTCTGTGTGTTTGATTGACGGCCTCCATATCGCCACAAGGACATTCATGTGTCTTGTTATTATGTTCATTGTCATTTCCGTCCTGTACATGCGTATTACTTTTCTTACGTTAATTACCGAGCTTGATAGCTGCAGTCGCTTAAGTGCGGCCAGTATCCAGTAATCGGGAGATCGTGGGTTCGAGCCCCACTTTCGGCAGCCCTGAAGATGGTTTTCCGTGGTTTCCCATTTTCACACCAGGCAAATGCCGGGGCTGTACCTTAATTAAGGCCACGGCCGCTTCCTTCCAATTCCTAGGCCTTTCCTATCCCATCGTCGCCGTAAGACATATCTGTGTCGGTGCGACGTAAAGCAAATAGCAAAAAATCTTACGTTAATTGTTTAAGTGCTCGCTAATCCTAACTCTTTGTTTTCGTGTCAATGTAAGTGCTTACGTCTGATCGTTTAATGCTATGTTTGAGATTTTTATTTTCCACATGAGCTTTACATTCGCGACTTGGTGGCGTCGCACGGAAACAAAGCTGATCTTTAAACTTGGCAACATCTACCGAAACGTCTATTAAAAGCTAGATCTGGATAAAGTGTATGTGAATATTACTCCTAACGTCCACTTACCAAATTCATTACAGATAGGACATGGAATTTAATCGCCATACTGCGAATCTACGTCAGTCATTTTAATCACTATGTACAGTTTAACGTGACAGGAGCTGTTTTATCTGAGTTTACAGAATATCTAGAGAAATTCCTGAATGGTATGGGCAGAGTCTTGAACAACGAGTACAGGATGAAAATAAATAAAACCAAAACAAAAGTAATGGAAAGCAGTCAGGTGATGCAGGAAATATTAGATTAGGAAATTAAGTCTCAAAGACAGTAGATGAATACTGTAAATTAACTAACGATGGCGGAAGTAAGGAGGACATAAAATGCAGACTAGCACAAGCAACGAAATAATGTATTTCAAGAAAAGAAATTTGCTCACTTCAAACATTGATATAGGAACTAGAAAGATGTCTTTGAAGACTTTCGTATGCAGCGTGACACTGTATGGAAGTGAGACATGGACTATAAATTGCTCAGTAAGGAGGAGAATAGAAACTTTTGAAGTGTGGTGTTGCAGAAGAATGCTGAAAGTGAGGTGGGTAGATCGAAACATGAATGAAGAGATACTGAATCGAATTGGTGGTGGTGGTGATTATTGTTTTAAGAGGAAGTACAACTAGGCAACCGTCCTCTATACAGGGTGTTTCAAAAATAGGGGGCATAATTTCAGGTATGTACCTGTAATATGTAGACAATGAAAATAGTTCATTACAACATGTGTCCGGAAATGCTTCATTTCCGAGTTATGGCCTTCACAACAACACTGAACTTGACCGGAACGTTTTTCTTCCGCAGGTCATTGTCATTACAGAAGAAGTTCAAAATGTCCACCTCCTGCTTGAATACAGACCTCACATCGATGTCTCATTGACCTGCGAACACGATCCCAAACACCAGGCGTATTGGGTATGTCCTCACACGATGCCACAATTCGATTCCGATGGGTTTCCATATCAGGCACCAGAGACGAATACACCGATGATTTTAAATGGCCCCACAAGTAGAAAACGAGAGAGTTCAGATCAGGAGAGCGTGGAGACCAAGCAATCGGGCCACTTCTATCTATCCATCGATCAGGAAACATTCGATCCAAGGTCTTCCTAGGTCTCCGCACTTAATACTGTTGGGGTCGGAAAAGAACAAGAGTTGACCAAGGGAGGTCGGATAGGATAGATGAAAGTGAGGAGCCTGACACAAGTAGGTAGAAGCAATGCTAGAACTCAGTTGAGGGCCCCGTGATCGCCAACCCACGTCGCCAAATTGAGAGCTTCTAGGACCCCTTTTAGTCGCATCTTACGACAGACAGGGGATACCGTGGGTGTTATTCTACCGCCCCCACCCACAGGGGTGGGTCGAATTGGTGAGAGGAGATCGATTTGGCTAAATTTGACGAGAAGAAGAGATAGAATGATAGTACACCCAGAACTGCTTCAGTTGCTTGTTGGAGGAAGTGTAGGCGGTAAGAACAGTAGAGGTAGACGAAGGTATGAATATGACAAGCAGATTAGACTAGATGCAGTAGTTACGTAGAAATGAAAACATTAACACAGGATATGGTTGCATGGGGAGCTATGAACTGATGACTCAAACAACAAAAACGAGCTGAAAGTTATTTCTATGAAATGTTTCATAGACTTACTAAGGCTGTTAGCGCTGGAACAACGATCAGAGATTGATGTGGTGAAGATTAAAAGTAACATTGGAAACGTGAATTAAACGTGGAGTTATGTGCACGGTAAGGTTTCAATTAGTCAGCCTCACAACTACATATGGCTGTTGACTTTGCCACTTATTTAACTTCACAAATGAATTAAGGATCTCATACCAGGACAACACTGCTACTTACGTAAAGCATTCTTATACCATAATACAGTATGAATCACACCACGTAGTTGGGATGTTTGAATAAATAACTCACGAGACCAGCACCATGCGATAGTCAGACTTTAGACCGACTAACGTTGCTAAATTTCTCCATTTATTTACTGCTAATAAGAACAACCTGTGGGGTTTTCCCTCTGAATCTGTACTACATCTGTTGGGCTGTTTTCCTTGCTTCCGAGTCAGGGATTGGCCTTTCGTTTCTCGACTGACTCAGGCAATGTTACTCTGAGGAAAACTCGAAATGATTAAAAAGAATTGTGATCGCATTGAATTGTTTAAAACTAATTAATCATTGTTTATATTCATGGATGTGTGACAACTATTTGGGACGATGTCTAACAGGAAACCGAACCATCTGAAAATAAACATTCATTATTTTATTTTCAAAAACAACTCAGTTATTTGAATTACTGTATATACTATAGACTATGGAACATGAAGAATGTTATTGCAGACTCTTTAATGTATCTGAAAGCGCGCCTCCTTAGCTGAATAGCCATATGGTTCATATCTCCCCGAGTAGGCAGGAGATTTTAATCACGTTTGGCCAGCTCGGGGACTGGGTCTTTGTGACGTCACACGCAATAGTGAATACATTTTTCCGGGAAGGGCATCCTACCGTAAAACAAAAATATAGTGCTGACCGCAGATAGAGTATATCTGAAACTTGACCCACATGAACTGTGAACAAGAATTATTGTAAATATTTAGTGTTAGGCCTATAACACTTGTAATATCAAAATAATAGGCTTTGTTTTCCGTTCACCTTATTTATACGACGATAATAAAATGACCAAACAAAACATTTCAGCATAATTGAGTTGGTCTGGAGTGAAAGTAATAGATTGATGGTGCGAAATGTATTAAGACCATTAAAAACAAACGATCTATAAGATAATTAAAATGTTCATTATGCTTTCAGAAAATGTGTTATAGAGAAACACTATCTGTAGGTTAAATTCAAGTGTTTTATTTTGCAAATGCTTGTTTGGGTGGGGGTGTGCTTGAATCTCCCGTCTGAGAACGGCCTTGTAGGGAGGTTTTCTCTGAAATGAAAGCTTTCTCACATATTAAATACGCCAAGAGTAAAGACGATCATCCACTAGCTCCCTTCACTGAAATATTGTAAGCAACGTTCAACCTCAAGGACTTCACTAACCCGGTGAACTAAAATTATTTATTATTTATTTTTATTTATTTATTTATTTATTTCCTTATTTATTTGTGTATTTATTTATTTCCTTACTTATTTATTTTTTATTTATTAAGGCAGTACATTTTGAAAAATGCGTTGTTTTAAAATATGTACGTGTGGAAAGGTCTACGATTTGAGAACTGGTCACACCACTATGAAGGTATAGAGCGTTCCAACCTTAAATTGCAGTACAGCCGTAATGGGATAATTCCGTCTCTTTCCTTCTCCCATGTTTTGCGGATAGCGCTGTCCTACTCTAATGCAGCGGGTTTGCCAAATATCCATGAATCAGAATGTTATCGGTTAAAATGGGTGAATATCGTGTTATGTACAGAATTTCAAGGCGCATTTGATGCCGTTAACAAAAAAAATGTAAAAATATAATTTAGTGTGAAAATGGTAATATAATGGAAAGTTTTGCCAAATTCAAAATCTTCATTGCATAGAACTTATCATGCCATAACTCCTATTTTATATTCATTATTTTCCTAATTTTTTCACTGCTGGTAAAGAAACATTTTAGCTCGATGTAGATAAGTTTATTTTTAAATTTAAATGATAACAAAATGCAGCATATGCGTTTATTTTCAGTCATGTTCAGGGAATTGTATGTACAGGCACGAAAAAGTCAGCCGCTGGCCAGCGTCTTTCCTATTGAATTTGCATGAAGGGTCAAAGCGAGGCAAATGGTCTTCAGATATGGAAGTTATTTTTAAAACAATCCCGAAGTTCCTATCTTGCTTAGTTATTAATTTGTGACAGGAAGAATATCTCCTTGAATTTTGGTTTCGCGCGTGACTCGGCTGGCTGGCTGGCTGGCTGGCTGAAGTACCGGTAGTGATCTCCCAAACATAAGCGTTTAACATTTCCTGACAGTCGCATGCAGTTCAGTGCTCATTTCGTCAGTAGTATGTATAATAGTGATTAAATACATATCAGTGACATATGCACAATTCTTGAGGGAAAGTGTATTTCGTTTGTGTGGTTCGTGAGTTCGTGCTCGTGCGTGGGGATCTAATTTCGAAGAAAATGTGCAGAAGGATCATGGCGTGGTTAAAGCAAAGCAAACGCTCTTAGAATATGGAAGTTATTTTTAAATCATACCTCAAGTCCCTATCTCGTTATCTCTTAATTTATGACAGGTAGAACGTCTCGTTTGTTTACGTTTCACGAGTGACTCGGCTGGCTGAGCTTTTAAATATACTGGCAGCCGTGTGCAGTGGTGTTCATTTAATCAGTATTATAAGATTAATTAAATAAAGATCAGTGATATATATATATATAATATTTAATGGCGTGTGGCCTCCTAAGAGGCCAAGTGCAGGTCTTTCCAGTGTTGACGCCGCATAGGCGACCTGCGCGTCTATAAGAATGGGTTCCCTACCTGTGATGAATTCTAATGCTGAAGACGGCACACACACACCCAGCCCCGGAGCCTTTGGAATTAACCAATGAAGGTTAAAATCCTGGACCTGGCCGGGAATCGAACCCGGGGTCCTCTGGACCAAAGGCCAGCACGCTAACCATGTAGCCATGGAGCCGTACAAGATCAGTGATAAATGTATAGTTCTTGAGGACGAGTGGATTGTGTTTGTGTAGTTTGTGTATTTGTCAGTTCGTGCTCGTATGTATAGTTCTTAGTTCGAAGAAAAAGTGCAGAAGGATGTATAATGGATCGTCAAATTAAAAAGAAACGTTCCGTAGGTGAACTCAGGGGAAAAGAACGCAATATTGTAATGAGTGTCCTGGATTATTTTTTTAAAGACTATGAATATGAGCAGTGCAATCAGTGAAACAGCTAAAGCTACAGGTTGTTCCGAAAGAACAATCTACGTATGCTATAAGGAAGGAGCACACACATGGTCCTTTGCGAACTCTCGAGAAAAAAAAAAAAGAGAAGGACGACAGAAAAATTAAATATGATGAAATTGTTAGAAGTCGGATGGTTAACTCTCTTTTATTTGCTAACATACCACCGACATTGAACGTGATTTTGAGTCGCGTAAATGGAGAAGATTCTTTGCCACGATTTTCCAAAACTACGTTGTATCGCTTCTTACATGATATAGGCTTCCGTTATTTAAGACGGGGTAATAAAGCAGCTTTCACCGAAACCGATGAAATTATTAATTGAAGGCACAGATATTTCAGGGAGATAAAACGTTTGAGGGCACAAAATAAAGCTATAATTTACACAGATGAATCGTGGGTAAATATTGGGCAGACAGTGACAAGAGAATGGAAGGATACGACAGTGAAAAGTGCACGGCAGGCCGCTTTTGAAGGGGTGAGTTCGGGATTTAGGCCACCGAAAAGCCGAGGACCGTGATTTGCCTTAGTCCACGCGGGTAATGAACATGGTTTTGTTCCAAATGCTGAACTAAAATTTTTATGCCATAAAAACATAAGACAATTGGGCAAATTACGTGAACGAAGTAAAGAAAAATGAAAGAGTTTTGTTTAAAGCAGGCGAATTACAGGACGATGTCGACGATGAAAAGTTTTTAATACGACTTTCGTCATCGTCCGGATCATCCTCAAGTTCATCTCCCGAACCCGTTTCATCCAAAGCGGGAACATCAGGCCTTGCAGAAATGTTAGAATGTGTACATCCAATGTCTGAGAGCAACGCCAGTGATTAAGGTATGTTGTATTTATTTTACCATACTACAAAAAATAATTTATGAATGACTGAACTTAAAATTACAAAATTACAAACGAAAAATGTGGACCTGTGACGCCCTGTTTGAGTCACACTCGAGCGTGATCTTCACGAGTCGATTTCGCAAAAGCGCGCTCCATCTACGCTGTACTGCAATTTAAGGTTGGAACGCTCTATAGGTGGGTTAATCGCTAGTCACTGTCAGTTCGCTCTGTCTAAGGGGGTTAGACACTTTTATGTATTTGCATATTAATTTATGACCATCCACTCAGGAACTTTTATTGTGCCATAGTTGGCAATGAAATATATCTGAAGTGAAGTGGTGTCATACGTAATGCATTTCTGCCAATGACAGTGGCTCTTCATCCCCCTGTGAGTGGTACCCCTGTCTGTCGTAAGAGGTGACTAAAAGGGGCCCCAGAACTGTTAACTTCGGAGCGTGGGTTGGCGACCACGGGAACCTTAGCTGAGTCCTGGCATTGCTCCACTTACTAGTGCCGGGCTTCTCACTTTCATCTATCCTATCCGACCTCCCTTGGTCCACACTTGTTCTTTTCCGAACCCGACGGTATTAGAGCACCGGAGGCCTAGGGAGTGTTTCATTATCAAGCCTTTGGCCGATACCTTCATTTTTCGAAGTGTCGGACCCCTTGCATTGTTTCTCTCTGATTAGTGTTATATAGAGGATGGCTGCTTAGTTGTACTTCCTCTTAAAACAATAATCACCACTATCACCACCACCACCACCACCACTAAAAATGGCTCTTCAGTTGGGATGCATGAAAAATGTCGAGCGAGTTGTAAGGTTTTGCTATGAAAGTAAATAAACCAGGTGGTGTTTGGAGAACCAGCGGAACATGAAACATTGCTTAGAACATGCGGAAGACAAGTAATGGATAGCTGAGTCATGTACGGCCGGCTCCATGGCCTCTGTTCCAGGGGGTCTCGGGTTAGATTCCCGTCCGGGTCGGGGATTTTAACCTTAGTTGGTTAATTCCGCTGGGCCTTCAGCATTACAATTCATCATAGAAAGGGCCGCATCCTCGTAGACTCGCAGGCCTGCAGCAGACCTCTTACATGCTGTTACGGGTCCATCACTGTCTTCAGGTCCGACTCGTTGGCTGAACGGTCAGCGTACTGGCCTTCGGTTCAGAGGGTCCCGGGTTCGATATCCCGGCCGGGTTGGGGATTTTAACCTTAATTGGTTAATTCCACTGGCACGGGGGCTGGGTGTATGTGTTGTCTTCATCATCATTTCATCCTCATCACGACGCGCAGATCGCCTTCGAGCAGAACCCTTCCTGGAATATCCCGGCACTAAAAGCCATACGACATTTCATTTCACTGTCTTCAGGTCAGAACATAAACCCTGCCTTTCAGGTAATGTGGGCACTGTCTAGAGTTCGTGAAGTTCGGACCCGATACTTCCGGGACGGAATGGCTCCAATATGTAACGGGATACTTTATATAAGGAAGTGCAATAATACTGCAAGATTCAGCATAATAGATCTGTCGAGCTGACAGAAGCAATTAGTCAGCTTGTCAGTGGGAAGGGAAGTTGACTGCCTTCTTCCTGAACCTCAGTACTTCCTTATTTCTCTGACGTTTAGAATTTTCATAGCACTGGTACATTTTTTCCAAGAAATATTTCCAGGATATTAATGAAACGGGGCGCCTAGTTTCAGCGTGAAACTAAATGTAACCGGAAAAATTCTTTTATACGTTTGTTATATTCGTAACTGGTGTCTCATGAACTGACAGAAAATGAGCAATAAGTTACATTCTGAAATCTCGTATAAAGCTAACCTGTAGTATACTGGATATTAGATACTTGAATACTTTATTAAACGGGCTGCCTGGCCGAGGTGGTAGGAAGGACGTGGGTTCGAATCCCCGTCAGGAAGTCGTAAAATTTAAGAAACGCGATTTCCACTTCCGGAGGTGCATATGGCCGTGAGGTTCACTCAGCCTACACCAAAAATGTGTACCAGGTTAATTCTTGGGGGCAAAGGCGGCCGGGCGTAGAGCTAACCACTCTACCCCATCACGTGCCGAGGTTAACAATGGTGGACGCCTTTACCTTCCACTCCTCCAAGGGCCTTCCATGCCTGTACGGAGGTGACTTTGCTTTTTTGAATACTTTATTAAATATATTGCTAATACAGTAACATACATCGTTCATCTTGATCTCTTATAACATATGGCGACTAGACAACCAATGTATTGTCAATGACGAATCGATACATCTGCCGTCTTCGACATCTATATAAAACGATCGATACACTACAAAACCGCTGCAGCTAATACAGGTTCTGATGTACTGAATCGTGCATAGAGAGTGGTATCGCCGGATGTTTGGTTCGAACCCCACCGTCGACAGCGCTGAAGGTCAGGCAAATGCCAGCACTACCTTCCCAGTCCTAGCCTGTCCCGAAAACCTTCGATGTGTTGGTGTGAGGTTGAACCACTAACATCCCTTTAGTTACGCCGTTCAAAGAAACCATAAATTTAGAAAGTGGACAAAACAGGACTGATTACATATCCACAATTGCTAGAGGAAGATTGCACACCGTGGCCATTTTAATAATCTACAGAAAGTGAAGCATTTCTTACGAGTTCATTTCTTTCAAGAGTTCGTGGTTACTTAACATGAAATTATTTACAACTGAGATTCTGAAAATGAGTCTTGACAACGGCAATTGGAAACAGTTCTTATCATACATATAGAGTTTGAAATCGAGGAGATTCCTTGCATTTGTGCTCAATAACACCTCCACATTTTTACACTCGATGTTTCCATTTTTAAGTGCATAACTTTATAACAGCATATCTGCTTATGTTTACGATTCCTCCAGTTACACAATAATACAACAAAGAGAATTTGAGCCAAAACAGCAATTAAAATTAAATTACATTAACAAATACGTTGCTTTATTTCTATTCGAAAATACGGAACATCCGGCGGGACATGTGCCGAAAAAAAACATGCGAAGGTTACAGCCGATAGAATTCTCCATATTCGATCCTTCATTGCGTCTAACTTCCTCCTGTAAGGCGCCGTCACCCGCTTATTATTCTCATATATGAACATTTTTTTTAAAATATGCCCGAATTCGTATTACTATACATTTTTTAAATTTACAACCTCATTCTAATGTTGCTGTCAGATCTCGCATCTAAAGTCACACCGTGCCATAGTCTAATCACTTTTGGCGATACATGAATAGCGTCACATATAGGATTTCGTCGAAGACACCGATCCCGTATTTGATTGGCTTTATATATCGCAAAAAGAGAGTCCTGTTAACCCTTCAACTTATGTAACCGCCTGGAAAAATAAACTAGCTCTTTTGTACACTTATCCCTTTAGAGACTGGCTTTAGGTCTTAACACTGTGTCCGGAATAATAAGTAGTCATTGAGTTGTATAGCGGTCTCGCAATAAGATGAAGGACGTTAATAAAAGTCAGCTCTTTCTTTCTAAGTTTGGAATCTGAGCATGTCTATGCCGTAGCGGTTAGCGCTATGACGGCGAGGTGCGTGCCCATGGTCCTCAACGTGTGTCACTTCGAGTCCTCCTGGGGGAAAAAATGGCCGGCAGTACTTCCAAACATAACACTGTGGCTTCGTGCCGGCATCGAGACGAGCAGGTCGCCCTTGCCTATATGGTTAGTGGTTTAACGTCCCAATGCCCTGGCAGTTGCTTGGTGTGAAAATGGGAAACCATGGAAAACCATCTTCAGGGCTGCCGACGGTGGCATTCGAAGCACTATCTCGCAAATGTCTGCCCTAGGTCTGGCGACCACTGTGCCCTTAGCTGAGTCCTAGCATTGCTTCCACTTATTTGTGCAGGCTCCTCACTTTCATGTCTCCTATCCGACCTCCCTTGGTCACCTCTTGTTCTTTTCGTCCTGACGGTATTAGAGCATTCGAATACTAAGGAGTCTTTCATGCCTATGCCCTTCGTAGCCCTTGTCTTTGTTTGCCCGAAGCCTTCAATCATCTTTCCAAGTGCCTTTCATTTTTCCCCCTGTCTTTACTGTTAATAGAGTAGGCTTGCCACTATCTTCCCAATGCAAGCTCACAGCGACCAGTGGAGAAGTAAGCGCTTACTCACCTCCATGGAGCAGGCTTCCTGCTGACAGCAGCAGCAACACGAGAAACAAGGCGGTCATGTTGACACTGAATGATGGACTGCGCACTTCTCTCATGCTATTTATAAGGGCGAGGGCCAGGGCTGTCCACTACTGTTCGGCAATGTTCATTGTGCATTTTCAAGATAACAAGTTCAAAATGTTAAATTGTTAAGGGTTGGAGAAAGTAGAGTAATGAAATGAAATGTCGTATGGCTTTTAGTGCCGGGATATCCCAGGACGGGTTCAGGTCTTTCTATTTGACCTGCGCGTCGTGATGAGTATGAAGACGGCACATACACCCAGTCCCCGTGCCACAGGAATTAAGCAATCATGGTTAAAGTCCCGACCACGCCGGGAATCGAACCCGGAACCCCTGTGACCAAAGGCGAGCACGCTAACTATTTAGCCATGGAGCCGGACTTATAATAATAATGATGTTATTGTTTTTATGTTCCACTAACTACTTTGACGGTTTTCGGAGGCGCCGAGGTGCCGAAATTTCGTCCCGCAGGAGTTATCTTACATGCTGGAATTCAAGAGGGCGAATTGGGGCAAATATTCGTTTCTAGGAAGGGGAGTTAGGGATTGGAATAACTTACCAAGAGAGTTGTTCAATAAATTTCCATAAATAAATGCAGATCAGTAGTGATTTATTGATGATGCCAGTAAATCTACCAACACGAGGCTGAAGAGCCTCAAATACCACCGGAAGCTGCCGAGTTGGGGTGAGAAGGCCAGCGCCTCAACCGTCTAAAGCACTCAGCCCCGCAAGAAAAGCATGGAGGAACGAACGATGACTCGAAAACAGTGCTACAGGTTCTTTGACACAGTGGACTCGCCAGCTGGAAGAATCTGTTCATGTGTATGTTCAAAGCGGAATACACGGTAAAACTCCCAGGAGCGGGAGGGCGTGGTGGATAAGGATGGGTCGAATACACCTTGCATTAACGTACACGTTTCCTGTGTCGTATTTTGTCCTCTCTGTATTGCCAGCTACCGCTTAGGCCTATGTGATGGTTCAGTAACAGACAGGGGGCTTCTAGGCCCAACTAGTCACCATGAGATTGTTACATATCTACAGGGCAAATTCGAGCAGATTGCGTCAATGAATTCCAAATCCGTTTCCATCACTCCTCTGACGACATTCGGACGACTTAACTTTCAGACGCCCTTTGACACTCCGCATTTTATACTTTTAGGAACACTGACCAGCCAGTTATTGTCCATGCGCTGCGACAACACAAGTTCCTCAATTTTTCAACGAGCGCATAGAACTCAGTGAGATAAATCACACGCTACGGTATCCCACTTGGGAGCGAGGCCTTAGCTGAGACTTGTGCCAAGCTTACCTTCCTTGGTCAACTCGTGTTCTTCTCCATATCGCAAGGCCTACGGAGTCTTTCATTTTCATGCCCTTCATGGCCCTTCATTTTCTGAAGTCCTCGGCCCCTTCAATTGTTTCTCTCTGATTAATGTTAATGGAGGGTGGTTGCCTAGTTGCACTTCCTCATAAAACAGTAACCATCACCACCACCCAGAGCGAGGTGCACCGCATGCTGGTTTTAATATTTTTAATGGTTTTTAACTTATTTATTACCAAATTAACTTTTGACAAGATTATAATATTTACGGTCCTGGTTGCTTATGGTAACAGGAATTGTCACGGTCGCATCTTGTGCTGCCCCTACAGTGTTCCACCTCTCTCACGAGTCGATATTCTAAAGCGGGATTTGCAGTCCCCACGAGATGGTGTCATATCGAGGTCCTTGATATTTAACACTGTTCGATTTTAAACTTCCCAAATCTATAGACCTATTCTGCGCCAGAGGAGGCTGCCCAGATGTTGCCGGGCTGGGTAGTACAAACTCAAGGGTTCGATCCCTGATCAGTCCGGTGGTGGTGATCAAATACGCCAGTCTCGCGTCGGTGAATTGCTCGTGCTGTCTCAAAATATCCCAACAGGTAATTGACAGAAAGCAGGATCTTTTTTTTTTTTTTTTTTTTGCTAGGGGCTTTACGTCGCACCGACACAGATAGGTCTTATAGCGACGATGGGATAGGAAACGCCTACGAGTTGGAAGGAAGCGGCCGTGGTCTTAATTAAGGTACAGCCTGGTGTGAAAATGGGAAACCACGGAAAACCATTTTCAGGCCTGCCGATAGTGGGATTCGAACCTACTATCTCCCGGAGGCAAGCTCACAGCCGCGCGCCTCTACGCGCACGGCCAACTCGCCCGGTGAAAGCAGGATCAGTAGATAAGCTAATGAGTCTCAAAATAACCGAGAAGTGCAGGTGACAGGGATTTCAAAAAACAAACAGTTCTCAAGTTTATTGCCTGAGTGCCCGTTCTTTGATACGTTGAGGGGGATTTTTTGTATTATTATTAATTTTATATGAAAGACTTTTTCGACTATTTCGACGACCAGTGGCTGGACAATCTAAAAATGCCACTTGAGCTGTGGAAATGTCATGGAAAACTGGTGGTTTTACGTCCCACCGACGCAGATAGGTCTTATGGCGACGATGGGATAGGAAAGGCCTAGGAGTTGGAAAGAAGCGGCCGTGGCCTTTGCCTGGTGTGAAAGTGGGAAACCACGGAAAACCATCTTCAGGGCTGCCGACGGTGGCATTCGAACCCATTATCTCCCGGATGCAAGCTCACAGCCGCGCGCCCCTAACCGCACGGCCAACTCGCCCGGTACCGAACAAACAATGCCGCTGAATGATGGTATTCTAAGTTCGACCGTCTGACAAAAAGACCTGATCCCCGCTTCAAGGAGTTCGTGTCTTGTTTGAAAAAAGAAGCTGGAACATGTAATCTTCAAATAGCCAGGACGGACATGAATTTCGAAGGTTTAAGGGAAGAAAGAACTATTGCGTTTAGGACGAAAGAATCAACAAGGCTACAGCTAAATATGAGGAAATTGCACAATTTTCACAATAATCTCTAACGTTATCACAATGGACTGAAACGTGTGGCAACATTCTGACGAAAATATTGTAACACCATAGCTGCGTGACTTTGCATATTCAGTGAATTGACCCCTGTTGTGTATGTTTGTGCGTGGTCTGCGGGGATTATCGGCATCCGCGGATATTGCAACTATTTGACTATATTACTCTCAAAGTATTGAAACGGATAGATCTGTTAACATAACCAGGCACCAGACCCCTAACACTCACAGGTTTGTGAGAGATTTCCTCTTCCTACGGACATATTGAGTGGTTTTCTTTCTTTGGGAACCTTCCTTCCACTAATTGCGGACAGGTACCAGTTAGGCCTGGGTCACATTTACAGCTTTATTGACTCACGGCTCTTTATATATCACCATTCTCCCATTGCAACGTCAAGGGTCGCCTATTCACAAGCAGATATAACTATAACATGCACAAAAGACTGACTTGTCGAGATTTCTAGAGTGTACCTGAGTGAAAATCAATAAACATTGTTATTTAGGAATTATCAGCAAAATTATCCGCACTGCCACACAGTTTACATCCGCATTATATCCGCATACGACAGACACACCTCAAGATTGAGGTACCAGTATTAGAAGAGGTCAGACAGTCCCAGCTAGTGCTAATAGAAAACCTTTTCACATCTTCTTCTATTACTTCACATTTATTCTGATAATACATACAGGCTACAGTGCAGTGGAATTCGGATATTTTGAGACGACACGAGAATTCCTGACGGACAAAATTCTTACACCTCATCGTCTCCGAAAACCATACAAGTAGTTAGTGGGACGAAAAAGAATCAAGTAACTGGTGTGAGGTAGTTCTTACTGGAGAGAGGAGCTTATGTCGTAAATTGAACTTCTTATCTCTTGGTGAGAGCAGGGGAGCTGTAAATAACGGTTGCTCCCGAGTTCGTCATACAGTAGCTATTTCGATATTAAATTCGACCAACAGCAAGGCCACGGCGTCAGCCCTCCATGCGACACGTAAAACGCAGTCTTACGAAGGAAACACACATAACACTACCAATAGGCTAATTGGCTAATTATTATACGTTATGATCGTGTAAAGGTCTTTACAAAAAATAAAATGCAGCAGTTATTCCTTGCCTTACGAGGGTCCAATTTACGCTGTCCAATTTTGAGATGCATTATTAATAGTTTTTGGTCACTCGGCACACATCGACCTAATAATCACATCAGTGTACGTCTTACCCAACCATGGGTAATGGTGCGACGTAACCCTGTCTTTAACAACTCTCCAAAGGGAAGCTCCCAAGGCGTGAGGTCCAGCGAATGGGGTGGCCATGGAAGAAGGTCTTCCTTGGTACCCGTACCACAAGCAATCCAGCGCTGTGGAAGAACCATTCCTGTGATAATGGGAAGAATATCCGTCCATTTGGAGAAAGTAGTAGGTGTTGTTGTACAACTGAGCAACCATTCTCTAATCAGAAGGAAGAAACAAGAGTTCCGTCCTTCAAGAATAAAGGTATCGGCAAGAGAAACGGAAGGTCAACGAAGGGTATCATAATGAAAGACTCCCCAGGTCTCAACAGTCGGGGTCGGAAAAGAACAAGAGCTGACCAAGGGAGGTCGGATAGGATAGATGAAAGTGAGGAGCCTGGCACAAAAGGGAGAATGCAGCATTGCAGTAGGTGTGAAACTGGGCAAACAACTAGTTTTGTTGCCAATCAGGGGTCTCAGTTGTGCCACTGCTGTAAAGAACCGCTCCATATTCTCCTGTATTTCAAATCGGAGCATACAGACTGATTCCTCATTGCAACACTTCCTTTTGGCAGACTCTTCACTTTCGACCTCTCTTGGTCAACTCTTGTTCACTTCCAAACCCCACGTTATTAGGGAGTATTTCATTTTCACGCCCTTCGTGGCCTTGCCCTATCATTTGCTGATACCTTCATTTCTCAAAGTGTTGAACCTTTTCTTTTCCCCCTCAGATAAGTTAATAGAGGATGGCCACCCAGTTGTACATCGCCTTAGAACAGTAATCATCACCACCATATTTAGTTACTTTCGGTCTTCATCCTTTCTCTAGTTGCGTTTCGCTGACATTTCCTGTATTTGATTTTGAATGTTTCTCTCTTCAGCAGTGGAAATACACAAGTGCAGCACACATAACTATTCCCTTAACAAAAATATCAGTTGTTCGCTAACAAACCTATTATAATAATTCTTAAATATTAATTAAAAAATTAATTATTACCGATATTTCTTCGTTTACGCTGTTATACTATGTACTCTTTGATATTGGCTGTTCTTTGGAAGCACATCGAGGAGGCCTTGATGTACAGTAGGCCATGAATTTTCTAGAAGAAGAGAAATATTGTATAGGATGTATTATATCCATGTATCTTCAATACATGAACCATGGCCATACTATAATAATTATGCTAGTTAAATGTGATGTCACTATATCTTATTAATATACATTAAAGTTATCTTATTACTCCAATTATCGAATTCCTACCAACCAGTATCATACAAGGAACAATCGTCAAGTCTTGAAAGCAGCAGTGCGAGTTCTGAAAGAGACAGAGACGTGCAATCCTAACACGGTCGGAAATTGCGGCAGAAGCATTGAATGTTATTAACAATTTATTGCCCCAAAACTCAAGGAAAATTTCTATGTGCAGATCATGGACTGAAGAAAAATGGAACTCTTTTTCGGTGTTTTACTGTGTCTTGCTTTGAGGTTAAAACCTACAAATCACAGCCATCTGTTGAACTAGTCGGGAACACTCACCGTCAATATATCTGTCGCAGTAGACGAGAACAAGACGAATGGTCACCGTTTCATCATTATCAGTGAATTAACAAGGTAATATATACGATATTGTAAGAACTCCAAACGTAGACATTTAATTTTTGTTCATCTTTAAGACGCTCGTTATGAAACTCGTCTTAATAAATGCCACTGTACCGGGCGAGTTGGCCGTGCGGTTAGGGACGCGCAGGTGTGAGCTTGCATCCTGGAGATAGTGGGTTCGAACCCCACTGTCGGCTCCCCTTAAGATAGTTTTCCGTGATTTCCCATTTTCACACCAGGGGTTGTACCTTAATTAAGGCCACGGCCGCTTCCTTCCCATACCTAACCCATTCCTCTCCCATTGTCGCCATAAGACCTATCTGTGTCGGTGCGACGTAAAGCAAATAGCAAAAAAGCCACTGTAGGCTCGTTGTACTGTTATTTCATAGCCCACTTTGCAAACGAAAACCTACTCGAGTTTTCGTTGTGGCAGTAGATCAAACAAACCCTGGATAATAGGTTGAAAATTACGCGCTGTGCGCTTCAAGGATGGTTACCTAGTTGTACTTCCTCTTAAAACAACAAAACACCACCACCTGTGCTCTTCGAACAAAAAGGAGCATGATGCACAATAGACAAAATAAATGGAAACAGTACATCGTAATGAAAAACATAATGTGAAAACATAACCATCATCATTCACATGAAAAGCAAACTAAACAGTGACGTTGTCGTTCAGTTCCATGGCTAAATGGTTAGCGTTCTTTTGGTGTTCAGGGATCGATTCTGCTCTGGTCGGGGATTTAAACCTTCCTCTGGCATGGAGACTGGGTATGTTCGTCGTACTGAGCGTTAGAAATCATCATTCTCGCAAACGCGCACGTCACCTGTAGTTCCAAGACCTGCACTTCTCCAGAGGCCATTCGCAATTATTATTTTTATTATTCTATGTAAATGAGTTTTAAATACACATACACTTTTGAAATGTGGTGTTACAGAAGAATGCTGAAGGTGAGATGGATAGATCGAATCACGAATGAAGAGATACTGAATCAAATTGGTGAGAGGAGATCGATTTGGCTAAATTTGACAAGAAGAACTGATAGAATGATAGGACACATCTTAAGACACCCAGGACTTGTGCAGTTGATTTTTGAAGGAAGTGTAGGTGGTAAGAACGGTAGGAGTAGACCAAGGTATGAATATGACGAGCAGATTAGAGCAGATGTAGGATGCAGTAGTTACGTAGAAATGAAAAGGTTAGCACAGGATAGGGTGGCATGGAGGGCTGCATCAAACCAGTCTAACAACTGATGACTCGAACAACAACAACATACACTGTTAGATAAAAATAGTGTTAATTAATTGAAAATCATAACCTACATACCACACCCAACGTGAGCGGTATTCAGCTGGAAGTCGGGACTCAATCACAAGGAAGTGTTACAGTCATCGATTGAGGGAAATATTGAAGGAATTCATAGAGATAACATACAGAGTTAGATATACGGACATGAGTGACACTTTCATCTGGTTTCAATCAGGAAAGAGCTTTGTAGCCAGGGATTAAGTGCAATGCGACTTTAGTAGGGAAGGAATAAATCCTTCGTGATCCACAAGCCAAGGTTGATTCCCGGTGTGGCAAAGTGATGACCACGTCATCACGACGGCGGCTCAATTGGGGAACCCCAGTGGGAGGACAATCTTCTCAATTGAGAACACTTGTGTCCAGGGCTGTGCAGACTGTAGAAAGAGCAGCAGAGAAATTCGTCGAGGGGAATAAGTTACTTCAGAACAAAATGAAAGCAAGTGTAGCCTCTGTTACTTGTTTACTGGTTTATAACGAACGCTTAAATATTTTTAAAAATATAAAAATCAAATTAAGCTTGTAAGTTTTACACATATTTGGAAGATAAGTGTTCACAGGTTAATACAAAACAAAAAGTTTAATGTAAACATTTACATACTTAAATAAAACAAGCTGTACTTGCTTATGGATGAACCTGCATTTTTTATATTAGGCTTGTAAAGTTTAGCATGTTTCAGTGTTTATTCACAAGTTATTTGGATCGTCTTTCACACAAATAAGTTGTTAAACGCAAAAGAAACTGCTCACCTTTCTCGGCTATTGTTGGCTAGTTCTGCAACCTTGAGATCGAAAAATCTGACCTCAAGAATGAAAAGAGATGGGAGTGAGGAGAAATGGCGATGCGATTCAATAGTAAATGTTAGTAAATCAGAAAATATCATTAACATTTTCAGTATAAATTAGTTACAGGTTCAACATATTTTGGAAATCAGACCACATTTTAACATTTCCCGACAGCCGCTTCCTCTCCACTCCTAGCCCTTTCCTGTCCCATCGTCGCCACAAGACCTATCTGTATTGGCGAAACGTAAAGCGCAATTGTATTGTACGGTAATTAATTCCACTAATTCGAGGACTGAGTATTTGTCTTCATAGATACTAAAGACACTTAATAGTGAACACATTCCTCCAACCTAAAACTACCAGGGTGTATGAAAAGCTGTACGTTCAATGTTCTCAGCAGCTTGTTTTGTCCGGTTTCTTGGCACAGTGGTCGGTTCAGAGGGCTCCGGGTTCGACTCTCGGCCGTGTCGAAGATATTAACCTTAAAACGGTTTATTCCTATGGCTCGGGGACTTTATATCAACACCCTGCAATCTACGCCGCAGAAATAACACTATCCTCCACTACAATAGCAGGCAGCCTTTTCCATACACGACAACATACTCTGCACACCGTAATTGGAAGGTCTATCTGATGAGGGCTGCCATACGATATTATTATTATTATTATTATTATTATTATTATTATTATTATTATTATTATTATTATTATTATTATTATTATTATTATTATTATTTAAAACGCAGGGCGTCTTCTTTTGGCTAGCAAACGTCCACTGAACCGCTTTTTCTGAAAAATGATTTAGATGAAATGTACTTACGTGGTTATGTGTCAAGCATAATTAGTATTTTATTTTACGAAATTGACATGTGCCCAATGCTATTCGCCCACATACGACAAGTATGCTTTCTATCTATAATTCGCCAGTGACTTCTGCTAGGCCGATTTTCATGCTGTTTACTTTAAATTATAGTTTTTTAGGCATCACTTTAAAGGAATTTCTCATTGTGACGAAGCTTCCTCTGGGCTTCATAAACCAGTTTCAATAGCTGCAACAGTTCCAGTAACTGACAACAGATGGCAATACCGTAGTTCATTCTCTCAAGGTCACACTGACAACCAACGAGCTTCGGGTAATATGCCAGTAAACTAGCTGGATTGGCCTATGTTGACCAAGTGCAAGTGCGCTCGAGCACGCTCGAGTATACAGTGTGAACGCGAAAAGGAGTGGAAGAAACAGTGAATCTATTGAATGTGCTTCATTTATTTGAAATTAGTGTGGAACTGTAAAAACAAAATATTTTGATTTTTTCTGGTTGTATAAGTTATTGTTCAATTACTAATTTGTTTTTGTCAGTTTAAAAGTATAATGATTCTTTTAAGTTAAAAAACTGCAAAAAAGTGTAATATTACATTTAGTTCACGAACTTCAGGCAACAGGAAGTTGCAAGATGGTTTTTGATTGTGTTCTTCTCTCTCTCTCTCTATTTTCTATGTTAATTTTGTTAAACGATTGGAAACTGTATTAACTGTTGTTTGTAAATAAATCACTTTAAATAACCGATATCAACTGCAAAAAATAAAAAGCTATATTATTATTTGTAGGCTAAGGTTGGGCCCACGAGAATTAGAGTCTGACATTTGATCGGCGAAAGCATTAACTATGAAGAACACTGCGTTGTCATAGTTACCTCAATCTGCGGCATATCACTCGTTCATACAGGTACAGTGTTTAATACAACACGTAGGCCTAATTAAATTCAATAACCTTTGACCTGTTCCTAAGCTCGTGTTAATAATTCCAGCATTTCAGACAGAACACGTCATCTATATATATAAAATAAGACTTTGTCTGTACATTGCTCAGAATTTGAAAATAATGGTATTTCTGTATCGGTCATGTCCATAGTAACAAGAAAATGCACTTTTTACTTTTCCGTAATTTCTGTCTGTCTGTCTGTCTGTCTGTCTGTCTGTCTGTCTGTATGTATGTATGTATGTATGTACACGCATCACGAGAAAACGGTTGAAGAGAATTTAATGAAAATCGGTATGTAAAGTCGGGGGATGAGCCTCTACAATCTACGCTATAAATCATTTTGCTCACGCTGAGTGAAATGGTAGTTTAGGGGAAGGCCTAAAATTGAATTCTCAACTATTTATGTTATTAGTGGTCTAATGAAAATCGGTATGTGAAGTCGGGGCATGAGCCTCTACAATCTAGGCTATAAATCATTTTACTCACGCTGAGTGAAATGGTAGTTTAGGGGAAGACCTAAAATTGAATTCTCAACTATTTATGTTATTAGTGGTCGTATTTTAAAGAAAATGGGTATACAAAGTTGGGGAATAAGTTGCTACAATCTAGGCTATCAAGAATTGTTTTCACGCTGAGAAAAATGGTAGTTTAGGGGAAGGCGTAAAATTTAATTCTCAAGTATTGTTATTAGTAGTCCTATTTTGATGAAAATCGGTATGCAAAGTCAGGAAACAAGTCGCTATAGTCTAGGCTGTAAATTATTTTATTCACGCTGAGTGAAATGGTAGTTTAGGGGAAGGCCTAAAATGTAATTCTCAAATATTTCTTATTAGAGGTGTAATCGATGAATGCTAAATAACTAAGGTTATATAGTATTAAATTTCCTATTATTCATGTCTTATACATTGTTACCGTACTGGCTATGATCACAAAGATATTCATGAATTTGGATTTTTGTTACTAAGTCCATATCAGCGCCGAGTAACGAGAAAATGGGTAAACAGTATTTAATGAAAATCGGTATATAAAGTCGGAGAATAAGAAACTACAGTTTGTGGTATAAAATATTTTACAAATCACAGAGTCGAAAGAAAACTAAATGTGAAGGCCGACAATATAGAAAGCTCATAACATTGATCAACAATAACATTACATTGACCATTGTGTGTCGTGATGTGCTTTGTGTCTTCTGTTGCCCCTCATCTCCGGTAGATAGGATTACTGCTGCGTACAGGGTATTTTTTTTATTTGATTTACGTTGCACCGACATAGATAGGTTTTATGGCGACGATGGGATAGGAAAGGGCTAGGAGTGCCTTAGGCCTTAATTAAGGTACAGGCCCAGCATTTGACTGGTGTGAAAGTGGGAAACCACAGAATACCATCTTCAGCGCTGCCGACAATGGGGTTCGAATCCACTATCTCTCGGATGCAAGCTCACAGCTGCGCACCGCTAACCGCACGGTCAACTCGCCCAGTCGTCCAGTGTGTAACAGCCTGTCTGAATATTGATGGGAAGTAGCTGGGGAGTTAGATAACTTTCTTCTTTAGCATGCCATTCCCCTGGTTTATAAATTTTCTGATACTACTGGTACGTAACACACTGGATCATCATAGCATTCGGGCTATTCAATCCCTACTCTGAGGCACTGATTGGAATGAACAGTGTGCATATTTAGTGGAATAATGGCAGATGAGTGTTCATGGCAATCTGCGGCCTGGTCATCCCAGCTCTGGAACTTCGGACTATTAGATCGGCACCGCAATCTAACTGCAGCACGGTTCGTTAAGTGATAAAACGTGCGGCTTTCCATTTGATCGAGTATTTTATATGATAGCATTGCTTTTAATCGCTACATTCATACTTGCGTTTTTGTAATGACCTATGTTGATTTCAGGTTAGGAAAACCACAAAGTCAGTCTTTCTGAGAATCCCGTAGCGAAGCACGGATACATCAGCTAGTTGCCGATAAATATGAGATTTCATAACCACTAACAAAATCATCCGTTTCTGACAATAACCTCAACAAATGCACATGTTAAATACAGAATAGAACATTCCAACTAGCCACTTATTTACCTACAAAAGAAAAAAACAACATAATATTCAGAAAACAAACACGTAAACAAGTAACACAGAGCCACTCCGAACAATATTGCAACAGCGACTGAAAGCAAGCCAACCCTCGTGGCAGCGCTGTTATCGTTGCAATAACAACAAACCATTCTCGAGCAGCGTTAGTCAAATGTCTCCCGTGGACCTTCGTGTAGATGCCGAAACTGACAGCACGTGACCATAAAGATTATTGAAGATCTCTACAATACCCTCTTTCCCTAGCTATGACTTGGAACGGTTGTTCACAAAGCATTGTCTCTTTCATTCGCGTTCGTTGTGATTATTTCGTCATCACCAACTTATCTTGTATGTCGTGTACATGCTCATGGAACGCCTGATTATCCCAATAGCAGGGGCGAAGACAGGGTAGACAGCGTGTACCCTTAAAATTTTGTGAACGAGAAATTGTCTAGTAAATTCTATTATTTTTATAGAGCATTAATTATTTCCAAATACAAGACATTATTGTATTCCCCGCTTTACTTATTTCCGACTCACTTCGGCGATGCTAAGGCTCGCGTTAGTTACACGAAGCACGTAGACAAAAGTAGACGCTGTCGATTCTGTGTATTTTCCCTATGATTTTCAAAGCTTTCAGGTACAAGGTCTGTCTAGGGAGGTCAAGTCACGAATGCTTCTTATGGAGCCGCCATATTGGGTCTTTAGGCGAGCGCAACCAAAGGCAAGTGTATTTGAATTTAGAGGATTTCGATGCCGTGCATTGAAATAAAAACAAAACACCTACTATTTTTCGTAAGAAATTTAATTGGGCATCTACTCTAAAATGACATTAGTACATTCACAGCTATTTGAATATGAAGATAATTAGCAGGGCCTGATTTTTTTTTTTTTTTTTTGAGAAACAAGAATCAACAGGAAAGCTCATGTAATCATGTCCTACTCTTTTACTTCCTTACAACTTTGTCTTACTGTGTTTCTTATTAATATCATCTGTCAAATACGTACCTAATCTTATTGAAAGAAACATACAAATCTATACAGTACCTGTGTCATATTATGATTACCGGTACATGAAATATTGAACTTGAATTACTGTACTCAAAGTACTAAAAGACAGTTGTAATAAATTACCTTCAGCGTTTTCTTTATTAAGAAAGTAATTACCGATACTGCGTTTCTAACACGTTACCCCAGCATGTTGACAAACACTGAATGTCTCTTGAGTTGAGTGCATTAAATGATGTATGGTAACTGTTGTTATCCATTCATGTGGTATTTCTTTGGGTTCTAAGGTAAAAATACTCTGCACATGTGCAACAAGAGTGATGTTCTTAGCTACTCTTAACTAGTTTATTGATAACCCATGCAGCTATATAGTACCAAGTGGTGGTGGTGGTGATCATTGTTTTAAGAGGAAGTACAACTGGGCAACCATTCTCTATAAACACTAATCAGAAGAAAACAAATGGAAGGGGTCCAGCACTTGGAAAAATGAAGGTATCGGCAAAAGAAAGATGAAGGCCACAAAGTGCGTGTAAATGAAAAACTTCCTAGGCCTCGAATACGCTAATGCCGTCGCGGTCGGAAAAGAACAAGTGTTGATCAGGGGAGGTCGGATGGGATAGAATAGGTGAGAGCCTAACACAAGTGAAAGCAATGTCAAGACTCAGCTAAGGGCCCCGTAGTCACAACTCAAATTGATTTCCCCCTGTGGGTGGGGGCAATAGAATAACACCCACGGCATCCCCTGCCTGTCATAAGATGTGACTGAAAGGGGCGTCAGGAGCTCCTAACTAGGGAGCGTGGGTTGGCGACCACGGGGCTGTTAACTGAATCCTAACATTCATGCATATAATAATAATAATAATAATAATAATAATAATAATAATAATAATAATAATAATAATAATAATAATAATAATAATAATAATAATAATAATTGTTACGGAGTTTTGTGGGTGTGCAGAGGTGAAAGAAGGTGCGGGGGTGAACAGGTCTCAAAAATACGAAATTAAAGTTAAGATAAAATTTAACAAGGTTATATTTTCTTTGCAAAATCAAGAAATAACAAGAATGGCAGGTACAGAGTAGCAAAGCAACCAAACGGGAATCTACAATTACAGAGTTACAGGATTTGGGCTCCGAGAGCCGGACACATAATTCTTGAGCAATAAGCCCAACCTTACGCTATACAAGATTCAACAAAGGGGCAGAAGACCCCAATCATGCCCAGGAGCTCTTGCTCCCAATTACACAGTAAAGCCTCCTCGAGGCATACAGAAACAAATTTTAAGAAAGAGCGACCCTATCAAGCCTATCAAAGGCCACACCAAATTCCACCTTCAAGCTGTCCTCCAAGCACACATACACAGGGGTAAAAATACCCAACCTACTGAGGCCTATTTAGAGAAGAAACAGAAATATTACATGGCCTCTAAAATACCAACTTGAGAGGAGGCGTTCTTGCACTCCTACTACACTTTATTTAAAACCTACTTGGCGCTAGGCCTCTAATGCAAGGGCTAATCCCATACTAAAGAGGTGACTTATAGAAGGAGACAATTTACATTACGTTAAGGAAGAAACGGTTGTGAAAATAAGTTCACCTCAACGCAATATGAGTGGGAGCTCGAGAGGGTTAAGCACTCTCTATCCCAATATGTAGTTTAAAAAGATAGAATTGATACCAAGTGTATTTACATTTTAGGGGAAAGTTACATGGTAAAAAGGCTTCGGACCTGCCCCGAGAGTTAAACTGCTGAGCTAGCAAGAAAAGAAGTTATTAAACGGCCATTACCTGGTGGTTGAACTGCTGCCCGAAGAAAGAGGCGCTTCCCGCCCCCCTGCTACGTACTTTACACACTGATAGATGTTACTGAAGTGGCGCGGAGACCCGAAAATCAGCAGTTTATATACCCTCGTGGAAAGTTCGAGACGTTACAGGAATGAGAACACCCGCCCACAATCATTTTATTGGCTAACAACGAAAACCCCTACACTAGATGAAGAAGAAACACATTATTGGTGGAAAATTAATTACAGAAATTCCTTATTGGTCGAAATCAAAACTGGCGGAAAGAAAGGGTTAATATTGCCAACTTAAACAATAACTGAAAGAAATTTAACAAAGAACAAACTTATGAATTCAAAATTTCTCAAAAAACACAGTTCTTTCACTTCGCACTAGGGTGCATAATTGTAGTCCTTCAGTAGTGCCATCTGGAAGAGAATGTCCACACTTCTTACTACAGGCAAAACAAAAATACATCGAAAAGGACCCAGTTCAGAAACTTCAAAATTTACAAGTAGGGACATCTTCTGAGAAACTTGAGAATTAACACAGTAGATAAAGTTCAGACTTCCTCCAGTAGAGGAGTTTCAACTGGCGCAAAGTTTGAATTAGCGGCATGGAGGTGTACCATCCGGTACAATAATAATAATAATAATAATAATAATAATAATAATAATAATAATAATAATAATAATAATAATAATAATGGTTAAGAAAATTAAAGCCATTGGTAGACAAGATTCCATAAGAAATAGAAATTCAGTCACTATTAAGTTGAGTTAACCTAGGTTAAGCTATTTTAGGGATTACATTAGGATATTTGTTTGGCTACGGTACGTTAAATTACAGTAGTTGGTTAGTGCGAGTGTTGTGATCTTTAAGTATTTGTCCAGCCATATAACGTACTCCATAGAACATTTAAGATGAATGAAATATAGCTGTAAATAATAACTGCAGTACCGTATAAGACTGCTATTAACAATTATTGTTGTAATGATGGCAAGCTGGACACAAATTGTTGGTTTGAAGAGATAGGCCAGCGAAATTAACCAATTAAGGTTAAAATTCCTGACCTTGCCGGGAATCGAACCCGGGGACCCCTATGACCAACTAATCACTTAGCCATGGAGCCGGACACATGAAAAGGAAATTTTCATAAACAACAATACTACTATTACACATTTCCTGTTACTTTTCTTGCTTGTTTTGAAAGACAGTTCTCTTTCTTTGGGAGATTTCCTATCATATGTCAAAGACTTGGGAGGATTAGGGACGTTGAAAATTGTTGGGATGGAATTCCACTTGAGTAGTTTACGTTCATCTGCCCTCCTTAGTTCAAATTGCGATTCTTCAAAATTATGGTAGAAGAAAATACATAATAAGACCTATAAATATGAAACATAGTTCATATAAACATATTATTATTATTATTCAGGAATAATACGAGTGTATAAGTTCACTAACCGCGCACAAGACGGAATTATCTGTAGATTACCATTTGTCACGCCTACAGTTTTGTACCCACTGAGCTCTCCTTTGCTTAACTCTCGGGAAGCGAAACACTCTAATTCCGTCAGTTGTGTTATTTTGACAATTTGGTGAGGCACAGTATCCCATTTTCCTTCAAAATACAACTAATAACTCACATCATTACATCGGGCACGCCCATATAACTATATTTAAGACCCAATATGGCCGCCACCGCAAAGGATTATGGTAGCGTGACCAGACCTCCCTAGACAGACCTTGTTCAGGTAGAGCGACACCAACGCTATCTGTAGGCGCTGACTGTGGAACTATTACTTTCCTATAGCGAGATTGCTCCGCCCAGTAGACAGACTTACCAGCGTCTCCTCTTGCTCTCATTGGCTAGTATTTGGACCTCAGTTATAAATATGCTCTTTATTGGCTACCATCTCAGGCATGCTTTTAAATGCAATTAATTTGAATTTACTAAAAATAAAGTAATGATATGATAATATTCAAATACGAAATATAGCAAACTTACACCTAATAAATTAATGATAGCACCAAACCCTTCAAGTATATGCATTTTCTTGCCCGCCAATATTAGTTACGGTACGGCATTATAACGGAAACGAACTGTTACAGTTTCAAAATTACTAATGTGGTGTGAGACTTAAGAGCAAGTGGCTAATAGGGTAGTGTCTTATAATAAAGTGATAGGCCGAAGTGTTAATTTTTCATTATAAAGGAATAATGAATAGTTACTGGTGATAAAATATAAAGTGCAGTTCCTGTTTTCTCGTGTGGCAGTTTGTGTTTATTGATAATAGTCCTATCATGGCTTCTGAATTTAACAGTCCTGACTTCGATTCACTTGTGTACTTACTTAAAAACGGTATTTCCTCCTTGTTGTTAGAACAAAAGGTAACGATAAAAAATTTGTTCGAAAATTTCAGCAAAGCTGGTATGAAAAATATCAATGGTTGTGTGTAACTGGTAAAGGTCGTGAACAAAAGTTATTGTGTTTTTATTGCTTGATGTTTGGCGTTGTCGGGGGTAGATTCTTGGCGCAGAACGGGTGTAAACACCATAACAAATTCGAGAAGAAAGCTAAAAAAGCACGCGGCATCTGAGAATCATATAAAGTGGTGCCGTATCGTTTCAGAGGGGCAGAGACTACAGGTCATTAATACAATGAAATGGAAAATTGTCAGCAGATTAGTAGACGTTGTTTGTCACTTCAGGGGTCATCGAGAAAGTCAATGTTCTTCTTTATGTTCATTTAATAAAGGCTACTCTTGACTTACTGGCTTCGGAGGAATCTTTCATGAAAGACCATTTAGAATCAGAAAATGTCTTCGAAAGTACTTCTAGTGACATACAAAATGATTTGATTACAGCTGTTACTGTTGCCGTTCAGGAACGTATTCGAAAAGAGATAAAATTAGCTCAATTCGTTTCTGTCCAAGCTGACAAAACTACGGATGTTTCCGTTAAATCACAATTAAGTATTATTGTGAGGTATTGTGTTAATGGTAAAGTCGAAGAGCGGTTTCTAGGCTTTTATGGCGTGTCTGCTGACAAGACTGCTAGGGGTTTAGCTGATGTCATAATCTCAGTTCTGAAAGAATGGAACATTGATGATACCAGACTCGTATGTCAGACGTATAATGGAGCTACAGTAATGCCTGGCCATAAAGGAGGTGTCCAGGCAATTGTCAGACAGTATTACCTCTTGCCATTTTCGTACATTGTTACGCCCATCAACTCAGTTTGGTTCTTCTTCATGCTGAGAAAATTATAAGAGAGGTTAAATTGTTCATATGCAATTTATCTGTCTTCCACACATTCTTCTCTCGTTCTTCACGTCGTGCAGAATTGCTGAGAGAGCAAGGTTTTCTGCTTCCTCATCCTTCTCCCACCCGATGGAATTATCATTCTCGGGCTGTTATAACCGTGAAAAAATATTATTCCAAGTTGAAAAGGGCAGTGGATCATATCATAAATTCTGACACCTGGGATCTAGAATCAATCCAGACAGAAATAGGAATAGACAATATATTGAACAATCACAAATTTTTCTTCCTCCTCTGTCTCTTTTGTAGAATTGTTGTCTACACCGACATCTTGTTTATCATTCTGCAGTCGAAAACTTCTTCTGATGTTAATTTGTGTATTAAAGAAGTGAAGGTTGCTACTACTAACATCAGATCTCTCAGAAGTGATAGAGTAATTAAATAAATTGAAGAAGAATGTTCTGCTTTGTGTTCAAATGTCGTGAATATTAACCAAGGTCAAAGAAGATTTGCCTACGAGGTACACAATTCACTGTTGCTTCAGTTAGAAACACGTTTCGGTAATTACGAAAGCCTTCGTTTCGTAGAACTACTTGATGAAGCTAAATTTAATATTTGTCATTCACAATTTCCCCAACAGCATTTAAACGAACTCATGGCCATGTACCCTAAGGTTTTCCATATACATCAACTTAAGAACGAACTTATCAACATTTACTCTGATCCCGATAAATATATTCGACCACAGCAACTATTGGCGTACATTCTAAATAATGAACACCAGAGTGTGTATACGGAAACAACAAAATTTCTTTACTTGATGCTATCTATTCCGTTAACGTCAGTTTCTAGCGAACGTGCTATGAGTGCCTCGAAACGAATTAAAACCTATTTAAGGAATTCGATGACCAACCAGAGACTGTCCAACTTGGGAACTCTAGCTATAGAGAAGGAACTGAAGACGAGAGTAATAGACATATTTGCTAAAATTAAGGACAGGCGGATTGAACTCATTTAGAAGAATATTGTTTAAGGTGAGTTGTACGAAAATCTATGATTAACCTCTCATTAAATTTGCTTAACAATGAATTATATTGCCATTTTTAATTCTAAAAGTATGTTATTTGAAAGTTCCCCGCAGCCGATTTATGTATTTATTTACGGTATTTATTTAATTAATTAATTAATTAATTAATGTATTTATTTATTTATTATCGTCTTGTTTTCTATGGCGTGGCTCAAGCTATAGAGCCTGTTATTATGCCCAACCATAATACACTATGTAATTTATGTTAAATTCTACAACATACTATAACTGTGCAACTTATAGACTAACTGGTAAAACTCATGGCATAGCCCATAGATCCTACGGTTAATATTTACATGAAGAAAGTACATTACCTTAGATATATTCTATAGATAATGTTCTGATATATAAGTAACTAGCAAGATAGCCGTGCTTCGCTACGGTGTCATACTGAAATTTATAATTGGATGCTTTACGTTTTATATATTGTACCGGGCGGTACACCTCCACGCCGCTAATTCAAACATTGCGCCAGTTGAAACTCCTCTATTGGAGGAAGCCTGAACTTTAACAACCACATTAATTCTAAGACTTCTGTAAATTTTGAAGTGTTCTGAACTATGTCAGTTTCGATTCGTTTTTGTTTTCTCTGTAGCAAGAAGTGTGAACATTCTCTTCTAGATGGCACCACTTAAGAACTACAATTATGCACCCTACTGAGAAGTGAAGGAACCTTTTTTTGGAAGAAATTTTGTAGTCATAAGTTTGTTCTTTGTTACATTTCTTTCTGTCATTGTTTGAGTTGGCAAGATTAATCCGTTCGTTCCGCCAGTTTTGAAATTGGCCAATCCCGAATTTCTTAAATTCATTTTCGACCAATCGGGGCTTTCTTCCCCAACCTGCTCTGTAACTGCGTTCGGTAACCAATAAAATTTTGTGGGCGGGTTGTAATAATTCATGAAACGTCTCGAATCTTCCACGAGGATATATAAACTGCTGATTTTCTGGTCTCGGGGCCACTTCAGTAACATCTTTCCTAGTGTGATTATATAGCAGGGGGCGGGAAGCGCCCCTTTCTTCAGGCGGCAGTTCATCCATCAGGTAATGGCCTTTTAATAACTTCTTTGTTTGCTAGCTCAGCAGTTTAACCCTCGGGGCAGGTTCGAAACTTTTATCATGTAACCTTCCTTTAAAATGTAAAAGACACTTGGTATAAAGTTCTGTCTCTTTAACTACAAATTGGGATAGAGAGTGCCTTACCCTCTCGAGCTCCCACTCATATTGTTTTGAGGTGACTACATTTTTATAACAGTTTCCCATCTCTTCGTAATGTAATAAAGTTTTATTTCGTGTCACCTCCGTAGTATGGGATTAGCCCTTGCATAAGCGGCCTAGGGCCAAATTAGGTTTTAATAAAGTGTATTAGGAGTGCTGAGTACGGTACGCCTCCACTCAAGTTGTTATTTTGGGGCCATGTCATTGTCCTCTTTCTTTACTGAATAGGCCTCAGTAGGTTGGGTATTTTTACCCCTGTTTTTATGTGTCCGGAGGACAGCTTGAAGGTGGAGTTTGGTGTGGCCGTTGATGGGCTTGAACTTTGAGAGCGGGTTGCTCTTTCTTAAATTTGGGTTCTGTGTGCCTCGAGGAGGCTTTACTGGGTAATTGGGAGCTAGTGCTCCTTGGTATGATTGGGGTTTTCTGCCCCTTTGTTGAACCTTATACATAAGTAAAGTTGGGCTAATTGCTGAAGAATTGTGAATCTGGGGCTCGAAGCCCAAAATCCTTTAATAAACTGTAATTGTACTTTCTTAATACTTTACTTTATTATTTTTCTCTAGATCTACAGTAATAATACCCATTTGATCCTTTAAATGAGAAAAATAACATCTTCAGCCCATGCCAAAATTCACTCTTTCAAACTCTACATACTGTACAGAAAAAAGAAAAGAAATATAAAACACGCAGAGAACAAAAATGAGCAAACAAAACAATATTAATAAAATAAAAAAAATCAAACGTACTCCATGGACATGCCATGAAATTCCTCAGATACTCCGGAAACGTAACCCCCAAAGTGAGGGTCACCACGGTAGTCATCCTCGGCCCTTTCATGCCACGTCCAATGTCCTTGCTGAATATTCCTGTTGTTTTCCCAGAATGTGTAGTTTAAATAAACATAATTAAAATACATAATAAAGTTGAAATAAAATCAGCAGTATTAAGAATGTCAAAGACCTTCATGCCTCTCTTAACTAGACACGCAAACCCTTGCACATTCGATTTCTCCTACCTTATTTTACTTGACCCACTCCAGGTTGCTGAGTCCAGACTTACGTTACATTCTGCCATTGCGTATTCATGCTCACGTATGCTCACGTTGCAATTTTATCCTTGTCAGCCATGCTTAATCAATTTAAATACCAAGCCATACTCCACCTGAAATTTGTCATCATGTCCACCAAACCAAAGTTTACAAACAAACACCAATTCTCAATTCTCCTCCCTCTCAGCACTTAAATTCTGCCATTACATATACCACCCTTTCTCCATCTCCACATTTCAGCAATAAATTACCGTCTCTACTGCAATTTAATACCAATACATCATCACTTAACACTCACATAATATAGCAATAATTAAACGTCCATCATCCATTTGTCATCACGTCCACCAAACCAAAGTTTACAAACAAACACCAATTCTCTATTCACATCCCTCTCAACACTTAAACAAACACCACTTCTCAGTTCGCGTCCCTCTCAACACTTAAATCTGCCATTGAAAAGTACCACCACTTCTCCATCTCCAAATTTCATATCACATTGAATACCAAACCACCTTCATTTACAACTTACTCATGAGTGCACCACTACTTCTCATACCTTTCCAACACCACATTTCAACATATACCACCTCTATTTCCAACACCACCTTTCATCTCTAGCACACACTCATCTACCATACTCAATTTACCATACACTCATACTCATCCTAATACCCATCATAATTACCTACCGAAAACTCCATCTTCCACCAAACCAAAATTTACAAATAGCCAAATTACATTACTACATCTTCATACTTTTCCAACACCACATTTCAACATATACTACCCACTCAGTTGCAATTCAGCTAGCGAGGTGAACGGACGTAGTGCTGAACGTGCGGGAAGTATAGGAGTGCGCGAACATGGGAGTGTCAATCGAACAATACAGATGTGCTATAGGCAGATGGCAGGCCCGATGTAGGAAGAAGTCGTTACAAACGGTGAAAAACGATATCAACATCACTCATACAGTAGTGTCATTAGTTGTAGTGATGGTACTATTAGTGATTGGCGGAGTGGAGATGAACCCTGGCCCAGGACTGACATGGGACGATATTGAGAAGATTAAAGAGGTCATGCAAGAATGCCATGCAGAAAAGACCAAAGAAATGCTACCAGAACAAAAAAATGAACTCAAGGACTTGAAATCATTTATACAAACAGAACTGAAGGGTATTAAAGGGAGTGTATTACAAAATAAAAACGAAATATATGGTTTGAAGAAGAAAGCACTGGATGTAGAAGAAAAATTAAGGAAACTCGAGGAAAAAGGAAAAACACGGTCGAAAGAAGAGAGGAAGAAAAACATAATAATCTACGGATTGGCAGAACCAGGAAGAGAGAACTTCAATGACTTGATAGATAGAGTACTCTCTCTAATCAAAGAGAATTTGAAAATAGAGTGCAACGATAGTGATATTGATAACGCCTTCAGATTAGGAAGAAATGTGGGAAAAACACCAGTAAAAGTCTGCATGGTATCTGGTTTGAAGGCCCGCAAAATTTTGGAAAACACGAGAAACTTGAAAGGCACGAAGATATGGATAAAGAAAGATCTCGACAAGGAAGAAATGGAGAATGTACGAACACTACGTTTTCATCAAGGAAAATCTAGGCATTCGGGACTAAAGGCCTTTATACGTGGAAACAGACTTATTATATCAGACGATTCGTGGAGCAGGGCATGGACAGCTGGTCAACTACGTGAGCTAGGGCATTGTCCTGATACGTCAACTAAGCGGAAGAATAGCAGTACAGTGAGCGACGCCAGCACTCCTGAGTCAACAGGTACGTGTGCAAACCTACCAAGCAGGGACAACGAACTGGATGTTGTGACGACAGAAACCAGACATCACCAACCCAGGAGATCAACCCAAGAAGGAGATGTGATCCAGAGAAAGCAAGACACCGCAGGGAGAAAAGAAGAAAAGAAACGTAAGCCAGCGTTAAATTTAAAGGACATATGGGCAAAGAAAGGATTGACTAGGTCAGAGGAAGCTAGAGGGTCAGAGGAGGAAATAATTAGTTCCCCAAGTGGATCTATTATACAAATAGAAAAACCACGAATAACGAGAAGCAAGGCCCTGGTAGCATCAGATATACCTATGAACAAGTAACTAGACTGGGTAGTGGGATTAATCAACATAGAGGGTATACTAAGTAAACTGGGAAATAATGAATTTATAGATTTAATGAGAGAGAGTGAGATTATTGGGATAGTAGAGACATGGTTGCCGCCTAGCAAAAATGTGATAATACCGGGATTTAAGGTCTGGAGTAAAACAAAATATAAAAGGTGTACAAAAGGGCGTCACCCAGGAGGGATAACAGTTATCGCAAAAGACGAAATTTGCAAACAAGTGGAGATTTGGGAATCAGGATGTGAGGAAATGATCTGGGTCAAAACAAAAAAAGGAAATCAAAAGGGGAGAGATATGTTTATTGGCTTTGGCTACAATCACCCATCGGGGTCCCCGTTTGAGAAGGAAAATTTCTTTGAAGAACTCGTCGACGCAGTAAATCAGATAAAATTACTAAATGAAGAAGCAGGAATAATTATAATGGGTGATTTTAACGCAAGGGTTGGCCTAAATAATCCATTATACGATAAAGAAATCGGGGAAATATTAATAGAAAGAAGGAGCAGCAAAGACAAAGAGTGTAATAAAAATGGAGAGAAATTATTAGAAATATGCGCGATAGAGGAATTGTACATCTTGAATGGGGGATGGCCGGGAGATGAATCAGGCAACCTAACATATATAGTTGAGCCAGGAGGGAGTGTTATAGACCTAGTACTGGCATCTAGAGAGGCTTTAACTCTTATTAAAGAAATCCAGGTAAAAAATTGGACAGCGTCCCATCATTTCCCAGTTGTTATTCGGCTACTGAGAGAGGAAGAAAATAAAGTAGACAAACAATTCTTTAACTATGAACAGAGAAAATTAGTAAGATACAGGTGGAATGAGGAAAAGAGAGAACAATTTAGAGATTACTATAGGGGTAAAACCTTTGAAATTCTGAGAATAGGCATGGAGTATATGATAGAGGATAATAACCTAGATGAAGCAATAAGAATGCTTGAAAGATCAATAGAAGTAGCTGGTAAAAAAATGGTTGTGAGTAAGAGTAGACAATATAAAAGAAATGTATGGTATACGGAGGAGTGTAAAGAGAAGAAAAATCAAGTGATTAAGGCTTTAAAAAGATATATAAATGAAGGATCTCAGGCCTTACGAGTAGATTTTTGTAATCAGAGGAAAGAATACAAAGATTTAATAAGCGATAAGAAAAGTAAATGGCAGGACAAAGAATCAAAAATATTACTTAAGTACTGTAAAGAAAATGAAACAAAGGAAGTATGGAACAAAATTAGCACAATATGTAAAGGTTATAAAAGCTATGATCAAGTAAAAATATCTAATGAGGAATGGTTAACATATTTTAAGGGGTTATTAGGGGGTAAGGACACATGGGTAGAGAACAGAAACGAAATTGGTATACTGAGACAAATGGAGTTTACGCTGCCTATACTAGACGATATAATAACCACAGACGAGGTACTAGATGTAATGAAAAAAGGGAAGGGCGGAAAATCAGGTGCTGCTAATGGAATTACGCATGAATTCTGGAAAGAGATAGGTAACAACGGTCAGATGATTGAAATAATAACTAAAATATTCAATAAAATATTTGAGGGAAGAAAAATTCCAAGATCTTGGCAGGAAGGAGTAATTTGCCCGATCTACAAAAGAAAGGGAGAAAGAACGAATACGAACAACTACAGGGGGATTACATTGTTGGACTCACTAAGTAAGATCTACACTGGGATTTTAGCGAAAAGAATTATGAAATGGGCAGAAGATTACTCTATTCTCTCGGTATACCAATCAGGATTTAGGAAAAGAATGAGAACTACTGACAATGTATTTATAATCAAAACGTTAATGGATAAGTACATAAGAAAGAAAGGTGGTAGACTATACATCGCAGCAATAGACCTACAAAAAGCTTTTGATTCAGTCAGCAGACGGGCTGTCGTTGTGAAGCTGGCCGGAATAGGAATGTCAATGAAAATGATTAAAGCCATAGAAGAATTATATGCCGAAGTAATATGTTCAGTTAAAGTCAAAGAAGGTGTAATGATAGGAAAGATCCACTCGAACATTGGACTTAAGCAGGGATGTAAACTATCACCAATACTATTTTTGCTTTTTATTAATGATGTAATAGAATGCCTAGCGAAAGAGAATAGTACTAGCCCTTGCTTATACAATAAAGAGATCCCCGGTCTAGTCTTCGCAGACGACATCCTGCTGCTCTCACTAACAACAGCAGGTATGCAAAGTAACCTAAAAAAAATGGTGGAATACTGTAATACATGGAATTTGAAAATAAATACCAAAAAAACAAAAGTAATGGTTTGCAAAAGAGGAAATACATTAAAAAGAAATGAAAGGCGATGGCTGTTAGATGGTGTTGAATTAGAAGTTGTAAATAAATTAGAATATTTAGGAATAATATTAACAAAGAATGGGATGTGGAAGGAACAGATACGTCATGCAAAAATAAAAGGTGTGGCCGCCCTATCAAGTATAAAGGCCTTAGAAAAGAAGATGCCTAATTTGCAATACAAAGTACATAAAAATGTTTTTAATGCCCTTGTGGTATCAAAAGCACTCTATGGGGTTGAAGTATGGGGTATAGAAGTTGATAAAAAAGAACTAGATATCATAAGTAACAAATTCTGTAAAATAATAATGGGCCTACCAGAATGTTCAGCAAATAGTGGAGTGAGAACTATATGTGGAGATATCAGCATCCAAGCAGACATAAGCAAGAAAATAGTAAAATATTGGTTTAAAAAGAGGAGAGGGGAGGGAAATATTAAACCTAGCTTACCAGCACCAGATGAGACACTTGGATGAGAATTATTGGTTATCGAAAGTAAAAGGTATGCTAGACAAAATAGGAATGGGGCTATATTGGGATAAGGAGATGAACGGTAAAGAAAACAGCTTCATTAAAATATTAACGATTAGAGTAAAAGACATAGAGAAACAGACGATCAGGGCAGAATGTGAAACCAAAAGAACACTAGTAGAATTTTGTGGCATTATCCAATACATGTCAATAAGGAAAATAGAATCACAAATAGGGAACTAAGAGGTGTGTTGTGGTGGCTTTTGGGTTTATACAAAAATAAGGGAATAAGTGAGAACCATAACGTAAATCAGTGTTTATTTTGTGACGACATAATGGGAGAAGCTCATTTACTGAGAACATGTAAGGGAACGGAGGCACTGAGAACTAAATAACTTGGAGATGAATATACACTGACTGACAGAGCAAATGCAACACCAAGAAGGAGTGGTTCGAAAGGGATGAAAGTTGGGGAAAAAACAGAGACGGCACGGACGAATAATTGATGTTTATTTCTAACCGATATGCAGGTTACACAATGCGCACGGCATCGACTCAGTAGGATGTAGGACCATCGCGAGCGGCGATGCACGCAGAAACACGTCGAGGTACAGAGTCAATAAGAGTGCGGATGGTGTCCTGAGGGATGGTTCTCCATTCTCTGTCAACCATTTGCCACAGTTGTTCGTCCGTACGAGGCTGGGGCAGAGTTTGCGAACGGCGTCCAATGAGATCCCACACGTGTTCGATTGGTGAGAGATCCGGAGAGTACGCTGGCCACGGAAGCATCTGTACACCTCGTAGAGCCTGTTGGGAGATGCGAGCAGTGTGGGGGCGGGCATTATCCTGCTGAAACAGAGCATTGGGCAGCCCCTGAAGGTACGGGAGTGCCACCGGCCGCAGCACATGCTGCACGTAGCGGTGGGCATTTAACGTGCCTTGAATACGCACTAGAGGTGACATGGAATCATACGCAATAGCGCCCCAAACCATGATGCCGCGTTGTCTAGCGGTAGGGTGCTCCACAGTTACTGCCGGATTTGACCTTTCTCCACGCCGACGCCACACTCGTCTGCGGTGACTATCACTGCCAGAACAGAAGCGTGACTCATCGGAGAACACGACGTTCCGCCATTCCCTCATCCAAGTCGCTCTAGCCCGGCACCATGCCAGGCGTGCACGTCTATGCTGTGGAGTCAATGGTAGTCTTCTGAGCGGACGCCCGGAGTGCAGGCCTCTTTCAACCAATCGACGGGAAATTGTTCTGGTCGATATTGGAACAGCCAGGGTGTCTTGCACATGCTGAAGAATGGCGGTTGACGTGGCGTGCGGGGCTGCCACCGCTTGGCGGCGGATGCGCCGATCCTCGCGTGCTGACGTCACTCGGGCTGCGCCTGGACCCCTCGCACGTGCCACATGTCCCTGCGCCAACCATCTTCGCCACAGGCGCTGCACCGTGGACACATCCCTATGGGTATCGGCTGCGATTTGACGAAGCGACCAACCTGCCCTTCTCAGCCCGATCACCATACCCTTGGTAAAGTCGTCTGTCTGCTGGAAATGCCTCCGTTGACGGCGGCCTGGCATTCTTAGCTATACACGTGTCCTGTGGCACACGACAACACGTTCTACAATGACTGTCGGCTGAGAAATCACGGTACGAAGTGGGCCATTCGCCAACGCCGTGTCCCATTTATCGTTCGCTACGTGCGCAGCACAGCGGCGCATTTCACATCATGAGCATACCTCAGTGACGTCAGTCTACCCTGCAATTGGCATAAAGTTCTGACCACTCCTTCTTGGTGTTGCATTTGCTCTGTCAGTCAGTGTAAATTAAAAGTAGAAAGAGAGAAAGAATTTTATACAATAACCAAACTGTTAAATAGAGAATGGATCACCCCAGGAAAACTAGCTAAATTTTTCTGTATTCTAAGAAACATGTGGAAGAAAGAAATTAAAATGAGATTAGTAATAACAGAAAGTAATAACAGTACTGGTAAATGATAGTAAATGTAATATACATGAGCATGATGATGACTGTACAACATGAGATCTCGGAAATACTATAGTTATAAGTTTAGGACTATGTTTCTCTTGTAGTTGTTCAGTGTTCATTTATATATTAGATATTGTATATTGCTAAGTAGCAGATTTAGTCCAGCAACATGCTAACAGTAATGAGTTCCTTACAATGAGGTCGTTTGCTGTGTGTTAGCCTGTTTTATTTGCTGTGGGATGGTTAAGTAGTTTGTTTTGGCTGCTGTAGTATAGTAGAGTAGGGAGAGGAAGAGATAGGCCTACCTATCTCAAGCCCAGCGTTGACTCAGCACTTCTGCATGTGCAGATTAGAGTAAAGTGTGATGACAATGAAAGTTACAAGCGCAGCAGAGAGATAATATGATGATTGTACAACAAGAGATCTCGGAAATAGCAGAAATGTATGAGTTAAGATTTCAAGAAGTATATAGCATAAGGAAACGAAAAGACACTAGCAATAACCACAAGTATTGTTACTGTTAAACAAGCACTTGCGTCAAATATAGTAATGGTAAGATACATGGTGGCATTTAAGCATGCAGAGGAACAGATTGATATACCTGTAAAGGTTATTTAAATGCCTGTGAAGGCGCTTTGTGACTTGCCTGAAAAGGTTTCACATAATATGTAGTATCCGCTGGAAAGTGGGTATTCACACTTATTTAATCTATTTCTGCTGTAAAGTAGAAGTGTGTGCCTTTGTTAGTTTGCCGCAAGGTGAGCAGTTACATTGTTTGATAATGATCTTTTTTTTCGTTAATTTAAGTGCATATATAAATTAAAGTAAGATACATGTTGTCCTAGACAAGATAGCAATGCTAACGTCTAGGACAAAACAAATTTTATTCAGTACAGTAAACAAATGTAAGAGGAAAATGTTAAATGTTAAGCATGTATCAAATTGAACAAATTGCAATAAAAGAGTACTCTCTCCCATAATTCCGGAATCCGGAACTAGGGGATGGGCGTACTCCATTCTATTCTATTCTATTCTACTACCCACTCATATACCATCACATTAAATGCAACTTACTCATGAGTGCACCACCACTTCTCCATACCTTTCCAGCACCACATTTCAGCATATACCACCTCTACTTCCAACACCACATTTCAGCCCTAGCACACACTCGTCTACCATCAAATAAATCTCCATCTACAAATACCACACACTCATACACCATCACAACCTTCAAAATATCACTTCATCTTCACCTACAAATACCAAACACTCATTCCTCAACACTACATTCTTACATCTAACAATCTTTATTTTCACTACTCCCTATACTATTGTTCTTTTTACTTCTAGTGACTACACCCTTCTCATTTCTACCTGAATCCCACATGTCTGTCAGTTTTCTATACTTTCCTGTTTCTCTGCCACCTCTTTTGGCCGCCGCTTCATCACCATCTTCACTCTGTTGTGTTCTTTTGCCTCCACCTTCAGCTCCCATCATCTCCGTTAATCTTCTGCCCTTGCATCTTTCCCAACTCCTATTGAGACATCCTCCGGTTGCCTCTGACGTCACCTTTTTACCCGTCACTTCCCTTACTTCACTGCTTTCACTCCCCTGCCTTTCTTCTTCACTGCTTATGGTCACCCTTTCACATGTCGCCTCTTCCTGAACTTCTTCACTGTTAATGGTTACATTTTCACTTGGCGCCTCTCTCTGACCCTCTTCACACATTAACCTGTTACTGTTATCTCTCCTCACTTCCCCACCTCTCGTTGCACTGCTCATTTTTTCTTCGTCTTTTTTAATCTTCATTTCTAAGTCCAGCAGTCTATTCACAGACCAGTTCCTCTTCCAGTTTCTGCCTGATACCACTAGCTCTTGTCCTTTAATAGTAGCTCTCAGTCCTTGATTTATCGCACGTATCTTGTGTTTTCTAAGTATTTTCTCATTCCTAATAGCCTCCCATCCCACGTCTCTCTTGATCCATATTTTTTCTCTCTGCATGTTACTCGAATTGCCTATCACAGCATCAGCCATCAACGTAGAAAACAGTTCTACTTTGATAGGCCTGTTGCCCCTAGTTCTTCCCACTCTCTGTACGTCATCTATGTCCACTTCGCTAAAGTTAAGTTTCAATTTCCCTTGTATTAAGTCGACTACTTAGTAAATTGTACGTACTTTGTCTTCTCTCACCTCCTCAGGCACCCCATAAATAAATAAGCACTTCTTCCTGCGATTCAATGTATTGGCATTCACTTCCGCTTTCAATTTCAACGTCTCCTCTTCCAGTCGTCCTATTCTTTCTCTTAATATTGCCACTTCCTCGCCGTTCTTTCTCACTTGTGATGTTATATCGTCCGTCATTTCTCGCAGCCATAACTTCATTTTTCCAAACTCCCTGGTTTGTTCTTGGATCATATTCTTAATTTGCTCAAAGGGGCACACTTCTACCACCGTCTCTTTTACCCATTTTTTGAATTCTTCTATGTCTTCCCATCCCTCATTTCCACTAGATGTCGGGCCTGGGTTCGGCTCTACACCTCCAATCAGTAGCAACATTATAACCACCACCGCTGTTAACACTACTTCTCCTTTGATTACCAAATCCACTTTACACCCACCTGATTTTACTTCTTCTTTCTTGATTCTCCTCTGCCATCCTCCAATAGCCGCCCTGTATTGATCTACTCCAATCATTGTTGTCAAACACTTCACAAGCTTCCTGCACTCAGCACTCACTCCTTACTCCCACTCACGAGCTCTCTACTCATGCGTCCGCTCTCCTTCGTGGCTTAAGCTGAACTGGTACTTTCTTAACTTGTTGATATACAACTGAGTTCCTGTTATACTTGTTATTTCTTGACCTTGAAAAGAAAATATAACCTTTGTTAAATTTTAAATTAACTTTAATTTCGTAAGTTGAGACCTGTTCATCCCAGCACCTTCTTTCACCTCTAACTACCACGGATAACTCCGTAACAAGTGGTAGCAGAGCGTGGTTGAATGGGTCTCAATTTAACCCCTGTTGACGGCTAAACATTGCTTTGCTTTCGAACTCTAACAATTTTCTCAGTTGCTGGAATTTTTTGATTTTTCGTTTTTTTCTGTCATCATGTCCGGCCCTCGCGAGGTTCTTCATCCTTTCTATTTGCGTAAAGAGGAATTAATTTATGAACTATCTCTTAGAAACGTTCAATCTGGAGGCACGGTTGCGTTGGATGCCAATAACCTTAACGTTCCCTTGATTTGCCTATTACCACCCCAACGTTGGGAGAGAAAAAAATTGACGATGCTCTCTCCATGATCAATGCCAATACTACTGAGCTAGCATCTGTAGTTAGTTTTTTGAAGAAGGGAATCCATCCCCTAACCAACTTAAACGGGTACAAGCTCGACTATTCCATTTTTTCATTAGGCTCAATGATTTATTGTCTTTAAAGTTGAATGACATTCAGAGAAAGGAGGCTAGTGCCCTCATTGAAAATATTTCTAAATTGTCCAGTACTGTCGGTCAATTGTTATCGGGGGTTACGACTGACTCCCAAGGCCGACCCGCCCATGGCGGTAAACACTGTCAGTGAAAAAACTTCTTCCAAAGGGGAAGAAAATGGCACATCTGCAGTTGCTCAAAAGACTGCTGCCCATTTTGAATCCGGCCCTGATCGTCGGCCCTCCGTTCCGCCTTTCTTTTTGAATAATGCTCCCTCCGAGCCTCCGTCACCACCTAGGCAAGTACTTACTATGTCACCTGTGTTCAGTAGTTTGCCTCATCCATTAGCTATGTTACTTAGGGGTATTTCTAAGTTTTCGGTCATCTCTAACAGTGATGTAATTTCTTTTTTGAGATTCTTGGTCGAATTCCAGGATCATGCTCTAGTGTTTTCCCTCTCTGCTTCGCAAATCCTTCAGATTATATATCCATATGCCATAGGGGTTCTCTCAGACAAGATAGTTAGGGCAATTGCTGAACAGTTATCCACAGAAGACTTCCACGCCTATCTGTTAGCTAATTTTATTCCGGCTCGAGCTAGGTCATCTCTAATTCAGAAGTACTACTATAGAGTGCAGCGACTTGATAAAAACCTGGCAAACTTCATACAAGACATCAAATTCTATACCAGGGTGTTTGATCTTCACTTCCCTGAAGAGCAGTTTGTTCAGGCGATTGTGGAAGGGATTTCACCATCCTACAGGTCATACTTGTGTTTTGCGTCGCGTCCTCAAACTTTTGCAGAGCTAGAAGCATTGGCTGTATCAGCCGAAGGAGTCAGATATGCCGATACCTTGCGTGTCGTGAAAGAACCCCCTCCAACCTCTAGTAGTTTTCGGCCTCCACCTCGCCGACCCATCACACCCCGTAAATGTTACGCTTGCGGGTCGCCTGACCATCTTCGCAATAAATGTCCACTGATCAAATCTAGTAGGACTAATAATGGAGCAGGTTCATCCCAAGGCTGCTTTAAATGCGGCGCGTTCTCCCATATTGCCAAGAACTGCCCTAATACTAACAGCACCCCCTCCTGCTCAACTTCGGGTGCAACTTCCAACAACACTCAAAAGTGACTAGTGGCTTCGGCTGAGTCGATCAATTCTTCATTCCGAGGCTCAGCCCCAAGTAAAACGGCCGAATTCCCAAGGAAAACTCAGGCTTCAAATTTATCTTTTGAAGGTCCCAAAGAATGTCTTAGGATTGCGGTGGATACGCCCGCACCTGTGCCTTTTCTCAAAATTGAATTAAATAATGAACCTGTGACTGCTCTTTTAGATTCTGGCAGTGTTTGTTCCATTATCTCGGCCGAATGGTATTCGGAATTGAAATCTGTTTGTAAACTTCCTGTCTATTGCTCGTCTTCGGTTCAATACGTTTCGGCTAATTCTTCTCTATTAGAAATCTTAGGCTCCTTAAATGTCAAAATTCGTATTTCTAAATTTCCTTGGAAAATTAAACTGTTAGTGGCTAAGCACTTGTCTCGCCCCATTATATTGGGAGCAGACTTCATGTCTCACACTGGTCTGGTGCTCGATCTTCAGAGTAAGTCGTGCACATTCAAATTTGCTCCTAATTGTAAAATCCCCTTATTGAAATGTAATTCTGTATCATGTTCATCCATTTCGCCTACCCAGGATGAGATGTTGTTAGATCTTAGACATCTACCCCAGGAGCAGGCTGATAGTATTCGTAAGCTGTGTCAGTCGTTTCCAGAGGTGTTCTCTGATACTCTTGGTGTTACTGACCTTATTGAATACAAAATTGAGGTCACGGATTCGATTCCTGTCCGTTTTCCACCTTATAGGCTATCTCCTCCTAAAATGAAGGCGCTGAAAGAAATCATTGATCAGATGCTGAAGGACGGTATTATTCGGCCCTCTAAGTCGGCGTATTCTTCGCCTATTTTTCTAGTCCCGAAACCCCAAAGTGGCTTCAGGCCTGTGATTGATTATAGGGCTCTCAATCGGAAGGTGGTGTTACAATCCGTGCCCCTTCCAGACCTTCACTCGTGTTTTTCATGGTTTCGTAAGGCTAAGTTCTTTACTATCCTAGATCTTAACCAGGCTTATAATCAGATACCGTTAGCAGAGGAATCTAAACACCTGACGGCTTTCGCCACTGATTGGAATTTGTATGAGTACAACCGCGTGCCTTTCGTGCTCCCCACGGGAGCAGCTGTACTTACGAGACTGCTAGATAGGGTCTTCTCCGACATCAAATTTGAGTACTTGTACCACTATCTGGATGATGTCGTCGTATTTTCTGAGACCTTTGAGGAACACCTTGATCATCTAACAGAAGTTCTCGATCGCCTTCGTAAGGCTGGGTTAACTGTTAAGTTGTCCAAGGTTGCCTTTGCTAAGCCCTCTATGTCTTTCCTAGGGCATATTGTGTCACCTGATGGTGTTGCAGTCGATCACTCTAGAACACAGGCCATCCGTGATTTCAAGCCTCCCAAGGACATCAAAGGTATTGCCAGGTTCATTGGTATGGTGAATTTCTTCAGGAAGTTTATTCCTAATTTCGCTAATAGAGCGGCCCACTTGAACCATCTTCATAGGAGAGGCGTCAAATTTGAGTGGGGACCTTCTCAACAAGCCGCTTTTGAAGATCTCAAACTAGCTCTGTGTAACGCCCCTGTTCTGGCCATGCCCGATTTCTCCAAGAAATTCATCGTCCAAACCGACGCGTCGTCGTCGGCGGTAGCTGCAGTCCTTCTTCAAGAGACTGAACTAGGGAGGCGACCCATCGCCTATGCATCTAGGACTCTATCGGCTCAAGAAGCCAAATATTCCATCTACGAGCTCGAAGGTTTGGCAGTCTTATTTGCTTTAGAAAAATTCCGTCTCTATCTGGAACATGTCAAGTTCGACTTTGAGACCGATAACCAAGCCTTAAGTTGGGTCTTAGGTAGGCCGCGTCGTACTGGTCGTATAGCCCGGTGGGCCATCCGAATTTCGGCCTTCCAATTTGATGTTAGGCATATCAGAGTTTCTGAAAACGTGGTTGCTGACGGACTAAGCCGTATGTTTTCTAATGATGTAGAGACTCCTGATCTGGATGGTAGTTCTTCACCTCCCGTATCCATACTATATCAGGTTAATGCCATCTTAACAGATGCTCCCATGCTCTTTAGGGATATTGAGAAATATCAACGTGAAGATCCGACGCTGGCTCCGATCATGGAAACCCTTTCTTCTAGGGAACATGTTGTCCCTTATGTTCTGAGGAATGGTGTTTTATGTTGCCCCGTCGAGGCATGATAAAAAATGAAAGTCGTAGTTCCAGCTGTTCTTGTGCCAATGATCTTCAAGTACTATCATGAGACCCCATTAGGGGGGCATTTAGGCATCTTCAAAACCCGAGAAAAGATTCGTGAAATGTTCATTTGGAAGAATATGGACGGAGAAATCCGTGAATTGGTAAAATCTTGTAAATCATGTTCGCTTAGTAAACCCACTATGTCAACTAAGCAAGGGCTTTTGTCTTCTCATCAAGCGTCGCGCCCCATGGAACGTTTCTACATCGATTACGTAGGACCCTTCCCCCAGTCTAAGGGGAATGCCAACAAGTTTATCCTTGTATGTGTTGATGGTTTTACAAGATTTTCTTGGTTATTTCCGACTAAGCTGGCTACCGCTCAGTCCACCATTACTTGTTTAAATTCGATCTTTGCTTCTTTTGGTCCGTGTCAATATATTGTGTCTGACAATGCTAAGGCGTTCACATCTAATCTATTTCGTAAATTCTGTTTTGATCTGTCCATATCTCATGTAACTACTTCTGCTTATTATCCGCAACCATCTCTAGCGGAACGGGTCAACCGTAATCTGAGATCGGCGCTTATTGCCTACCATCACGACGATCATTCTAGGTGGGACACATCCCTGCATTGGTTAGCTTTTGCTTTGAATTCGGCGGTTCATGAATCTCATAGGTTTACTCCAGCTTCCTTGATGTTCAAGTTTGTTCCTAACACGCCGCTCTCTAACCTCTGGTCTCTGAGTGACATTCTACCTGAGACAATAGATCCAGATAATATTAAAGATCTTTGGAAGAAGGCTAAAGCCAATCTTAAAGTGTCTCATGAAAAGGTTAGGGAAAGATATGATCGTGGACGGAGACCCACCAATTTGAAGGTAGGTGACCAGGTGATGGTCAAAAATTTTGTTCCCGCGGGCAAGCTTGCCCCCAGATTTCATGGGCCGTGCATAATCCTAGATTTTCTTACGCCGGTTACGTTCTTATTAAGCAATCCAGCCACCGAGAGGATATTTAGGGTTCACCTGTCCCAGGTGAAACCTGTGTAATTTCCGCACTAACTTAGCTCGTTTTTTTATTGTTATTTTTTACATTTGGAAAGAAATTTGAAGGTTATATTTTTGGTTTCATTTTGAGGCCTTCTGCCCTTGGAATTACGTTCTTTGTTTCCTAATGTTCATTGTGCAACCTCCCCCGACCAGTTAAACTGCTATCCTGTCCTTGCCATGGCGATTACCACGTTCCCGTCTCCTGCTCAAACACACAGTGGCTAATTTAAATGAAATAAATATTTCCACGCCGCTGGCCCCTCAGCTCCACCACAAGTACTGTACCCGGAAATCACTATGCTCCAACAATTTCTGCCGCCGAGATCTTAATGTTTCAGTGCCCCCACAGCCGCGCGGCGGAGCACGGGCCCGATCTACTTCAGTGAGGTCAACCAGTGTACGGCGAGCCGGAGCCCTCCTCCCGGCCAAGGCTAATGTGCGGCGCACCACCTGCTACTTGCCCGCGGTCTGTAAACGTTCGCCGCGTGTGCGGCGTGCTTCAGCACCACTACCCCTCTCATGGTGCGGGAGAGCGGTATCTCAGGGTACTTGAGGGATCCGAGCGGCCTCCTCTGGACACAAGCAGCGGCGGCTGCTCTGGCCGTCAAACTTAATCAACATTGAATGTACTTAATCAGCTACATGGACATTCTATTTCTACTATTACTACATTTTTGGATTCAACTGCTATATTTAGTGGACTTAGAAATTTTTTTCTCCTTTCAAGAATTAAAAGTTTTTCCTTCTGAATTCAACTACTGCAAGCATAAAGACATTACATCAAAAGTTACTACAAAGGATGTTGAAACTGGATCCAATCAATTTAAGAAAACTTGTTTGTAAATCCTTCTGCAATTAATTTCTATATCAACATCATAACTTGGACCTTATTTTAAAACAAAAGTTTGTGTTCTTCTGTGTTACCCCTTGGAGGGACTTCTGGGGGGGGGGGGTCTGTACCGGGCGGTACACTTCCACGCCGCTAATTCAAACATTGCGCCAGTTGAAACTCCTCTATTGGAGGAAGCCTGAACTTTAACAATCACATTAATTCTAAGATTTCCCAGAAGATGTCCCTACTGTAAATTTTGAAGTGTTCTGAACTATGTCCGTTTCGATTCGTTTTTGTTTTCTCTGTAGCAAGAAGTGTGAACATTCTCTTCTACATGGCACCACTTAAGAACTACAATTGTGCACCCTAGTGCGAAGTGAAGGAACCTTCTTTTTTTTTTGAAGAAATTTTGTAGTCATAAGTTTGTTCTTTGTTACATTTCTTTCTGTCATTGTTTGAGTTGGCAAGATTAATCCGTTCGTTCCGCCAGTTTTGAAATTAGCCAATCCCGAATTTCTTAAATTCATTTTCGACCAATCGGGGCTTTCTTCCCCAACCTGCTCTGTAACTGCGTTCGGTAACCAATAAAATTTTGTGGGCGGGTTGTAATAATTCATGAAACGTCTCGAATCTTCCACGAGGATATATAAACTGCTGATTTTCTGGTCTCGGGGCCACTTCAGTAACATCTTTCCTAGTGTGATTATATAGCAGGGGGCGGGAAGCGCCCCTTTCTTCAGGCGGCAGTTCATCCATCAGGTAATGGCCTTTTAATAACTTCTTTGTTTGCTAGCTCAGCAGTTTAACCCTCGGGGCAGGTTCGAAACTTTTATCATGTAACCTTCCTTTAAAATGTAAAAGACACTTGGTATAAAGTTCTGTCTCTTTAACTACAAATTGGGATAGAGAGTGCCTTACCCTCTCGAGCTCCCACTCATATTGTTTTAAGGTGACTACATTTTTATAACAGTTTCCCATCTCTTCGTAATGTAATAAAGTTTTATTTCGTGTCACCTCCGTAGTATGGGATTAGCCCTTGCATAAGCGGCCTAGGGCCAAATTAGGTTTTAATAAAGTGTATTAGGAGTGCTGAGTACGGTACGCCTCCACTCAAGTTGTTATTTTGGGGCCATGTCATTGTCCTCTTTCTTTACTGAATAGGCCTCAGTAGGTTGGGTATTTTTACCCCTGTTTTTATGTGTCCGGAGGACAGCTTGAAGGTGGAGTTTGGTGTGGCCGTTGATGGGCTTGAACTTTGAGAGCGGGTTGCTCTTTCTTAAATTTGGGTTCTGTGTGCCTCGAGGAGGCTTTACTGGGTAATTGGGAGCTAGTGCTCCTTGGTATGATTGGGGTTTTCTGCCCCTTTGTTGAACCTTATACATAAGTAAAGTTGGGCTAATTGCTCAAGAATTGTGAATCCGGGGCTCGAAGCCCAAAATCCATTAATAAACTGTAATTGTACTTTCTTAACTTGTTGATATACAACTGAGTTCCTGTTACACTTGTTGTTTCTTGACCTTGAAAAGAAAATATAACCTTTGTTAAATTTTAAATTAACTTTAATTTCGTAAGTTGAGACCTGTTCATCCCAGCACCTTCTTTCACCTCTAACTACCACGGATAACTCCGTAACATATATAATCCGCCGAAATTCGCGATCTGACTCGTTTTATGACAGAATCCGCCAAAATTTGCGATCTGACTCGTTTTCTGAGAGATTACGGCAAAGTTCCTCCCATTTTATTATTATTATTATTATTATTATTATTATTATTACTATTATTATTATTATTATTATTATTATTATTATTATTATTCTGGACCCCACAGCAAGATGCAAGGCGGCTAATTGGCGGTAAATTACATCTGCTGCCATTGTCATTGCTGAAAATGTGACCAGCACCATTGTTACGCGTTGGCAAGTGCGCGGGATTTCTGGCGATGCGAATGACATACTTCCGTGCAATACTGACGTTACTATAGAGGTGAACAATTGCACGGTCAATCTCATTCCTATCGTTTATTTCAAATGTGTTTAAATTTTTATTTAGATGCCAGAAGAATCTACTGTAATCTAAGAACATTCTCCAAAGGAAAAGATGGGTCCTGAAAACTAACCCAGGAAAGATTAAAAATGATCTGCTTATGATCAGAATAAGTACACTGAAAATCCACAGTCTGTTTCCAGTCAATCGACCGGGTCGGGAATGGAATGAATAAAGCCCCATCTAGCGGCGAGGATAGGAATTGTGCCGGCTGCCGAAGCCTGTCGCACTACTCTGGGGCAATGATTAATGAATGACAAATGAAATGAAATGATATTGGAGAGTGTTGCCGGAATGAATGATAACAGGGAAAACCGGAGTACCCGGAGAAAAACCTGTCCCGCCTCCACTTTATCCAGCACAAATCTCACATGGAGTGACCGGGGTTTGAACCACGGAACCTAGCGGTGAGAGCCGGCGCGCTGCCGCGTGAACCACGGAGGCTCCTTATAAGTACATTAACGATAAAATCAATTGGTCTCACTTTTTTTTTCATCCCACCGCCGTTGATTTACACTCTCCCTCCCCCCAGAAGGAGGCGCGTTCCTTTTTGTTTAAAGGAGATTCCAAATACCAATGTTCACGTCTGTTACATTCAGTTTTGAGATATAAGAATCCCCATAAACATAATTACCTGTTTTTCACTGCCTTTCACACTACCCCACTTAAGTGAATTTTTTGGCAAAAATACTTGTTTCTAAATATTCTAAATACCAATTATCACGACTCTAACATCTTCAGTTTTTGAGATATGTGTCCTCATGAAAGGTGTTTAACTCCTTTTCACTCCCGCCCTCCAAGATGATTTCCCCACCCCCATCAAAAACGCGTTTTTCTTTGTTTTTAAAGGAGATCCAAATACCAGTTTTCACGTCTGTAACAACTTTAGATTTTATTAGATGTAAATATCCTCATCAAATTAATTCACTTCATTTTCAATTCTTTTACCCCCCCCCCTTCATTGGATTTTCCCACAATACGTGTTTCTTTACTTTTAAAGCAAATTCCCTCATTATTTGGATTTTCCAAAAACAAAAAATACGTGTTTCTTTATTTTTAAAGGAGATCCCAAATACCAATTTTCAGGTCAGTAATACTTTCAGTTTCTGAAATATAAGTAGCCTCATTAAAGGCATTTTTCACCCTTTTCCCCTTTTCACCCTTTTCCACCCCTCCTATTGGGATTTTCAGAAAACAAAAAAATACGCCTTTCTTTATTTTTAAAGGATATGCATCTGGATGTGCTAGGAGTAAGTGATATTCGGGTAAGGGGACGAAAGGAGGAAGAGATAGGAGATTATAAAGTGTACTTGACGGGTGTTAGAAAGGGAAGGGCAGAGTCTGGGGTAGGGCTCTTTATCAGGAATACCATTTTTTGTTAGGCACGTAAATGAGCGAATGATGTGGGTAGATTTGTCAGTGGGAGGAATTAGGACAAGAATTGTGTCCGTGTATTCACCATGTGAGGGTACAGATGAGGTTGAAGTTGACAAGTTTTATGAAGCATTGAGTGACATCGTGGTCAGGGTCAACAGCAAGGATAGAATAGTGCTAACGGGCGATTTCAATGAGAGAGTTGGGAATAGAACTGAAGGATACGAAAGGGTGATTGGTAAATGTGGGGAAGATATGGAAGCTAATGGGAATGGGAAGCGTTTGCTGGACTTCTGTGCTAGTATGGGTTTAGCTGTTACGAATACATTCTTCAAGCATAAGGCTATTCACCGCTACACATGGGAGGCTAGGGGTACCAGATCCATAATAGACTATATCTTAACAGACTTTGAATTCAGGAAATCTGTTAGGAATGTACGAGTTTTTCGCGGATTTTTTGATGATACAGACCACTATCTGATCTGTAGTGAACTAAGTATCTCTAGGCCTAGGGTAGAGAAAGTGAAATCTGTCTGCAAACGAATAAGGGTAGAAAGTCTCCAGGACGAGGAAATTAGATAGAAGTACATGGATATGATTAGTGAGAAGTTTCGAACAGTAGACAGTAAGCAGGTTCAGGATATAGAAAGTGAATGGGTGGCATACAGGGATGCTGAAATAGAAACAGCAAGGGAATGCCTAGGAACAACTGTGTGTAAAGATGGGAAAAGGCGAACATCTTGGTGGAATGATGAACTGAGAGCAGCCTGTAAACGTAAAAAGAAGGCTTATCAGAAATGGCTCCAAACAAGGGCCAAGGCAGACAGGGATTGGTACGTAGATGAAAGAAACAGAGCGAAACAAATAGTTGTTGAATCCAAAGAGAAGTCATGGGAGGATTTTGGTAATAACCTGGAAAGGCTAGGTCAAGCAGCAGGGAAACCTTTCTGGACAGTAATAAAGAATCTTAGGAAGGGAGGGAAAAAGGAAATGAACAGTGTTTTGAGTAATTCAGGTGAACTCATAATAGATCCCAGGGAATCACTGGAGGGGTGGAGGGAATATTTTGAACATCTTCTCAATGTAAAAGGATATCATCATGGTGGTGTTGCAAACAGCCAAGCTCATGGGGAGGAGGAAAAGGTTGTTGGTGAAATGATGCTTCAGGAAGTGGAAAGGATAGTAGATAAACTCCATTGTCATAAGGCAGCAGGAACAGATAAAATTAGACCTGAAATGGTGAAGTACAGTGGGAAGGCAGGGATGAAATGGCTTCATAGAGTAGTAAAATTAGCGTGGAGTGTTGGTAAGGTACCTTCAGATTGGACAAAAGCAGTAATTGCCCCTATCTATAAGCAAGGGAACAGGAAGGATTGCAACAACTATCGAGGTATCTCATTGATTAGTATACCAGGCAAAGTATTCACTGGCATCCTGGAAGGGAGGGTGCGATCAGTCGTTGAGAGGAAGTTGGATGAAAACCAGTGTGGTTTCAGACCACAGAGAGGCTGTCAGGATCAGATTTTCAGTATGCGCCAGGTAATTGAAAAATGCTACGAGAGGAATAGGCAGTTGTGTTTATGTTTCGTAGATCTAGAGAAAGCATATGACAGGGTACTGAGGGAAAATATGTTCACCATACTGGGGGACTATGAAATTAAAGGTTGATTATTAAAATCAATCAAAGGCATTTATGTTGACAATTGGGCTTCAGTGAGAATTGATGGTAGAATGAGTTCTTGGTTCAGGGTACTTAAAGGGGTTAGACAAAGTTGTAATCTTTCACCTTTGCTGTTTGTAGTTTACATGGATCATCTGCTGAAAGGTATAAAATGGCAGGGAGGGATTCAGTTAGGTGGAAATGTAGTAAGCAGTTTGGCCTATGCTGACGACTTGGTCTTAATGGCAGACTGTGCCGAAAGCCTGCAGTCTAATATCTTGGAACTTGAAAATAGGTGCAATGTGTATGGGATGAAAATTAGCCTCTCGAAGACTAAATTGATGTCAGTAGGTAATAAATGCAACAGAATCGAATGTCAGATTGGTGATACAAAGCTAGAACAGGTCGATAATTTCAAGTATTTAGGTTGTGTGTTCTCCCAGGATGGTAATATAGAAAGTGAGATTGAATCAAGGTGTAGTAAAGCTAATGCAGTGAGCTCGCAGTTGCTATCAGCAGTATTCTGTAAGAAGGAAGTCAGCTCCCAGACGAAACTATCTTTATATCGGTCTCTTTTCAGACCAACTTTGCTTTACGGGAGCGAAAGCTGGGTGGACTCAGGATATCTTATTCATAAGTTAGAAGTAACAGACATGAAAGTAGCAAGAATGATTGCGGGCACAAACAGGTGGGAACAATGACAGGAGGGTACTCGGAATGAGGAGATAAAGGCTAATTTAGGAATGAACTCGATGGATGAAGCTGTACGCATAAACCGGCTTCGGTGGTGGGGTCATGTGTGGCGAATGGAGGAGGATAGGTTAACTAGGAGAATAATGGACTCTGTTATGGAGGGTAAGAGAAGTAGAGGGTGACCAAGACGACGATGGTTAGACTCGGTTTCTAACGATTTAAAGATAAGAGGTATAGAACTAAATGAAGCCACAACACTAGTTGCAAATCGAGGATTGTGGCGACGTTTAGTAAATTCTCAGAGGCTTGCAGACTGAACGCTGAAAGGCATAACAGTCTATAATGATAATGTATGTATGTATGTATGTATGTATGTATGTATGTATGTATGTATGTATGTATGATATTCTAAATGCCAATTTTTAGATCTGTAAACATTTACAGTATTGAGATATAGATAGACTCATTTTAAAAATTAACCCCCCTTTTAACCCCCTTAGCGACGGAATATTAAAAAATCGTCCTTTAAGGGGCACCTACATGTTAATATAAATGTATCCCCAAAATTTCATTTCTTTACGTCCAGTAGTTTTGGCTGGGCGATGATGAATCTGTCAGTCAGTCAGGACAAGTTATTATATATATGTTTGTACACCTTTTGAACAGCTGAGTACTAGGGAATTCCACAGGCGGATAGTAGCGGAAGAATGAATCACTGTTACTAGTAGCGTGATGGGTAGGAAAACTCAGCAAGGAGTTAGATAATGACCTTGTTTGGAGATTATTTCAGGATGATAGGTACTGAAGGTCATCTCTCAAGTAAACCGGTATTTTGCTCTGTAGAACACTATGAATAACTGACACAGAAATAAAAGGAGTGCACGTAGGGTTATACAGTAGGTTGTTATAGGACTTGTCTTAGTTTCAGAGTCATTAATATAATATTGATAATATGATTAAATAGCTTTAAAAATATCTGTCTGCCCCCTTATTTAGCTCACGCTTCGCCATTGGATGACAGCCTGTTCGCATATCACTCAGGAACGTCATCGTGAGATACGTTTACAGGTTTATTAAAACTGCATGGGAATATAATAAAGACTTAGTAATTCAGCTGAGAACGAACATTTGGAGCAAATTACCCTCATTGCTTTAAAACTCGGAAACTAAGTAATTCCGATTTGGAAATGCCCCAAATACCCCCTTAAGAGAAAATACACCGGTTCTTAAGTCACTAATCCTCACATTCTGTAACACAAAGCGATGCGTGAGGGAGAGGAAATAGCCGGCTCTCCTCTCGCGAAACACAGTACGCGTTGTGAAGTAGCTCCACCCTCTCACAGACACGTTCACCTTTATGTAAAACCGGCTGGAATTAGAAATATAGATTTTGACATTATACATTGCAATCCTATGGCCTAAGTACGCTACTTATTTGACCATGGCATATTTCAACAGTAGCCAGCAACAGGAGTAGGTCTCGCCCTGCAAGTGGTCCGACAGCTCTGCACTCCAACTGGCCAACCGAGCTCTGTATTCGGAACATGGAGAGGGGCTGGTCCCGACCGTCGGCTGTCCTGAGAATGGTTTTCCGTGGTTTCCCATTCTCCTGCGCTAAGGCGAATGCCACAGCCGCCAACGCCGTCACCTTCACCGAACATCTCCATCACAATATCTCCTAGCCTGAAAGACAGCTACACCATTTAATAGGCCCGCCTCCCCCTTCAGGGGAGGAATGAAAGTAATGTAATAATAATAATAATAATAATAATAATAATAATAATAATAATAATAATAATAATAATAACAATCGTATGTCCTCAGCTACCGTGTGCAGACATTTCAATTTGACGCCATCTGGCTGTCTGCTCGTCAATTTCTTCGTTCCGTTTTACTTTAGGCCCCCACTAGATGGCAGACCGAGTAAACCGAAACTCTCTTGGGCGTCTATGGCTGAGATTTTAATGAATTTTGTCGGGTAAACGCCAAATGTGTCACCAGAGATCTTTTACATGCCGACATCTTACGACGTGGAGTGTCGAATGGACTTTTTTCCGCCCTTCAAAAATCCGACTACCTCTGCCGGGTTTGAACCCGCTCTCTTGGGATCCGGAGGCCGACACTCTACCGCTGATCCACAGAGGCAGCTAATGTAGTAGTAGTAGTTATGCATCGAATCCAATATTAATGCTTGGAAATTCAGCAAATGATTGTTCATTACTATTGTCGCATGGAAGGCGACAGACTGAAATATGTCCGTAGTCAACAGACACATGCGTAGGTTTAGCGGAGGTACTGCATGAAAGAGCACTATCGGGCGTGTGGTTATATTACTACCGAGCTCGATAGCTGCAGTCGCTTAAGTGCGGCCAGTATCCAGTATTCGGGAGATAGCAGGTTCGAACCCTACTGTCGGCAGCCCTGAAAATGGCTTTCCGTGGTTTCCCAGTTTCACGCCAGGCAAATGCTGGGGCTGTACCTTAATTAAGGCCACGGGCGCTTCCTTCCCACTCCTAGCCCTTTCCTGTCCCATCGTCGCCATAAGACGTATCTGTGTCGGTGCGACGTAAAGCAACTAACAGAAAAGGAGGTTATATTACCCTGTTCTTTTACACGAACCTCGAAATATGATGCCCCATATCACCGTCCATGTATTCGCCGCAAAACTGAAGGAACTGTTCCACTTAACAAACCAAAACAAATAAGCCTGTTTGTATACTGTTGAATTCCAAAGGAGAGGTGTGCCTTAAAGAAAATTCTAAGTTCAGGGACATCTCAGATATTAGCAAACTCATTTTTGCGGAAAGTCTCGGGAATGACACATGTTTTGAAGGTATGACGTGTGCTATTCTACATTCAAGGAAGCAAGTGGCGGCGTGGAGCCATCTGACGGCCAGATCGCGCAGGCCTTCGGGCGGAGCAGCGGTCGCTTAGTAGGACAAGGCGGTTCGGGCTTGTTGTACTATGGATTATTTTCTTTTTGATGTCAAGAAATGCCTACGTATACCCAGAAATGTCAGTTCATTATGTTTGGAAAAACAATGAACATGTGTGGAAGAAAAGAGTTCAATCCAGGAAAATAATAGGTGGAATGTTTAACAGCGTATCGTTCTCAAATGGGATATTGCATGAGAACACGTTCACTTCCTTGTGTAAATTACTGTATTGTCACAACACACAATTATAAACAGTAGTAAGTAACACTTAACAGCGGACTACCCTGAAATCGACACTGACTCGCGCACTATAAAATACGCTCTCTTGAACTCACCGACTCCACCTCGGAGCCCAACAGTCACTCCGCGTCCAACACTTGCCATACTGTTCGATCAACTGTCTAGAATTATCGATTTCTGGAAGGGTTCTTACAATTCTCTAATGGAACACACTCAAAACATCGAACGACCAGCTAGTCGAATCGAGTACTCCAGTAATGGATCCAGCTAGAACTTTCCTTACTCTTTACCAATACACATGGAAATTTCTCCAACATTCCTAACGTCTCTACATGTATCTGGATAATAAACCTTACAGTAAATTTCCAGAACGTCTCATATATACGGTACCAAATTATAGTGGAATAAATCTAATATACGAACATTATAGAGTTCTACCGCTTTCGACTATAGACTATAGATTTTGAGGTTGTATATGAGGTTGTACAAATTTATAATACATATTTACAGAGAAACCATGTATTAGTCATACTTAACATTTAATAAAAGATAATTTAGCACTTAATAAAATATAATTAAAGTATATTAAACATAATAATTGAAGGTTTTACACCAGTTACGATGTCGTACCTACAACAAGAGGATCATAAAAATATCCTCTTCGCTTTGTAGACTTTCCTAACTCCCTGACTATCTTTTGAAACATATAAAACTGCATTTAAATAGAAAAATATGAAATACCTCCATTTAAAATGGAAAATCTGAAAATTAATATTCATTAAATAAAATACACAATCGTCGGACCTTGTACTCACACTTACTTCTTACCTGCTTACTTACACATATGTTATTTGAAGGGCGCCAGCTACCACTCAGTGCAGCAATAATAGAATGAGAATCTTGACTATCTCTAGGGTGTGGGGTAATAAGCTTACTTTTGACAACATACCATTTAGATTCTGGGAAAAGGAGATTGGCGTTCGATTTCCCCATAAAATGAGGTTAAGAAATTTTACTGTATAAATGAAACGAAAGATTAATTTGATAGAACAAAATATATTCTTGATATTGTAAATAAAAAAAATAGTAAGTCTTGTTGCGATAAAACAGATGAGAATATGAAATTATGACATTGCAACTGAAAGAAACTAGGCATGTATTTGAATTCTTCTTGACCGGACATGTAACAATTTATACGAAATATATCCCTTACTGGTTCACTTGACTGTACCTTCAACACTTTGAGTGTAATTACGACGTATTCCTTAGATCTGGTGTTTACTGTAGATGTGTCACGCCTAATTTGGTGATGTATCCATGTGACTGCTTCTTCTCCATATCATATGATTTCTTTGTAAGTCTGTATGGTATGAGTTCATTGCAAGTGTATCCTTCTATGACTCCATCACTGTTCACCATCCACTTCTTCTCTCTTCACCTTCCGTTTAACTAATGACTCCCGTTAACTGACTGAGGCTACTCCATCTCGTTCACTTAATGGCCAACTGTGCCTCTCCTTCCAGTAGAACAATGACTGACGCTACAATATGCAGCCACCTTTTATAGACGTTAGGTTGACGCACCTACGTATTCTCCAGAAATAACTATTATCTACTCCCACCTCGCGACAGATATCACATACAATGGTGAAATAGCCCGGGGCTCCCTAGGAAACTCCAAGACCGTGAGCGCATCGCTAAATGCTCACGATGACGTAGCAATGGCGTAGCGATGACTTTGCAGTTACTCCAGCAGTATTGCACAATGTAACAATGTCACATCCACATCTGATATACAGCAACTCCTACTGTACATGTCTTGAGTGTTAATCTACACACACGTATATATGCATACATTTAACTACAATTACGCAAACGGCAAGCATTGCAGAATTGAAATGAATAATAATTATAACACAATAATAGTAATCTCACAGATAAAATAATAATAGTACGGACATAATAATAATAATAATAATAATAATAATAATAATAATAATAATAATAATAATAATAATAATAATAATACAGATATCATCTTGTAACGGGATTTGAACCGTTACAGCTTCCTGTCGCTTTATGTAGTAGGTGCCACCTGGTTTCTACATTCAAGGAAGCAGCGATGGAACGTAGGTTTCAAGACGATACTGAATGGCATCGTTGCCTGCGCGAAGAAACTTGAGATAATTATTTTCCTTCATTTTCATACTTCAACAACCTTCCAATTCAGTAGAATGATGCGATACTCTTAAAGATTCTATTGGTGAAGATGAACAGCTTATCAAGTGACTCTCTGGGACATGGTTTGTCACTTTCATCTTGACAGTTATCGGTGACTTACCACCTACTGAAAGGAATGAATAATCGATATTTCCAGATAACGACTCAATTATCCAGAAAGTAAATGATTTACAAAGAAGTCATTCACACTATGCAAGAGAACGATACTTTACAGATGGCCCTCATACTGTACGGTACGCACTACACAGTAGATTTAAGTTGCCACTGAAATCACATAAACCTTCTTTTTCATCTTTAAAAACACACTGTAAAGCAGCACGTGATGTGCGTCAACAGACTTTTCAAAGACATCACGGGCAATTCCATCTCTTTTGGAGGGAAAGTAATTGTTCTAGGTGGAGATTTTAGAGAGGTTTGTTCCGTATGCTTTCAAGCAAGCTGTTATTCAGAACTGTACTAAATTATCTCATCTTTGGTCAGAATTTAAAATAGTTCATCTGTTTAAAAATGTGTGAGCATGACCAGAAGAATTAGACTTTGCTGATTGTTTGGTTAAATAATGAATCATGAATCACCTGAACAATCTGTTATTGATTTAACGCCCTCTGTAATCTCTGATATTTACGGCAATACATTTGAGTAACCAGAAGATACTATAAATTTGTCCAAAATTTCCATTGTTTCCCTGAAAACGAACACTATCAATTCTGAATTTACAAATCTTACACGCGGAACGACAGAACGTATATTAGTGAAAATAACTTAATTACTGAAGATTAAAATCAAAGTCTCCAATCTCCGGTCGAGTCCCCGATCAGCTTAGAATTAAGTGTCTTGCCTCCTTATGTCCTTAAACAGTGGCGGCTCGTGAAAAAATCGTCCTGCGTGCTACAAAAAACAAGCTAAATACGCTGTTTTAAATCTGCATATTGCCATGATGAACAACGCATACTTCAAACTTGGTAATAATAATAATAATAATAATAATAATAATAATAATAATAATAATAATAATAATAATAATAATAATAATAATAATAATAATTTTAATAATACAACTTTTCTCACAATTTATAACTCAGAACAAACAAAAACAACATTAATTTGGAAGCAGATGAATTCTTCGACAACTGTCTATGAGATAAATAATTCATTGGAGAAATATTGTTTTTACTAACCTAATGGCGCAACTTACATCAGTGCAAATAGAATCGTGGGAATATAGATCTCCACTAAGAACACTAATTTAATTTCACTCTATATACACTGCAGTGGATAAATAATTTGATAAATCTTCGTATAAACTTTAGCACTAACACAATGACAGAAAAACACGCACCAGTAATATAACCGCGAGATTAAAAACCGCACAAAGCAACTGAAAGAGCTGCCAACTGATTCATTGAGACCTCCCCTATTACCAGAGTAAATGTCCGGCTCCATGGCTAAATGGTTAGCGCGCTGGCCTTTGGTCACAGGGATCCCGGGTTCGATTCCCGGCAGGGTCTGGAATTTTAACCATCATTGGGTGTACGTGTTGTTTTCATCATCATTTCATCCTCATCATGACTCGCAGGTTGCCTACGGGTTTCAAATCAAAAGATCTGCATCTGCCTAGTCGAACATGTCCTCGGATACTTCCGGCACTAAAAGCCATACGCTATTTCATTTCACCAGAGTAAATGACATTGTAATGCGGGATAACATTTAGGGTCAGTCAAAGATTCTTTGACTCACCTACGAATTCCTTATTTTTGACACAAAAGGTAGATGGATATTTTAATAAGCATGTGTGAGATAGATTGCCTCCACTTACGCTTTACTTTCGAGGCCAGACGATGCTACTCTCTAGTGGCAGATTCGCTTACCACGTTCAACATAAGCACGGCCGACTGGATCCCTCGCTGTGCTCCAAGGAGCTAGCTAGAGCGACGCATCAAGTCGGCCGTGAACATAATGGTAGCAGGAGACATCGAGTAATTCTACCCCCTTGCGGGAGAGGAAGTAACTATAAACGGGATCAGTGAAAGTTGATCCCGGTTTACGGTATACTCCGCCGGCTAGGGGGAGTGTTGCAAGCTTGGCTGCGCCTGCGTATTGCTTCCTTCAGGCTACAGGCAAGGGCTCACTTCACATGAGCACGAGCCTTGTTCCCCGGGAGAACGGCGCTAGGTGTTCGACAGATCTCGTCCTGATTTTCACAAGACACAAATTCATATCGTACTCAAAACAACGAAAAGGCACCAGGATAATTGTACTGTACATAAATAATATTCCTTACAGTTCCAAGCTACGTGCTGGAGCCCGGTAGCACGTACTGACCGGCCGCCACTGTCCTTAAATTAAAACATGTAATGTTATTAAGAAACTCAAACGAAATAAGATTCATTGTACGAAAAACGCATGTCAGTTGTTTAGATCTCGAAAGCACTACGAGAAAAGTGTTGAACACACGGTTTTGATTACTAGACTTGATTTAACCCTCTGATACTATTCTTCCATTTGATTTTAAAAGACGTCAGTTTCCTGTTCGCCTTGCATTCAGTACAGCGCAAGGATAGACTTGAGACCGTGTACGTAGCTGTGTTTTGAGTGCCCGTACAATCATTTGGCACTTTAAAAGTACAAATAGTGCCAGTTAACTGTAGTGTTTAGAAGGTGTTCTAACAGCACTACATTTCTAGACATTGTGCCAAAGATTTTCTGCAAAGTAATGGGTACTACACACATCAGTCTGTTCTTAGCCGCAGCTAACTACACGTAGCAAATGCTGTCACTAGAAAATTATACTTTACTGAACCAAGGACATTATTCCGTTGAATTTTAATGGGTTCAGTCTACATATTATTATTATTATTATTATTATTATTATTATTATTATTATTATTATTATTATTATTATTATTATTGTACCGGGAGGTACACCTCAACACCGCGCATTTAAATCTGGCGCCTAAAAGAACTCCTCTGCTGGAGAAACCGTGAAATTGAAACTGGGCCAACTTATAAATTTACTCAGAAGATGTCACTACAGAAATTTGATGTAATTTTGTTATTGTGAAGTTTCCCGAACTGACTGCTTTTCTACTTGTTTTGTTTGCCATTCATCTAGAAGTTTGGACTTTCTTCCATAGATGTCACTACAAAACTGTCGGAAAGCAAAGATAAATAGTCTGTTAGCTCTTTTTCAAAGTAAGATTACTGTATGCCTCTTGAAGGCTAGATTTTGGATTTTGGGAGCAAGTGCTCCATGAATTAGGGGGATTTCTGCCCCTGAGTGAATTTGTGCTTTTTTGTAAATTTGAGCTAGGAGCTCAAGAATTTAAAGCGAGGAGCTTGAGCCCAGATTTTTAAACTACCACTAAATTTTGAATTTTCTTGTTTTGTTTCCAAATTTCTATTTTGTACCTGAAATGTCATTATTATCTCACCAAGTGAAAATCTGTTAAGTTGTTGCTTTTCAAAAATATAACCTTCAGTTTAAGTTTTTAAATTGTTTTCTTGATATTGTAGTTAGACCCATTCATCCCGGCACCTTCTTTCACCTCTTCTGCTCCACGGGTAACCCCGTAACAACAACAATTATTATTATTATTATTATTATTATTATTATTATTATTATTATTATTATTATTATTATTATTATTATTATTGTTACGGAGTTTTTCCGTGGTAGGTAGAGGTGAAAGAAGGTGCGGGTGTGAATAGGTCTCCAGCTACGAAAGCAAAATTAATTTAAAATTTAACAAGGTTATATTTTCTTTTCAAAAACAAGAAATAACAAGCATGGCAGGTACAAAGTAGCAAGTCAAAAAGGGTAGTTACAATATTTACAGGAATTGGGCTTCGCGCCCTGATTTAACACAGCTTGGGCAATCAGCTCAGTTTTACCCCAAACACGAGATTTAACAGAGGGGCAGAAAACCCCATTCATACCTAGGAGCCCTTGCTCCAAATTACACAGAAAAGCCTCCACGAGGCATACAACACTTAATTTTCAAAAGAGCCACTCGCTCTCAAAATTTAAGCCTCTCCCAGGCCACACCAAACTCCACCTTCAAGTTGTCCTCACTGGACATAGATACAGGGGTACAATACCCAACCTACTGAGGTCTATTAAATGAAAAGGGGCAATTACATGACCTCTAAAATAACAATTTGAGAGGAGGCAATCTGCACTCCTAATACACTTGTTTTTAAAAACCTAATCTGGCTCTAGGCCACTAATGCAAGGGCTAATCCCATACTACCGAGGTGACTTTAGAAAAGAGCAATTTGTTTTACATTAACGAAGAATAGGTTGAGAAAATAAGTTCACCTCAAGACAATGTGAGTGGGAGCTCGAGAGGGTTAGCACTCTCTATCCCAATATGCAGCTTAAAAGAGAATAGAAGAAAAGATCGTTACATTTTAGGAAAGGTTACATGGAGGAACGCTTCGCACCCGCCCCGAGAGTTAAACTGCTGAGCTAGCAAAAAAAAGAATTTATTAATCGGCCATTACCTTATTGATGACCGCTGCCGAGGAAAGAGGCGCTTCCCGCCTCCTGCTATGTACTTTATACACTGAAAGATAGAACAGAAGTGGCCCGGAGACCCTAAAATCAGCAGTTTAAATCCTCTCGCGGAAGTTTCTAGGCGTTAGGGGAATGAAAACACCCGCCCACAATTACTTTATTGGCTAGGGTACAGAAACATATCCAAGATGGGGGAAGATACATCGGATTGGTCGGAAATTACTAAAAGAAATTCGGGATTGGATAAATCTAAAACAAGGGGGAAAAGAGGGGTATACAGCCAACTTAAACAATAACAGAAAGAAATTTAGCAAGAAACAAACATTTGAAATAAAAATTTCTCCAACAAAATAGTTCTTTGACTCCGCACTAGGGTGCACTATTGTTGATCTTCAGTAGTGTCCTCTAGAAGAGAAAGTTCACACTTCTTACTTCAAGCGAAACAAAAACACATCAAAAATGACACAGTTCAAAAACTCAAAATTTTCCACGTGGTGACATCTTCTGAGAAGGTAAAGAATTAATAGCGTAGATAAAGTTCAGACTTCCTCCAGCAGAGGAGTTTCAACTGGCGCACATTTTAAATTAGCGGAGTGGAGGTGTACCTCCCGGTACAGACCTCCCCCCCCAAAAGTTCCTCCCGGGGTGACACATGAAATTGTTTGAAAACAAGGTCCAAGTTTTGATGTAGATATGGAGATTAATTGCCAAAAAAAAATTTATAAGATTTCTTAATTTGGTTTGATTTAGTTTCAAAATTTTGTTGTTGCAGATGAAGTAAAGTTTTTAAGTTTGTAGAAGTAGAATTCCGAAGATAGACTTTTAATACTTAAAAGTGATGAAAAATTTTGCAATGTCCACCAAATATTGCTGTTGAATTCCCGAGTGTAGTCATTGCTTATCGTAACTGTCCATGTAGTTGAGGTTGATGAAGTTGGATGGCCAGACCGGCCGTTGCAGCTTGCGTCCAAAGGAGGCCGCTCGGACACCTCAAGTACCCTGAGATACCGCTCGCCCGCACTATGAGGGGAGCAGTGGTGTTGAAACACGCCGCGCCCGCGGTGAAGGAATACAGGCTGCGGGCAAGTAGCAGGACGTGCGCCGCACATCAGCCTAGGCCGGCAGGAGAGCTCCGGCTCGCCGTGCACATGTCGTCCTTGCTGGGGCCGAGGGGGCCCGTCCTCGAACCCAGCCGCGGCACAGCGCCGCGCGGCTGCGGGGGCACTGAAACATTTAAGCTAGGCGGCAGAATTGTGTTGGACCATCATTTTTCTTTTGAGGGCACAGGCATGTAGAGAGATTGAGGGGCCAGCGGCGTGCAGATATCCATGGCATTTCATCTAAGCCAGCCACTGTGTGTAGTGGAGCAGGAGACGGGAGCGTGGTAATGGCCGTGGCAAGGACAGGATGGCAGTTTAACAAATCGGGGGAGGTTTTACAGAAACGCTTACATATAAAATAAAATAGAAGGAGCAGAATGCCTTAAGAGTGGAACTCAAAAAAAAATATAACCTTCATATTCCTATCAAATTATATGAAGCAAGTTGACACAAAATTTACACCGGTTTCACCTGGGACAGGTGAACCCTAAATATCCTCTCGGTGGCTGGATTGCTTACTAACAATGTAACCGGCGTAAGAAAATCGAGAATGATGCATGGCCCATGAAATCTGGGGGCAAGCTTGCCCGCGGGAACAAAATTCTTGACCATCACCTGGTCACCTACCTTCAAAGTGGTGGGTCTCCGTCCACGATCATACTTTTCTCTAACCTTTTCATGAGATACCTTAAGATTGGCTTTAGCCTTCTTCCAAAGATCTTTAATATTATCCGGATATATTGTCTCGGGTAGAATGTCACTCAGAGACCAAAGGTTAGAGAGCGGCGTGTTGGGAACAAACTTGAACATCAAAGAAGCTGGAGTGAACTTATGAGATTCATGAACCGCCGAATTCAAAGCAAAAGCTAACCAATGCAGGGACGTGTCCCACCTGGAATGATCTTCATGATGATAGGCAATAAGTGCGGACCTGAGATTACGATTAACCCGTTCAGCCAGAGATGGTTGAGGGTAATAAGCAGAAGTAGTTACATGAGAGATGGATAAGTCAAAACAGAATTTACGAAATAAATTAGATGTAAAAGCCTTAGCATTATCAGATACAATATATTGGCACGGACCAAAAGAAGCAAAAATAGAATTTAAGCAAGTAATGGTAGACTGAGAGGTAGCCAGCTTAGTCGGAAATAACCAAGAAAATCTGGTAAAACCATCTACACACACAAGGATGAACTTGTTGGCATTACCCTTTGACTGGGGGAATGGTCCTACATAATCAATATACAGGCGTTCCATGGGGCGCGACGCTTGCTGAGAAGACAAGAGGCCTACCTTGGTGGACATGGTCGGTTTACTAAGCAAACAGGATTTACAAGCCTTTACTAGTTCACGGATTTCACCGTCCATACCTTTCCAGATGAACATTTCACGAATCTTTTCACGAGTTTTAAAGATACCAAGATGCCCTCCTAATGGGGTCTCATGATAATACTTGAAGATCATAGGTACAAGAACCGCTGGAACAACAACTTTCATCATCTTATCATGCCTCGAAGGGCAACATAGAACACCATTCCTCAGAACATAAGGGACAACATGTTCCCCAGAAGAAAGGGTTTCCATTATCGGAGCCAGCGTCGGATCTTCACGTTGGTATTTCTCGATATCCCTAAAGAGCATGGGAGCATCTGTTAGGATGGCATTAACCTTAGATAGTATGGACTCGGAAGGTGATGAACTGTCGACCGGTTCGTGGGTCTCGACGTCATTAGAAAACATACGGCTGAGTCCATCAGCAACAATATTTTCGGTACCTCTGATATGTCTAACATCAAACTGGAAGACAGAAATACGGATGGCCCAGCGGGCTATACGACCAGTACGACGCGGCCTACCTAAGACCCAGCTTAAGGCTTGATTATCTGTCTCCAGGTCGAATTTGACATGTTCCAGATAGAGACGGAACTTCTCTAAGGCGAATAAGACTGCCAAACCTTCGAGCTCATAGATGGAATACTTGGCTTCTTGAGCCGACAATGTCCTAGACGCATAGGCGATGGGGCGCCTCCCTAGTTCAGTCTCTTGAAGAAGGACTGCAGCTACCGCTGACGACGATGCGTCGGTTTGGACAATGAATTTCTTCGAGAAATCAGGCATAGCAAGTACAGGGGCATTACAAAGAGCTAATTTAAGGTCTTCAAAAGCGGCTTGTTGAGAAGGTCCCCACTCGAATTTGATGCCTTTCCTACGAAGAAGGTTTAAGTGCGCCGCTCTATTAGCGAAGTTAGGAATAAACTTCCTGAAGAAATTCACCATACCAATGAACCTGGCGATACCTTTAATGTCTTTGGGAGGTTTAAAATCACGGATGGCCTGTGTTCTAGAATGATCGACTGCTACACCATCCGGTGACACAATATGCCCTAGGAAAGACATAGAGGGCTTAGCAAAGGCAACCTTGGACAACTTAACAGTTAACCCAGCCTTACGAAGGCGATCGAGAACTTCTCGCAGATGATCTAGATGTTCTTCAAAAGTCTCTGAAAATACGACGACATCGTCCAAGTAGTGATATAAGTACTCAAATTTGATGTCGGAGAAGACCCTATCTAGTAGCCTAGTGAGTACAGCTGCTCCCGTGGGGAGCCCGAAAGGCACGCGGTTGTATTCGTATAAATTCCAGTCCGTGGCAAACGCTGTAAGATGTTTAGACTCTTCGGCAATGGGAATTTGATTATAGGCCTGATTCAAGTCCAAGATAGTAAAGAACTTGGCCTTACGAAACCATGAAAAACAAGAATGAAGGTCGGGAAGGGGCACAGATTGTAACACCACCTTCCGATTGAGAGCCCTGTAATCAATGACAGGCCTGAAGCCCCCTTGGGGTTTCGGGACTAAAAAAATAGGCGAAGAATACGCTGACTTAGAGGGCCTAATAATACCGTCCTTCAACATCTGATCGATGATTTCTTTTAGAGCCTTCATTTTAGGTGGAGATAGCCTATAAGGTGGAAAACGGACAGGAATCGAATCCGTGACCTCAATTTTGTATTCAATAAGGTCAGTAACACCAAGAGTATCAGAGAACACCTCGGGAAACGACTGACACAATTTGCGAATACTATCAGCCTGCTCCTCAGGTAGATGCCTAAGGTCTAACAACATCTCATCCTGGGTAGGCGAAATAGAAGAACATGATGCAGAATTACACTTTAATAGAGGGATATTACAATTAGAGGCAAATTTGAAAGTGCAAGACCTACTCTGGAGATCGAGCACAAGACCAGTGTGAGAAATAAAGTCCGCTCCCAATATAATGGGGCAAGACAAGTGCTTGGCCACAAACAATTTAACTTTCCATGTGAATTTAAAAATACGAATTTTGACATATAAGGAACCGAGAATTTCTAATGGAGAGGAATTAGCCGAAACGTATTGGATCGCCGACAAACAATAGTTAGGAAGTTTACAAACAGATTTCAATTTTGAATACCAATCAGCCGAAATAATAGAACAAACACTACCTGAATCTAAGAGAGCTGTTATAGGTTCGTTATTTAACCCAATTTTGAGAAAGGGGACCGGTGCGGGGGTATCCGCCGCAATCCTAAGACACTCTTTGGGACCTTCAAAAGATGAATTTGAAAATTGCTCGTTCCCTGAATTTACAACCTGTTTACCAGGGGCTGAGTCTCGGGAAGATGGATTAGTCGACTCAGCCGAAGCCACTAGTCACTTTTTATTATTGGCATAGGTGGAATTTGCACCAGAAGTTGAGCAGGAGGGGGTGCTATTCGAATTGGGACAATTCTTGGCGATATGTGAGAAAGCCCCACATTTAAAACAGCCTTGTGATGACCCGGCTCCATTCCTTGTCCCACTTGACTTGATCAGTGGACACTTGTTGCGCAGATGGTCAGGCGACCCGCAAGCATAACATTTACGGGGATTGACTGGTCGGTGAGGTGGAGGCCGAGTATTACTAAAGGAAGGCGGGGGTTCTTTCGCGACACGCAAAGAATCGGCGTATCTAACTCCTTCCGCTGAGACGGCCAATGCTTCAAGTTCAGAGAAAGTTTGCGGGCACGCCGCGAAACACAAATATGACCTGTAGGGTGGTGAAATCCCTTCCACAATAGCTTGTACAATCTGATCCTCAGGGAAATGAAGAGCAAACACCCTAGTATAAAACTTAATGTCCTGTATGAAATCAGCCAAGTTTTCATCCAAGCGTTGTACACGGTAATAGTACTTCTGAATAAGGGAGGACCTGGCCCTAGCCGGGATGAAGTTAGCTAGCAAATGGGCATGGAAATCCTCAATAGATGATTGCTCGGCAATGGCTCTTACGATTTTATCTGAGAGAATACCAATAGCATACGGATAGATAATTTGCAAAATTTGACATGGAGAAAGAGAAAACACAAGTGCATGATCCTGAAATTCAACTAGAAATCTTAAAAATGAAATTACATCACTGGTGGTATTAACGGAAAACCTAGAGATGCCTCTGAGCAACATTGCCAATGGATGAGGCAAGCTGCTAAACCCGGGTGACATAGTAGGTAAAGGTTTCAATGGCAAGGAAGTTAATTCAGAACGGATGTTACTCAATGATGCACGACGTTCAGATTCGTTGTCCAATGGGGCAGGGATAGTTTGAGCAGCAACGGTTATCTTATTGACTTCTCCCTTGGGAGGCGCTTCCTCACTACCTGCATTCACTATGGTGGGTTGATCAGATTTGGGAGGAACTTCCCCAGTTAACAATTGAGTGACCTTGCTAGATAATTCAGACATATTTTCAAGCAGCGTACTAGCTTCCTTCTTCTGAACGTCATTCAACTTTAGAGACAAGAGATCGTTAACTCTATTTGAAAAGTGATATAGCCTGGCTTGCACACGCTTAATTTGATTAGGGGAAGGGTCATTTTCATCAAAAAAACTAACTACAGAAGCTAGCCCAGTAATATTCTCCGTGATCGTGGAAAGAGAGTCGTCAATTTCTTTTTCTCCCAAATTGGGGATGGAAATGGGCAAATCTAGGGACTCTCTAAGCTTGTTTGTGTCTACTGCAACCGTGCCTCCAGATTGTACATTTCTAATAGTCAATTCATAGATCAACTCCTCCTTGCGCAAATAGTTAAGATGGAGAACATCGCGAGGGCCGGGCATGGTGACAGAACAATTTTGAAAAAGTCAAAAAATTCCAGCAACTGGGAAAATAGTTAGAGTTCGGAACAAACAATGTTTAGCCGTCAAAAGGGGCTAAATTGAGACCCATTCAACCACGCTCTGCTACCACTTGTTACGGAGTTTTTCCGTGGTAGGTAGAGGTGAAAGAAGGTGCGGGTGTGAATAGGTCTCCAGCTACGAAAGCAAAATTAATTTAAAATTTAACAAGGTTATATTTTCTTTTCAAAAACAAGAAATAACAAGCATGGCAGGTACAAAGTAGCAAGTCAAAAAGGGTAGTTACAATATTTACAGGAATTGGGCTTCGCGCCCTGATTTTACACAGCTTGGGCAATCAGCTCAGTTTTACCCCAAACACGAGATTTAACAGAGGGGCAGAAAACCCCATTCATACCTAGGAGCCCTTGTTCCAAATTACACAGAAAAGCCTCCACGAGGCATACAACACTTAATTTTCAAAAGAGCCACTCGCTCTCAAAATTTAAGCCTCTCCCAGGCCACACCAAACTCCACCTTCAAGTTGTCCTCACTGGACATAGATACAGGGGTACAATACCCAACCTACTGAGGTCTATTAAATGAAAAGGGGCAATTACATGACCTCTAAAATAACAATTTGAGAGGAGGCAATCTGCACTCCTAATACACTTGTTTTTAAAAACCTAATCTGGCTCTAGGCCACTAATGCAAGGGCTAATCCCATACTACCGAGGTGACTTTAGAAAAGAGCAATTTGTTTTACATTAACGAAGAATAGGTTGAGAAAATAAGTTCACCTCAAGACAATGTGAGTGGGAGCTCGAGAGGGTTAGCACTCTCTATCCCAATATGCAGCTTAAAAGAGAATAGAAGAAAAGATCGTTACATTTTAGGAAAGGTTACATGGAGGAACGCTTCGCACCCGCCCCGAGAGTTAAACTGCTGAGCTAGCAAAAAAAAAGAATGTATTAATCGGCCATTACCTTATTGATGACCGCTGCCGAGGAAAGAGGCGCTTCCCGCCTCCTGCTATGTACTTTATACACTGAAAGATAGAACAGAAGTGGCCTGGAGACCCTAAAATCAGCAGTTTAAATCCTCTCGCGGAAGTTTCTAGGCGTTAGGGGAATGAAAACACCCGCCCACAATTACTTTATTGGCTAGGGTACAGAAACATATCCAAGATGGGGGAAGATACATCGGATTGGTCGGAAATTACTAAAAGAAATTCGGGATTGGATAAATCTAAAACAAGGGGGAAAAGAGGGGTATACAGCCAACTTAAACAATAACAGAAAGAAATTTAGCAAGAAACAAACATTTGAAATAAAAATTTCTCCAACAAAATAGTTCTTTGACTCCGCACTAGGGTGCACTATTGTTGATCTTCAGTAGTGTCCTCTAGAAGAGAAAGTTCACACTTCTTACTTCAAGCGAAACAAAAACACATCAAAAATGACACAGTTCAAAAACTCAAAATTTTCCACGTGGTGACATCTTCTGAGAAGGTAAAGAATTAATAGCGTAGATAAAGTTCAGACTTCCTCCAGCAGAGGAGTTTCAACTGGCGCACATTTTAAATTAGCGGAGTGGAGGTGTACCTCCCGGTACAATTATTATTATTATTATTATTATTATTATTATTATTATTATTATTATTATTATTATTATTATTATTATTATAGTAGCTGGTTATTTTCACAATGATGGGTAAATCAAATCACGTATGAAGAGATACTGTATCGAATTAGCGAGAGGAGATAGTTGTGGCTGAATTTGACGAGAAGAAGTGATAGAATGATATCTTAAGACACCCAGAACTTGTTCAGTTGGTTTTTGAGGGAAGTGTAGGTGATAAGAACGGTAGGGGTAGAGCAAGGTGTGAATATGACAAGCAGATTAGAGCAGATGTAGGATACAATGGCTACGTAGAAATGAAAAAGGTTAGCACACGATAGGGTGTTGTGGAGAGCTGCATGCAACCAGTGTATGGGCTCATGACTCAAACAACAACACTTTCACAATGTCCACCACCGTAGCGTAACGGTCAGCCTTATTAAATGCCGCCGTCGATGGCCTGGGCTCGATTCCCGGTGGTGGTGGTGGTGGTGGTGATTATTGTTTTAAGAGGAAGTACAACTAGGCAACCATCCTCTATATAACACTAATCAGAGGGAAAAATGGAAGGGATCCGACACTTCGAAAAATGAAGGTATCGGCCAAAGGAAGACAAGGGCCACGAAGGGCGTAAAAATGAAAGACTCCCTAGCCCTCGCAAACCTAATAGCGTCGGGGTCGGAAAAGAACAAGAGTTGACCAAAGAAGGTCGGATAGGATAGATGAAAGTTAGAAGCCTGGCACAAGTAAGGAAGCAATACCAGGACTCGGCTAAGGGCCCCGTGGTCGCCAACCCACGCTCCACAGCTCAGAGCCCCTGAGGCCCCTTTTAGTCGCCTCTTACGACAGGCAGGGGATACCGTGGGTGTTATTCTCCCGCCCCCACCCACAGGGGGCTCGATTCCCGGTACTGCCAGAGGGTGTGGCTGTAGAACCTCGGGATGAGGACACGAGTTTACTTTACTTTTCAAGGAACGTTATTTGAGATATTGCATTATCTTGAGCTCTCGTGGTCATGAGCTGGAAGTTGAAGTGAGTAATCCTTCTGGACTTCGTACACTGTTTGTTCCCGTATCAGAAATCAAGCACAACTACACTGACCCAAGAAAAGTATATACCTTACTTGAATTTTATATACACAGGGCGCGACATGTCGCAATTGCCTGTCTGTTCCTAACTGTGAAAAGTGTTTTTATCTTTCGTTAACGGCACGTGATGGCAGTGTTTTGTGTTATTGATAGGTCTTACGGTATCCTGCGTGCAAACTCGAGTGAGTGAGAAATAATGTGAAGGCGTTAGAACATGTTTTCTTCTTAAAAGAATCAAACATCATCCCGCAAAAGCCCTCAAGACCTGCAGATCATGAGTTGAAGCGAGGTCAGCATGATGGCCTTCCAGACCGGGGCCGTAATTTCACGTAGCTCCTCGATCGTTCTCAGTTAGGCTGAGAGATAAAATTCCCTGATCTGGCCTGGAATCGAGCCCCGGAGGCACACTCACTCCCCGTAGGCCTTTACTGCTTAAATGGATTGTTTAGGCCGATGAGTTGTCTCCGTAAGGTAACTTGGGACAGTGAACTGGCGACCTCGGGGCCCTTACCTGAGTCTTCACATTGCTTTCACTTACTTGTGCCAGGCTCCTCACTACCATCCGACCTCCCTTGACCAACTCTTGTTCTTTTTCCGACCCCGACGGTATTACGTATCGAGGCCTAGGGAATCTTGTCGTTCGTGGCTTAATTGTCTTTCTTTGGCCGATACTTCCATTTTTCGAAGTGTCGCAGCCCTTCCATTTTCTCCTCTGATTACTGTTAATAGAGGGTGGTTCCATAGTTCTACTTCCTCTTAAAACAATAATAACCACCACTTTTATTCTGCGTTACAAGGGCGAAGTGCACTCTGAAAAGGTCACTAGTGAAAGTCAATCAATCAATCAATCAATCAATCAATCAATCAATCAATCAATCAATCAATCAATCAATCAATCAATCAATCAATCAATCAATCAATCAATCAATCAATCAATCAATCAATCACCACCGGTTAGCATTTAGGATAGTCGCCCAGGTGGCAGATTTCGTATCTAGACTTCTCTTAAATCACTGCAAGGAATTTGGAAAGTTTGGTCGCCAACCCACTCTGCAAAGTACAGAGACCCTGGGGCCCTTTTAGTCGCCTCTTACGACAGGCAGGGGATACCGTGGGTGTTATTCTACCGCCCCCACCCACAGAGGATGGACGAGAGATGCCAGGTAAGATAGATGAATGTGAGGAGCCTGGCACAAGTAAGTTCAAGCAGTTCCGGGACTCAGCTGAGGGCCCCGTCGCCGCAAACCCACGCTCCAAAGTTCAGAGCCCCTGGGGCCCCTTTTAGTCGCCTCTTACGGCAGGCAGGGGATACCGTGGGTATTATTCTACCGCCCCATCCACAGCGGGGGTGGGCCCCTAGTTTCCTTATAGGGAAAGTTACAAGTTTATTTCGCTACAGGGTTCTATATTATTACAATGAACAAGGACGCAACGATAATAATAATTACATAGTTCAGTTTGCAAAACCGAAGAAATTAAAATAATACACTTGTATGGTACGAACACACACACACACACACACTAGAAATTCATAATCCAATTATAGTAACCAAAATACGCTGACCGCCACAATATTACGAAATAATCTCGTTCCTTGAACCACTCAACCGTCCATCGTAGACCTACTTCCCGACACTGACTGCCGAGAGTTACAAACGGGCTCGAAACTTGAGTATTTAGAGTTTTGTTACCGCGTCTTCGCTGACTTCCGGTTTCTCAGAACCTTCAAAAGCCTTGTTGATTGTTGTGAGTGGCAGCAAGCTCTGCACTACGACGGCCTAAGTTTGGAATAACCCTCTGTAATGCCGCGCTGTAGCTTTATCAATATGTAAACTCACTCTTCAGCTACTAAATTAAGAGACAGTGTGGCCGCCACTTTCGCAGTGAGATTATCAACATCTCTAAGTTAGGTCTATGACGTTTTAGGAGAAGTAGCTTTAAAGCGTGATTTACGCCTTCAAAGCATGTACCAAACAAGTAATTACTATGCATGAATAAAAATACGGTGATAACAAGTGTACAATACGGTAATAATCCTACCTCCAGACCTCTAGATAGCCAACAATAAAACAGCTTTCGTCGTTGTATCTTGACATTTCTGACGTTATCCTCACAAACATTTGTCGTCGTCGTTGTTTAGGAATAACCCATGTTTTCCCAACACTGACCAGCGAGATCTCTTGGTTGCTTCCCAGGAATGTTGAGGAATTAAGTTGATTTGCTTTCGACACTTAAATGTTATCTACTAGCAATAGTTTAATTTTGAAATGTATAATAATTCCAAACTTATTTAATAGAATGTTTACCGGGCGAGTTGGCCGCGCGGCTCTGAGCTTGCATTCGGGAGATAGTAGGTTAGAATCCCACTATTGGCAGCCCTGAAGATGGTTTTCCGTGGTTTCCCATTTTCACACCAGGCAAATGCTGGGGCTGTACCTTAACTAAGACCACGGCCGATTACTTCCAACTCCTAGGCCTTTCCTATCCCATCGTCGCCATAAGACCTGTCTGTGTCGGTGCGACGTAAAGCCCATAGCAAAAAAAAACAATCTTTCAAGCCACAACAACTTTCGCATTGCCTGCCTCTCAAGGCACACTTACAAATGAACAGGGGTACCTTGTACCCATTCTACTGGACCTTCAATTTAAAAAATAAGGTTAATTTGAACGGCCCTAAATACAAAAGGAATGGAGGCGAGAACTTACACTCCTACATGAAACTAGTTAAAACCTAAGTGGCGCTAGGAAAATTCAACAGGGGCTATTCCCACACTAGGGAGGTGACTCGTAGAAGAAAAATTTAATACATTAGGAAAGAGAAGAAAATTGGTTATGAAAACGTAGTCACTTCAGATCAAAATGAAGGGCAGCTCAAGAGGGTAAGGCACTCTCTATCCCCGATTTACAGTTAAAGTAACATGAAAATTTTTACATCGAAATCGTATAGGTTACATCAAAACGGTTCCGGACCTTCCCCGAAGATTAAACTGCTGAGCTAGCAAGAAATTAAAGATGTTAAACGGCCATTACCTTTTTGAAGGGCTGCTGACTGATGAAAGAGGCACTTCCCACCTCCTACTATTCTTCCATACACTAAGCTAGATGTTGTACGAGTGGCCGAGAGCCAGGAAAATCAGCAGTTTTTATACTCGCGGGGAATATTCGAGATCTTTCATGAATGATTAAGACACACCCACATGTATTTATTGGTCGGCTAAAAGTTACAAGTTAAAATGAAGAAGAAACCTGTGATTGGAGGGAAATTAATTACAGAAATTACTGATTGGGTAAATTCAAAACAGGCGGAAAGAAAGGACTAATATTGCCAACCCGCCAACGAAAGAACGAAATTTAGTAAAGACAACAACTTATGAATACAAAATATCTTCAAGAAAAGTTCCTTCACTTCGCACCAGGGTGCATGATCATAGTTTTTGGTAGAGACATCTGTGAGAGAATGTCCACACTCCTTGATAATTAGTAAAAAAAAAAACAATTCGAAATTAACACAGTGACATCTTCAGATAAACGGTTGAATTAATTCAGTTTTAAAGTTCATAGTTTCAGCTGTAGAGGAGTATTTTAAGGTGGAAAATTTAAATGTGTGGCGTATAGGTATACCAACCGGTACATAAACAATCAACAATGCCCCACTCCAGTACTGAGAAGGAGGGGAAGGGAGTGAGCAGGTAGTGCTGAATACACAGTTTGTGTATTCCGGCCTACATTTCATTATAGACATTGTAAGATAACTCCTATCATATCACAGGAGAATCAATGCCGTATTATTGACATGTGGGAGGCTCACGTGCTCCTTCAAGCTGTAGCTCAAGCAATACCATGCAGTCTTAAGACAGTTTGGAGATGGTAGAAATATGACAAGAACGAGGTGAAGAAGGATTGGTAGATCATAGGACACATAACAAGGCTCCTGGAAGAACTACTACCGAGCTCGATAGCTGCAGTGGCTTAAGTGCGGCCAGTATCCAGTATTCGGGAGATAGTAGGTTCGAATCCCACTGTCGGTAGCCCTGAAGATGGTTTTCCGTGGTTTCCCATTTTCGCACCAGGCAAATGCTGGGGCTGTACCTTAATTAAGGCCACGGCCGCTTCCTTCCCACATCTAGCCCTTTCCTGTCTCGTCGTAACCATAAGACGTATCTGTGTGCGACGTTAAGTCAATAGCAAAAAAAAAGAACTACTTCCGAACAGGATGCTGGAATCGTTCAAACTATGGACAATTCTCCGTTTGTAACTATCGATAATGCGACTGTCGCATTGAAATTGCCAGTAAGCCGGACTACGGTGAGTCGCCGACTCCATGCGGCAGGTATTTACAATCGCCGAGCTGCGAAAAAGAGGCGACTTCTTCCTATCCACAGAGAACTTCGCGTAGGCTTTGCACTACAAGAAAGCGTTACTCCACGACAGGAATTGGAAATTACAATTTGGTTGGATGAAAAGGTATTTTTCTCCGATCCAGGTAAACAGGTGGAAAGAGTTATGAAAAGCCCTTTGTCCAGGTAACTACTCAGTCGGGTCACGTCACATGTGGCGTATTGGGGTGGATAAGTGTTGCTGGTCCAGGAGAGTTGATAGAGGTCACTGCACATAAGTTATGACTGCTTGTGATATGTGGACATTTTAGAAGGTGCCGTTCTTTCTAGTGTTCGAGCTATTTACCCCATACAAGAAGTTCCTGTTATCAGGATAACAGCCCTGTTCACACTGCACATGCAACGAAGGTTTCTTCAAACAGCATTCTGACCTTCACGCGCTTGACCGGCCTCCCAAGTCAGCTGACTTAAATGTTTTAGAACATGTTTGGGCACGAATGGTCAAGATGTGGGTTCCAGGTCAGGAGAGGACAAGAGCGGCTCTGCCATCGAGATTGGGCGAATCTGAGGGATGAACCAAATTTGTCCAACCTCTAATAGATTCCATTCCCAAGTGGCTAGAGCAAGTGATAAATAAGAACATAAACTGAATATTAACTCTGGGAGGGAAGAGGAACCCGGCACTCACACTTGTTGTAAATTCCGTATTTGACACAACTCTTTAGTTATTTAACACCAATTTCACAATTAGTTTTGAGTAAATTTCCATTTTTCTTTTCTTGAAATTATGCATCTATAATAACAATGTTATTTGCTTTACGTCCCACTAACTACTTTATCGGTTTTCGGAAACGGAGGTGCCGGAATTTAGTCCCACAGAAGTACTTTTACGTGCCAGTAAATCTACCGACACGAGGATGACATATTTGAGGACCTTCAAACACCGGACTGAGCAAGGATCGAACCTGCCAAGTTGGGGTCAGAAGGCCAGCGCCTCAACCGTCTGAGCTACTCAGCCTTGCTATGTATGTGTAGACAGTGCATTATGTTTTTTATTTTACCGTATGTTTATTTTATTTATATAATTTCGAGGAAGATGCGATACGTTCATATTTTTTATAAGATATTTCTGTAAAAAATGTGTTAATTTTATAATAATTAGTTATGTTGAGGTGTTGCAATAATAGCATTTTTGTTGTACATTTTAAGACACGAGTTTCTATTGTATGGAAATTGAATTTGAATGATATTAAATTATTTTCAGATGTATTTTCTTATTGCTCAAGGGGTAAAATGTATCTTCAGTTATTTTTATAAAGAAATGGTTACACAGTTATGCATCAATATCTTATTTTAGCATATTAATTTTCTGTCTATAGAATGTATCGTAATTCTATATCCGGTGTGGTATATAACTTCAGTAAAGTCCAGAACAAAGTTACGAACCAGTAAAAGGTATTTTCAAATTACGACCCGACATAACGCAGCTACAAAATATTCCAAACTAGTATAAAATAATTTTCGGTTAAAAGCCTGTTTTACCTCTTGATACTGTAATTATCAGAGTAGGTTACCTAATGGTGTACTTCAAGTTCATCCGCCACTGTGCCCATTTCAAGCACAACAAAGTTTAGTAGCGGTCCTACATGCAGCAATGCGTTAAGCGAGAAGGCGGGTCACTCCCTTCCCTCTTGTTTTGTGCTGGAGTGGAGCAGTGTTGATTGTTTATGTCGGCACACCATTAATGTGCACGTCTGTACACCACGCTGTGTCGCAGTAGCTGTATGTGGACGTGCAGCACATCACCTTCCTGTCCAAGAAATGACAGTAGCACGGGCACTCTGCAGAAAGCCACACTCCGTCACCTGGTCCACGTCCTACACGTGTAGTTCCATCACTTGCATACACTCATCACTGTACCATTCCCCTCTCCAGTCGACTCTTTCACGACACCAGAGTAGCCGTCCTTGGCGACACAGCAGACCGGATTTCGTTCTTGGATGATGTTCATCGGCCACCGCTGCTCATACAATGCATTTATCATGACGTGCGTCTGTGCTACGCGGACGTCCGGAGCCTGGTGTACGGTTCTGGAAAGTTTCCACAGATCACTGCTAAAAGCAGCCACACACCAGCGATACATTGTGCCCAACATGTGAAACAATCCATCGATCCACCTTCTCGGAGGCCCTCTTCAACAGGAGCACGTACTGGCTGTACCCTAGAAAATCTAACCTCAGCACGGACAGACCTCCTGAGCGCCCAGCAACCCCTCACTATCCCGTGGTGCCACTCACGGTGTTCCACGGTTTTCCCCCATAAGACTGGCATTCACGAGGTCACGACTGACCTGTCTGAGGCATTTGATAGAGTGGATCATGAGAGACTACTGGCAAAAAATGAGTGCAGTGACTGAACTCAGAGCAGTAAGGCTAAGCTAAGCTACGCTACACTATGGTACGCTAAGCTGTGGTGTGCTATGACGCGAATAAAAACCTAAACTAAACTAAGCTGTGCAGCACTTTTATTGTTTCGCTGTTGTAAATAATCAATTACTCTCTCTGCACTACTGCTCGGTGGCATGGGTTCGACTGGCTGAGATTGTGTAGGTGTGGAGATATATGTGATAGGGAGTGTACATCATCACATTCCGGACTCTCACAATCATCAATTATCCCTTGACGTCGATATGTTTGAATGTGTGCTGTAAGCAAAACTAAGCTATCCAAACGTATATTAAGAAATGGAACATGGAGAATGAGCATATTGAACTGTCCTAGTCCTTGCGTTTCACGCGCAATTATTCATGTTGTTCATTTTATTAGTGAAATGTTTATAATTTCTTAGCTGAAAAACATAACAAATCGAGACGTTCTTATTTCCGTATAACCTCGAATGAATTACATGCGTTTTAAGTTATAATACACCCAACATTTAAATTAACTTAAAATTTCCAACATGAAGGAACGCTGTTACTGCTGGGTGTGTGTGTGCTCCCTGTTTGTCATCATTAGCAGGGGTCGTCGCGAAAATAGTGAAGTTCAACTTTAAAAAGTGTGTGTCGTTTACTTCACGACATCACTCTGTGCTGTGCAGTGCATTTTTGCAAATATAAACAAAATTTAATTATGGGAAGAGACAAGAGGAATGCGGCCAGCCGGGGAACCAGGACTGAGACGGGGCCTGCAGCCGGCAGCCGACAGCATTGTTCAGCAGGTAAGGGAAGCTCTACAGTCGAAAAACATTCTCTCCGCTATCGTTGAGGCAATAACTGAAAGTGTCACATAGGCTGTGGCTGAACAACTCAAGGCCAACCTGGAATTCAACACTGAGATTATCAATGAACTTAAAATTGGTCTTAAAATAGGGAAATTGCACTGAAAGCAGTGCAGAATGAACTCAAAAAGAGTACTCAGCGCTCTGGAGCAATATCAACGTAGAGGAAGTGTGCGTGTGTTCGGAATCACCGAATGAGAATACGGACGAACTTTCAGTCAGGTTGTTTCAAAATAAAGTTGGCCTTGACATTGCCGTGAAGGATATTGATAGGTCTCACCGTGTTGGCAGGCCGGGTGTGGAACGCCTTATAATAGTGAAATTTGTAAGCTATAGGAAAAAGGAGGAAGTCTTTCTCAACAAGCGCAGGTTAGCAGGCACTGGAATCACCATCAGGGAGGACCTGACTGCGGCTCGCGCTCTAATATTAAAGGCGGCTGGAGATAAATTTGGAGTGAGAAATGTCTGGACCATACAGGGACGCATTGTTGTAAAAAGTGGGGAAACCAGACACAATATAACAACAATGGATGAACTGAACTCTCTCAAATAAATTAACAATACCATAGTGGAGTATCTCACCCTGTGTCGGTAGATTATACTGTGAAATAGCTTTCTAGTTCCTCAACTATTTCTTCCAAGGTGATTTCTTCATTTGTAACAAATTCGTAAAATAGTCGTATAGCATTCACAAGTTCCATCCATACCTACAAACTCTTTCTCTTCTACTTATTTCTGAAATGCTCGCCTGCAGGTGCATTTAAAGCCTGTGAGTACAGCACCTTAGCTAAACCCTACTCTAAGCTAAGCAAAGCAAAGAAATCTCCCTACAGGCCATGAAGGCCCTTGGAGGGGTGGAAGGTGAAGGCTTCCATTATCCGTAACCTCGGCACTTGATGGGGTAGAGTGGTTAGCTCTACGCCCGGCCGCCTTTGCCCCCAGGAATTACCCTGGTACTCATTTTTGGTGTAGGCTGAGTGAACCTCAGGGCCACATGCACCTCCGGAAGTGGAAATCTCATTTCTTAAATTTTACGACTTCCAGACGGGGATTCGAACCCACGTCCTTCCGGGTGAACCGAGCACGCCTTTACCGCCTCGGCCAGGGAGCCCCTCTACTCTAAGCTAACTCTTCAAATGTATTGTACCAGGAAAAGTTGTGGGCAAAGGGCATGAGTAGGACCTCAGGGAGTGGAACTTGGTTTTGGAGCTGATACAGAGTAGGATAGACTCGCAGAGCGAATAATAGATGGTTAAAAATCTTTTTCAAAACAATTTATTAATTCTTCACCCTGCGATATGATTTTTGATTCAAATCTGGCATTGAAATTAAAAGTTTGAAAGTAATCTTCCTGAATTCTGTTCATGAAAATGGCATAAATACTACTGATTTCAAAGTCTTTCATATGTGAGAATATGAGGTATTGAATTTCCACCTAAAGTCTTTCTAAACCTAAGCACACTTATAATTGTAAGTTGATATGAGAAATTAAATTTGGGTTAATAGTTTTCAGTTCTCAGTTCGTCAGCCTTGATATATAGCACACTTGAAAAGCCTAAAGTCTTTCTACGAGATATGAAACTGAAATTTGAAATTAAATTAATCACTTCTGAGAAATTATGAGAACTCTGAAATATTTGTTCACACGCGGCACTGAAGTTTCCACTGTTCACAAATTAATGAAAAAAAATTTTTAGTCAGTTTGTTACTACTCACTTATGGCAAGAAATGTTGCTACAAAATGTAGAAGGATGGACATCTGGAATGTTCCGTGGAGAATCAGGATCGGCGATGTTCCCTTGACACACCATGTTGACGTTCCCGATGAGGTGATGACGGCTGGAACTGGATCATGTAGAATTGCAGCTCGTTAGGGTGATTTTTCGCACACGAAAAACTCACTTAGTGCGAGTAGTTAACACTGACACTGTCATTGACTGTTGAACACTATTTATGGCGTAATTGAAAGAATCACAGTCCTTCCTGTATGAATTACTATTTACAGTCGTTATTGAAACGTTCATAAATGCACAGTTCACACTTGAAAAGGCAAGTCGATAATCACAGTCTTTGAACACAGTCATTAAGTCACTAAGAATTATTTTCTGCTTATCCTGTTATTATAATGTTATATTACCTCAGAAAAGTTCTTAATTTTCACTCAAATTACTGTAAGTCGTATACTGACGTGGCATGAATAAAGGAATACAGTTCAATACTCGGAAAGAAACGAGTTCTGGTGATTCTACACATTAGTTTCTGCAGAAGTTCAATATCATAAGTCTACACGTAATGACATATTCTGTGAACGTTAAATAGTTAATGTGTGCACTTCAATAAGTTCACTCGTATTACATTCTTAAATGTCTTTAGGATTAGACTGTAGTCGCGACGCGATATACTAAATATAGTGCGACGTCTTTTATAATTCTGTCGGCGATATAATTTCGCGTTCCGGAAATACGACGGAAAGTACTTTCATCGTGACTGCGCGAACATACTGTACGCGGGCCGGTCTCTCCTCTGTCTCACTCATACAGCTGTCTACTCGTCCTTGTACTGGCTTGCTGGCTGGCTGGCCTTGGCATATATAGATACCAGCGCTGGGAGGGGTAGCATCTCTCTCGGCCATGTGACCGTGATTACGTAATTTCGTTGAAACTTTAAATTATTATAACTCAACAACCATGGGATGAATTAATTCGAAATTCACAGGGATTAACTTTTATGACGTCCGCTATAATTCAGCGTTTGTCCCGTTGAAATTGGTTAAGGTGTTAAAAAGCTGGTAAAAGAAAAATTCTTTCGAGAAATATCTCTAGGGGAGGTGAGCTTCAAGCGACAGGTGACGTCACTTGACTCCGCCTAGCACACTCGTAGGGTCTGGCACATACTGGAACATTCTTTACATAGATGTTCGTACGTCGGTCGGATCTTTTATGCTGAAGTAATGTTTCTTTCAATTAATATGGACCAGGACCTAGGCTTTCCTGGTACAGTATAGTAGTGTAATTTTATTAATATCCTTATATTATTATTATTATTATTATTATTATTATTATTATTATTATTATTATTATTATTACTTTTATGTCTATTGAAATGTTCAAACATATTAGGCTGTGTGTGTATGTAATTATTTGCGTGTGTTATCAGTGTTTGTTCCAGGAACGTGTCTCCTACTCTTTAAGCATATCAGCAGCTGGTGTCCTTGAAACTACTGTTACGGTAGATGAGGCATTCCTGAATGTCATTGATCCGAGTGTATTCCAAGAAAATAACTCTCGTGTACTTTCACCAACTGCACCCAACCCTCAGCCTACTGAACTGCTATTGAAACAATCTCTGTCTCAGTTCTCGCGAAGTCTACAGTGTTGTCATACCAATTCTCTCTCACTCCTCAGTCACATAGATGAAGTTCGTTCGATAATATCAACCTGTAACATGCATATTATGTGTATTACTGAAACCTGGTTGTCCGATAAAGTTAGCTCTACTCTTGTAAAACTACAAGGATACACTCTCTATCGGCATGATCGCACTGCCAGGCGGTGTAGCAGTATATTGTAGAGATGATATTAAATGTAGAATAATTATCAAATCATCATCTGTCATCGCTCCACATACGGAATATATGTTTGCTGAGACCATAATTAACCGTCAAAAAGTATTGATGGGAGTTGTCTATAAACACCGAATGTTACTAACATCTCTGACCTTGAATCTGACCTTCTCAAACTAGTACCAACCTACGAGCATATACTACTTCTTGGTGACTTGAACTCAAATACCTTAGCCCGACTGGCAAATCAGACCGAATCAGCAACCTACTTACCTCCATCGACATGACGATCTTACCACTAGATGCAACTAATCATGTTCATACACTTAGATATACAAGCCATACTGGAACTGACCTCCCGATTACAAATAACCCGCATAAAGTTCTTAGGTACGGTCAATTTCCTGTACCTGCCATCTCAACTCATGATTTAATTTACCTGTGCTACTCTCTACGTGTACAAAAATACAAAGCTAAATACATTAGTTACAGGGATCTGAAAAATATCGATCTACAACAACTCCAAAATGATGCATACAGTTTACTTTGGGAAGATATAAAGCAGTTGCACGACACAGACATGAAAGTGACAAGATTTAACTCTCTACTCACAGGACTATATGACAAGCATGCTCCAGTTAGGCAAGCTAGAGTCACTCGCTCGCCTGCACCTTGGTTAACAAGCGATATAAAAGCAACAATGGCTCGCCGTGACGCAATGTTCCGCCGATACAAGGAAACAAATAATGAACTAGATTTTGAACAGTATCGTCTTTTACGTAACAGAACAAAGCAATTAATTCGCAATAACAAATTAAATCATATTAAAAATGTAACAAGGAACTTAAATGCACGTGAAACCTGGAACGAACTTCGAGCTATGGAAGTTAGAAAATCCAAAGAGACATGTGCCAACTATATCTCTCGATACACTTAACTCTCACTTCGTAACTAACCCAATAAAGGAATCTCAACCTCAAAATCATATCACTCTAAATAAAAGAATCAGTGACCCTACAGAAAACGAACATAATTTCACTTTTCACCCTGTCAGTGTAAATGATGTAAAGCGTATTTTGATTTCAGTCACAAGCTAAAGGAGCAGATAACATCCCAATAGGCTTTATAAAAAACATTATTGGCGTGGTACTATCAATTATTACCCACATGGTAAACCACTGTCTCACCACAGGGACGTTTCCAATTGCATGGAAGGATGCTCAAGTAACCCCAATATTAAAGCATACCAGTACTACAGCAAATGCGCCATCTGATTACCGGCCTATTTCGATTCTTCCCCCTCCCTCGAAAGTTCTTGAACGAGTTGTACTCGAGCAGCTAGTAGAGTTCTTAACCAGACATTTTCTTTTTGACCCATTGCAATCTGGCTTCAGAAAGGGACACGGTACTACGACTCCACTTATTCGGGTAACAGATGACATAAGACTAGCAATGAACAAACGGCAGGTGACGATACTGACTCTCCTTGATTTTAGTAGTGCGTTCGACACGCTAAATATAGGCATACTATTATCCAAGCTATGCTCTATGCATATCGGTCCGATAGCCCTAAATTTCTTTAAGTCGTACCTTACAAATCTTAGCCAGTGCGTAGTGGTAAACAATCGAAGATCCCAATAGGCTGTAAAATCATCCGGTGTCCCTTAAGGTTCTGTTCTAGGGCCCTTACTGTTCGTCTTACATATTAATGACATATCTTCCACACTTCAGTATTGCAACTACCACTTATATGCTGATGATCTGCAGATATACAAACACACCACTACAAACAATTTACATGAAACCGTTCAGCATATTAATTCGGATATTGAAAGGCTTACCGCCTATGGTAAAAACAACCACTTATTCCTAAATCCTCGTAAAACACAAAGTATTATCATAGGAAAATCTAAATTATTACATGTAATAAGCAATATCAATCCTCCTCCAATCATAATCAATGACATCTTAAAAATGTAACTAATCTTGGAATCTCCATCAATGAGAATCTGACCTGGAATGAACACATAACAAATGTATGTAGAAAGGTTCATGCAGCTCTATATCCCCTGAAACGTCACAAGAATTATTTTCATCAAAAACTTAAATTAAAATTAATCCAAGCACTAATATTCCCAATTTTAGACTACTGTGATACGGTACTAGTCAATCTAAATGCTGAACAAGCTTTGAGACGTCAGCGAGCACAAAACTCATGCATACGATATGCCTTCCAACTGCGACATGACGCTCATGTTACACCATATTTCAAAACATTGGGATGGCTACGCATAAATGAACGAAGGAATTTTCACCTAATGACACTTGTTTACCAAGTGCTCTCGACGAAATATACTACTTACCTCTCTTCTAATTTTCGTTTCCTTTCCTCATTCCATGAAATTAGTACCCGTTCTGACTCATTTTTAGTTACTGCATCGAGACTCTGGAATACTCTCCCAATGGACATTTGGCACCTTACTTCCTCTCATAAATTCAAATCTGTCTGCCGAAAGTTTTTCTAGAAACATAAAACTGAGTTGTGTGAGTCATTGTATGTTGTGTGAATGAGTTTTCTTCATTTATTATTATTATTATTATTATTATTATTATTATTATTATTATTATTATTTATCAAGCAAAGCTCTAACGATTCTGTTTTCTGAGTTGCCAAACAGCACTCATCCTTTCTCCGTGGATCCTTTTTCGTTCTTCTGTCCACTTTGCTCCAGCCTTCTTTTTCACTTCGTTCTCTGGTTGCACTTTCCATCCATTAATTGTTTCCCATAGAGGTTTCTGTCCACGGTATCATTTGGGTTTATCTGTGCTTTTTCCAGATCCTTCTTCACTTCTAGTACCCATGGAATATTTTTTAGATGGTCTATGTAGGTGAGAAACTTGTGTGTCAGTCTACTTGCCGGCAGTCTGCGGACGTGCCCATCGAATTTCAGACGTCTTTTGCGGATGTCTGCTGCAATGTTGGAAAGCTCTTCTGTCACTTTGCGTGACCTCAGTCTATATCCATCTTCTGTTTTTCGGGGGCCGAGAATTTTCCTCAGGATTCTTCTTTTAAAATGTTTTCTAAGTCACCTTTCCCGTTTAGTGTAAGGGTCTCGCTGACATATAAGACTTCGGGCTTTATTACTGCATTATTATTATTATTATTATTATTATTATTATTATTATTATTATTATTATTATTATTATTATTATTATTATTATTATTATTATTATTATTATTATTATTATTATTATTATTATTATTATTATTATTATTATTACCACACTAATTGCTGTACTGATATGTAGGCCTAACTTAGTCTTAGAATTATCTGTCCGTAGTATTATTTCTTTTTATAATTTCTATGTTTTACTTCTATGTTTACATTTTTAAATGTTATTGTTTATAGCGGTTAAGTGTAAGAGAGGGCCGTGAGCCCTAACTTCGCCTCAAATGTAAGTCAGGAATAAATAAATAAATAAATAAATAAATAAATAAATAAATAAATAAATAAATAAATAAATAATATTTTAAACATGTTTGAAATATTAGTCATACTGCGTGCGTTAAAATGACAGCTCACCTCCTTGTAGAAATATAAGGCAAAACTATTTGTTTGTGAAATCTCCACTCCTTCATTTTTTCTCTTCCTGTCCACTTTTACTGTCTTTTTGTCTCGTTAGTGCCTCCCTAAAACAGTCTCTCAGTCTTTTTCATAAGATTTTAATTTTTTACCTAAAACATACATGCTATTATTTTACCTTTCCACGGCCGCTTCCTTCCAACTCCTAGGCCTTTCCTATACCATCGTCGCCATAAGACCTATCTGTGTCGGTGCGACGTAAAGCCCCTAGCAAAAAAAAATTACCTTTCACATTCTTAGTAACTGTCGCTATATTTAAGAATATGGCATACCGTTGCAGAACAGGCGCTTCAACATAATGTGCGTAAAGCCATGTGAAAAATGTATTCGTCTCAAACAATTAGAACTGACAAAATTGTGATTATATAGCTAATTTATAAATGGTAGCCTACTTACAATCAATTTGAAGTACTGAACTTGTCAAGTCTCTGTACTAATTTGATGACGTATCATAAAGGCAGGGATATCTTTCCACCTCCTCAGTTAGTCGTTCTGCTTTTGGCCTGTTATCTATTGTATTAAAATAACGAAGTATTACCAGAAGAGACTTACACAACACCACGTAGCTTAGCTTAGCTTAGCTTAGCCTAGGTTTCTGTGTGTGGTGGCCTTTAAGAGTAGACGAAGCTTTATTAATAATTAAAAGGCGAATTCTTCAAGGCAATATTTTTGGACTTTTATGTTTTCTTATATATAAATGATATGAGTAAAGAAGTGGAATCAGAGGTAAGGCTTTTTGCGGATGATGTTATTCTATTTAGAGCAAGAAATAAGTTAGAAGATTGTGAACGCCTGCAAAATGACATCGATAACGTTCTGAGATGGACAGTTGGCAATTGTATAAAGATAAACGGGGTTAAAAGTCAGGTTGTGAATTTCACAAATAGGAAAAGTCCTCTCAGATTCAATTACTGCTTTGATGGGGTGAATCATTGTAAGCACCTAGGTGCCAATATAACGAGAGGTCATTGCTGATGATGCTTGTTGTTTAAAGGGACCTAACGTCGAAGCTCACCGGCCCCGGAAAGGGTAATCACATAAATGGGATTGTAAATAAAGGGTACAGGTCTCTGCACATGGTTATGAGGGTGTTTAGGGATTGCAGTAACGATATAAAGGACAGGGCATATAAGTCTCTAGTAAGACCCCAACTAGAGTATGGTTCCAGTGTATGGGACCCTCACCAGGATTTCTTGATTCAAAACTGGAAAAAAATTCTAATTAAAGCAGCTCGATTTGTTCTGGGTGATTTCCGACAAAAGAGCAGCGTTAAAAATTGTTGCAAAGTTTGGGCTGGGAAGACTTGAGAGAAAGGAGACCAGCTGCTCGACTAACTGGTATGTTCCGAGTTATCAGTGGAGAGATGGAGTGGAATGACATTAGTAGACGAATAAGTTTGAGTGGTGTCTTTAAAAGTAGGAAAGATCACAATATGAAGATAAAGTGGAATTCAAGAGGACAAATTGGGGCAAATATTCGGTTATAGGAAGGAGAGTTAGGGATTGGAATAACTTACAAAGGGAGATGTTCAATAAATTTCCAATTTCTTTGCAATCATTTAGGAAAAGGCTAGGAAAACAACAGATAGGAAATCTGCCACCTGGGAGACTGCCCTAAATGCGGATCAGTATTTATTTATTTTATTGATTGATTGATTGATTGATTGATTGATTGATTGATTGATTGATTGATTGATTGATTGATTGATTGATTGATTGATTGATTGATTGATTGATTGATTGATTGATTGATTGATTGATTGATTGATTGATTGATTGATTGATTGATTGATTGATTGATTGATTGATTGATTGATTGATTGATTGATTGATTGATTGATTGATTGATTGATTGATTGATTGATTGATTGATTGATTGATTGATTGATTGATTGATTGATTGATTGATTGATTGATTGATTGATTGATTGATTGATTGATTGATTGATTGATTGATTGATTGATTGATTGATTGATTGATTGATTGATTGATTGATTGATTGATTGATTGATTGATTGATTGATTGATTGATTGATTGATTGATTGATTGATTGATTGATTGATTGATTGATTGATTGATTGATTGATTGATTGATTGATTGATTGATTGATTGATTGATTGATTGATTGATTGATTGATTGATTGATTGATTGATTGATTGATTGATTGATTGATTGATTGATTGATTGATTGATTGATTGATTGATTGATTGATTGATTGATTGATTGATTGATTGATTGATTGATTGATTGATTGATTGATTGATTGATTGATTGATTGATTGATTGATTGATTGATTGATTGATTGATTGATTGATTGATTGATTGATTGATTGATTGATTGATTGATTGATTGATTGATTGATTGATTGATTGATTGATTGATTGATTGATTGATTGATTGATTGATTGATTGATTGATTGATTGATTGATTGATTGATTGATTGATTGATTGATTGATTGATTGATTGATTGATTGATTGATTGATTGATTGATTGATTGATTGATTGATTGATTGATTGATTGATTGATTGATTGATTGATTGATTGATTGATTGATTGATTGATTGATTGATTGATTGATTGATTGATTGATTGATTGATTGATTGATTGATTGATTGATTGATTGATTGATTGATTGATTGATTGATTGATTGATTGATTGATTGATTGATTGATTGATTGGGCTCATGGGTTTAAGGGAGTATTTGGCGCATGATGAGCTTGGGCAAGTAGCACAGTATTATGTAGTGCCGGGAGTGTCCGGGGACATGATGACAAGGAGATAGGGACACTCCACTCCACCGCGCACAGATTTGGCGCTCGACCCAGTGATTAGAAATTGTATGCTACCACCTCTCATACAGCATTGTCCTCCTGTGGGTGGGGGGCGGTAACCCCTCCTGTCGTAAGAGGTGACTAAAATGGGCTCTTAACTTGGGAGCGTAGTTGGCTGAGTACTGCCATTGCTTGTGCCAGGCTCCTCACTTTTATCTATCCTATCCGACCTCCCTTGGCCAACTCTTGTTCTTTTCCGACCCCGACGCTATTAGTGTGCGAGGCCTAAGGAGTCCTTCATTTTCATGCCCTTCGTGGTCCTTGTCTTTCTTTGGTCGATACCTTCATTTTTCCGAGTGTAGGATCCCTTCCGTTTTTTCTCTATGATTAGTGTTATATAGAGGATGGTTGCCTAGTTATACTTCCTCTTCAAACAATAATCACCACCATCAGCTACAACATCGTGATGGTCCACCAAATGGCTTATTGTCACTTTGTTACTATGCCTACTCAGCGATGAGACTGGCGTTGTATACAGCTTCCTATAATACTTCATATTTTCGATATTTATATGATAACAAAATTCTAGTATCCTATCTTATCGTACTGGAAGCCATGGGGGAGAGCTACTACTCCTACACTTACTCATATTCCTACCCAGAAATGTATTCGTCAGGATTTTCAGAATCCGAATTTTACTCCGAGGAGAACTTGGAGGATGATGTGGAGGTGCGCACCATAGACTACACCCAGGCCGTGTCGTCTCACGATGAGATCGGCTTGCCGCACAGGTAACCAGGCTCATTTACAAAATAACAACCTTTCAACAGCTGTAAGTTTCTTCTCCTTTACAACAAAACAACGAATATTTTTGTACTTTTTAAAGAAAAATGCGTTCCTGTCAATTATCCTGTATTTGCCATATTGACATCTATGACTTCGAGCTGTGTTCTCACCTGATATATTTTACAAGAAACGTATGTCTATCGCCCCTTAAGAGTGACATAATTAGTTATATTCACATTTCTATCGTATGAAGCGATACTACCTCCATCTATGCCATGAGATAGAATTCTGAGACTGGAGAGTGATATCAAGTACAGTAGAGACAATACGCGACACTCAGCGAGATATCGAGCTCTCTCTAGCGGGTAGACCTGAGAACTACTGATTCTGTCATAAGAGCACATGTATTTGTGTGTGAAGTTTTTGGTGTTATTTATGCGTTTTCAGTGAGTTGACATACTTAAATAGTAGCGTGTGTCATTTCTTGATGTCTCCTCTCAACATGAGGAAAAAGGTGTGTGCTGTGTTTGGCTGCAGTAACTATGAAGTAGAGAAGAATGCGCGGTCTTTCTTCCCTTTGCCTCGTGACAAGAAAATGTAAGTAATATTGTGTGTTTGCATACCCATTCTTCCAGTGACAAAGAGATTTTTATAGTACTTCATAATCTTCTGACCTGCTCGACCCATATTTTAACTGGCTTAAAATATAATACGCATATTTTATTGTATAGTGCAGCAGTTAAACTTCAATACCGATGTGTTGTTGTAGGTGTGATCTGTGGGTTTTGAAATGTCACAGAAGTGATTTGGATAAGGTGTATAAGAAAAAAGGGACGTCACGCTTATATAAGAATTATAAGATCTGTTCAGATCACTTCCAGGCCGTCCGACTTGTTGGCTGTATGGTCAGCGTACTGGCTTTCGGTTCAGAGGGTCTCGGGTTCGATTCCCGGCCGGGTCGGGGATTTTAACCTTAATTGGTTAATTCCAATGGCCCGGGGGCTGGGTGTTTGTGCTGTCCCCAACATCCCTGCAACTCACACACCACACATAACACTATCCTCCACCACAGTACCACGCAGTTACCTACACGTGGCAGATGCCGCCCACCCTCATCGGAGGGTTTGTCTTACAAGGGCTGCACTCGGGTAAAAATCGCCACACGAAATTATTATTATTATTATTATTATTATTATTATTATTATTATTATTATTATTATTATTATTATTTCCAGGCCAGCGACTTTAGAAATCCTCGACTATACAGCCAAGAGTATGTTACATTTTTACTCTAATTGTACGTAAATAATCCTCAAAGCATCACTATCGACAACATTTTCATACTTTTCTTTCTCGGATTAAACCCGGGATTTTATAGATTTTCTCTCTGCAAGTAGGCTTCATGTTAAGAGGAAAATTGTCCAGCTTTTAAATGTTAATTCAATGCATCATGTGTGTAAGGAATGTACCGATATTTTTATTGACAAGTGTCTTAATGTGATGATACAATGTTTTTTAAATGAGAAAAAAATACAAATCCAACCGTAAAAGTTCAGGCAGGAATGCTAAAGCTAAAAAAGTAATGCATACATGAAAGATCAAGCCATTTCACAGCAGTCCATTTCACATCTTGTTTATATGTCTAATTTCAGTCTTTAAATAATAACCTTTTAAATAATTCTTCATTCATTTATCCAGAATTGCTTTAGCAACTTCGAAGTTAATATCTCAATGATACTTATATGCATTTCCATTAATATTTGAATTTAGCGCGACTTTTCAGGTCAAGTCACTGGGAGCGCCTCCGTCGAATTGTCTCCCATTTCAACAAGGCTAAATCCGTAAGTGTCGCGTATTGTCTCTACTGTATTTGGTAATATTCAACAAATTTTGATCACGGAGACTACGACGTAGGTGTGATTCGGGTGATGTGAACTTTCGCAACATTGGTTCATTCCCTTTGCCTTTTATTCAGCGAAGGGAGATTGCCATTTTGTTACTTATTAGAACATTAGTATTATCTACCAACAGCGTACAACCCGTTTGAAGTATCCGATATCTAACAAATGAGAATTAAAGCTTCACTGTAGCAAGCCACACTCCAATTCTCAGACCTTAATGCTACTCTCGATCGTTCAAAGATGGCGAATCGAGTAGCCGGACTTGTTGGGAATGTGGGTTTTGTTTATAGTTTGTTGTTATCGTATGTAGTCAGTATAATTTCATGAAATTTGACAATAAATGTTAGTTTATTTTTAGAACATATGTGTGCAAGCATATTTATATGAGTCAGTGGGCACTTAGGATCTGTAATTATACCCAGTATGTGAGAATGTGTTTGTTTTAATCATGTTGTGAACCAGGTTTAAGTCTACCTATGGTAATGCCCCTCAAATAACTATTCTTAATTTTTCTGCGTAATAAAACATTAATAGAGAAATGGGTTCGGAATATACATCGTAATTATTTTGAAATCGATGACAAAACTGTAGTGTGTATTCATCATTTTGAGAATAAGTCTGAGGTCAGGGAAGACTTTTCTGTAATTCCAAACGGTGAACCAATTCGTGTTCCTTAAAAAATATTAATTTAAATAGAATATAATTGATATTGTGATATTCTATCAGTGTCTATGTGCTTTAAAGTGTCGAGTGATTTAGATGCAAATGTATTTTACAATAATCTGTGCTTGCCTGCGGGAATATCTGGCTGGATCTTGGAGTATAACAAAACTTGTAAGTGTGACAGATGGAGCAATCTGTGTACTGTTACACAGAAGAAGACTTGGAGGGCTTAGCTGGGTTTGTAACGCAGGGTTTTACACACCAAAACCTGATTCATGCTGTGGAAATTTATAATAATAATAATAATAATAATAATAATAATAATAATAATAATAATAATATATATATATATATATATATTCGTTTACGGCCATTAGAGACCACGTTAGATAACAATTACATGTTTCTGGAAGCCTTCCTCACAGCCCAGAACTTCAGCATCCTCTCTCTGGCAGCCTGTCTTCTTTCGTCCGTCCACCCACGGTTAAGTTTTGGTTCGTCATGGAATCCCTGAAATCTGTCGATCACTGACCTAAACTTTGTTCGGTTTGAGATGTCTTCCGAATTTAGTCCTACCTGTCTGAGATCCTTTCTCACCTCCCTGAACCATTTGTCCGACACTTTAGGTCTGCTGTCTAGTATTGTGAAAATCCTTTTCGTTAGTCTCTTCTCATCCATTCTAAATAAATGCCCATAGAATTTAAGTCTCCGTTTTCTCATGCACTCAGTTAGCCTTTCATTGTCTCGGTAAAGTTCTTCCCTTCCTCGCAGCCTATACTGTCCATCCACAATCTTTGGACCCATTATTTTGCGAAGGATCTTTCTTTCAAATTTCTCAGCTTCTCTCAGTCCCGCTTTTCCTGTCATTTGGAGGCACTCACTAGCATACAGACATTCCGTTTTAATCACTGTATTGTAGTGCCTTAGTTTAGCTCGTCTGGAGATGGTTTTCTTCTTGTATATAGGATATGTCCTACGAAAAGCCGCAGCCATTTTCTCCCGTCTGGTGTTGTTTGCTTCTCTTTCATTTGTTTTCAATTGCACTATTTCACCCAAATACTTAAAGCTATCAACTCTTTCTATTTTACCGTGTTCTGTCTTCAGGTACCGAGGGGCTGTTTTGATGTTTGTTATATATTTAGTTTTTTCGAAAGAAATCTGTAGTCCTGCTTTTTCTGCTTGTAGTTTTAGTACATTCAGCTGTTCTATTGCTGTGTCAGTATTCCTAGATAGCAGCGCAACGTCATCAGCAAAGGCAAGGCAATTAATCATGACACCACTTTTTGACCCTCCAATGTATACTTGGTTAAGTAATCCTTTTCTGTCCAGTTCTTTTTTCCACTCCCGGATAATCTTCTCCAACACACAGTTGAAAAGAATTGGTGACAATCCATCACCCTGCCTGACTCCTGTTTTAATTTCGAACTGTTTGGAGTTCTCTCCCATGAACTTAACTTTCGAATGTGTCCCAGTTAAAGTCTGCTTAATAATTGCTGTTGTTTTGGCGTCAATTCCAAATTCCACTAGTATATTGAATAGCACTTCCCTGTCGACTGAATCATACGCCTTTTTAAAGTCTACAAAAACGACTACCAGATCCTTTGAGAGATGATTCTCTAGTACACGTTTCAGACTCCAGATTTGATCAACGCACGATCTTCCCTTCCTAAATCCCGCTTGATACTCGCCTAGTTGATGATCCACTTGTTCCACAAGTCTCCTCTGTAGTGCTTTAGAGAGTGTCTTATAAGTTACAGATGTGATGGAAATGCCGCGGTAGTTGTTAGGATCTGCTCTATCTCCTTTTTTGTGTAGAGGATGAATGATAGCATTAATAATAATAATAATAATAATAATAATAATAATAATAATAATAATAATAATAATAATAATAATAATAATAATAATAATAATAATAATGTTATTTGCTTGATGTCCCACTAACTACTTTTACGGTTTTCGGAGACGCCGAGGTGCCGGAATTTAGTCCCGCAGGAGTTCTTTTACGTGCCAGTAAATCTACCGACACGAGGCTGTCGTATTTGAGCACCTTCTAATACCACCGGACTGAGCCAGGATCGAACCTGCCAAGTTGGGGTTAGAAGGCCAGCGCCTTAACCCTCTGAGCCACTCAGCCCGGCAATTTATTATCAAGCAGACTACACCGAACTGAAGCTCGTCCATGTGGTTAAATATCAATGTTTAGAGTCAATGGGCGGAGCCTCCGTGGCTCAGACGGCAGTGCGTCGGCCTCTCTCCGCTGGATACCGTGGTTCAAATCCCGGTAACTCCATGTGAGATTTGTGCTGGACAAAGCGGAGGCGGGGCAGGTTTTTCTCCGGGTACTCCGGTTTTCCCTGTCATCTTTCATTCCAGCAACACTCTCCATTCTCATTTCATAGCATCTATCACTCATTAATATAAATCACTTTGGGAGTGGCGACCCCATCGTAATAACAGCCTATATATGATTCATTCATCACAATCCTGACCCGGTCAAAGACTGGAAAACAGGTTGTAGGTTTTCATTTTCAGAGTCAATGGAGATGTTGCACTCATGTTCTTTAATGGGTAATGGGGGAAAACCTTTAGTGTCTCTAGTGCCTGAACGTTGTATGAAGTGCTGCCGTGCCATATGTCAACATTGTTAGCATTATCAGGGCCGTTCATTGGGTTAACACAATCATTTCGCGTACTTGGGTTTCAGACGGTTAAGGTGCTGGCCTTCAGATCCCAAGTTGGCAGGTTCGACCCTCGCTCAGTCCGGTGGTGTTTGAAGAGCTCAAATACGTCAGCCTCGTGTCGGTAGATTTATTGGCACTTCAAAGAACGACTGCGGGACTAAATTCCGGCAATTCGGTGTCTCCGAAAACCGTAGAAAAGTAGTTAGTGGAACGTAAAGCCAATAACATTATTATTTCGGGTGTATTTCCCTTTTATGGCGTGCTGAATATAAGAAATTGTCCACCACTTCAGAACTAAGGCAACAAATTATGTTTCCATGAGAGCGAATAAAATGAGGAATCTCGCACCTTGATTTATTTTGAAACATTCAAAATGATGTTATAAATATAATTTTAATCGTTTTATCGTGTATTTTCTTCTATCCAGCGAAGTGAAATTTAACAGAAAACGTTATTTGACTAAATGAAATTTCTAAATAATCAGCTTGTTGTTCTCTTTTCTAGTAGAATATATTTGATTCTAGTCCATTATGTGTGGTGCGTTCTTCTTGGCCAACCGTTTTCATACGTGGAAAAAATTATTTTCCTTATGATATTATATTTATCATGTTAAATTACCACCATTTTAGTTAATTTTTGCGTTAGCCAATCCCAGTAATCCGGCTACTTCGGCCGCCATGTTTTTATATTACGGTCTGAGGATTGGAGTCGGTCTTGGTTGTAGATAACTACCAACTACACGCAAACCTCAACATAACGAAGGTTTCCGATCTTTTACGTCGTGTACCGGTAAGGAAAAATAACACATTTTCAGGATTTTTTCACAAATTTCTAAATATCCCCGAAAATATGCTTTATTTAACACTTGTACACAACAGAAGTTACGTCTTATTCATTTTCACCATATGAGATATCAGGATTGATATTTTCTCGAATTCAAGTTTTTATGGCGTGGTTATAAGTGCAGCCTAACATCAAGCTGAGTTTTCCCATACATTATGATGATACCAATAATAGTCCGACTCCGTGACTGAATGGTCAGCGTACTGCCCTTCAGTTCAGAGTGTCCCGGGTTCGATTCGCTGCCGGGTGGGATATTTTAATAGCTCCGGATTGGGGACGGGGTACTTGTGTTTGTCCCAACACTCTCCTCTTCATATTTAGACAACACACCACACAACAAACCACCACAGAAACACGCATTAGTGATTACATCCCTTCATACAGTATTGGCATCAGGAGGGGCATCCGGCCGTTAAACAGGTCCAAATCCACATATGTGTGACGCAGTTTGCACCCTCAATCCCACAGTTATGATGAAAGCGGTAGAAAAAGAAGAATGTAATGATAACAGTAATCACAATGTATTAGCAAAACCGATAGAAGCAAATATAGAATGTTTAAAATTCAGCGGATATCTACGAGTACTAACTGAACCGGGGCACAGAATTAGTTTCACATCACGGGAATCGAACCGCGGGTGGTCGGTAAGCCAGTCCTGAATACTAAGACCAGAATAACTGCATGTTTTCATCGTGCAACAAGCAGTATTTAATCAAACTATATTGTATAGTGATACCAATACTTAATTGCTCATTGCGGGGATCAAACCGTAGCCATCATTAACAGAACACTATTCACAACTACCCCGGGACCACGGCCACCGCTAAAGAGTATTTGTATTAGCAACCACGAGTAGAACGGTACAGCATAAATATGGAGCTAGGTAATACAATTTTGTCTACCCATCGATGAACTAATCGTATTGTTTTCTGTCTTCTGCGTGTCATACCGATAAGTCGTACATAAAAAGTACATTTCTATGTATAGTTTGAAGATACTGCATTGCATATCCTGATATGTAAAACCATGTAACCTGAAATATGGTAATGTTAATTAATTTAAATGTAGGCTAATATTACAGTCATCACATACATTATTAATAATAAATAATAATGTTATTTGCTTTACGTCCCACTAACTACTTTTTCGGTCTTCGGAGAGCCGAGGGGCCGGAATTTAGTCCCGCGGGAGTTCTTTTACGTGCCAGTAAATCTACCGACACGAGACTGACGTATTTAAGCACCTTCAAATACTACCGGACTGAGCCAGGATCGAATCTGCCACGTTGGGGTCAGAAGGCCAGCGCCTTAACCGACTGAGCCACTCAGCCCGGCCATACATTATGTCACATGTATTATAAATGTTATTATATGTCTAGCTAGCAACACAGAATATTGTGACATGTATACAACGTATAAATCTAAATATTGAAGTCTTACATCAGGTAGTCAGACTCTGAATATTACAAATACTAACAGGCCTATATACACACAGTATAAACAAAATAAATATCATCAGTAGTATAATTGGGTGGTTCTGCCGCCTCCTCCTCCGCCCGCGGCGCGGGAAATTTGAATTCTGGCGGGAAATTTGAATTTTGGCGGGAGATTTGAATTTGTAAACAAAGCCACGTGCTTTTTGACAGCTGTCATCGACAACAACGCATCGCTAACCTCACTGCTGCCATCTTGACGGGCCTAAACCTCACTAGTGCCAACTTAACCTAACTAGCATGAGGTAAACAAAGCCACGTGTTTTTTGACAGCCACGTGCTTTTTGACAAACAACAACGCATCGCTAACCTCAGTACTGCCATCTTGACGGGCCTAAACCTCAGTAGTGCCAACTTAACCTAACTAGCGCGAGATAAACAAAGCCACGTGCTTTTTGACAGCCACGTGCTTTTTTGACAGCTGTCATTCGCCATCTTTACACTACAGAGCACTGTGCTGCCCTCTTTATCGTAGTAGATGTAAAATTCGTCACCTGTCATCGGCAGTGCTGCCATCTTGACGGGCCTAAACCTTAGTGGTACCAACTTAACCTAACTAGTGCGTGGTAAACAAAGCCACGTGCTTTTTGACAGCCACGTGCTTTTTTGACAGCTGTCATCCGCCATCTTTAAACTACAGAGCACTGTGCTGCCCTCTTTAGATGTAAAATTCGTTACCTGTCATCGGCAGTGCTGCCATCTTGGCGGGCCTAAACCTTAGTGCTACCAACTTAACCTCACTAGCGTGAGATAAACAAATCCACGTGCAGCTGTCATCCGCCATCTTTAATCTATAGAGCACAGTGCTGCCCTCTTTAGCTACTTACCTTTGAAATGTGGTGGCGGATAATTTGAAAAATGCTTTTTGACAGCAGCCATCTTTGAGCACCGTGCTGCCCTCTTAAACAAACTCACGTGCTTTTTTCTGACAGCTATCATCCGCCATCTTGCATCACAAACCTCAGTGCTGCACTCTTTAGCTAGATACCTTTGAAATGTGGTGGCGGCAATTTGAAAAATTCTACATTCTCTTGTTTGGAAACAAACCCATGCGCTTTTTTTGACAGCTATCATCCGCCATCTTTAATCCAGAGAGCACCGTGCTGCCCTCTTTAGCTACTTACCTTTGAAATGTGGTGGCGGCAAATTCCACGTGCTCTTGTTTGGAAACAAAGCTATGTGCTTTTTTGACAGCTGACATCCGTCATCTTTAATCTATAGAGCACAGTGCTGCCCTCTTTATCGTAGTAGATGTAAATTCGTCACAGCTGTCATCCGCAGTGCTGCCATCTTAACGGGCCTAAACCTTAGTGCTACCAACTTAACCTCACTAGCGCGAGATAAACAAATCCACATGCTTTTTTGACAGCTGTCATCCACCATCATTAATCCATAGAGCACAGTGGTGCTCTCTTTAGCTACTTACCTTTGAAATGTGGTGGCGGATAATTTGAAAAATGCTTTATGATAGCAGCCATCTTTGAGCACCGTGCTGCCCTCTTTAGCTAGATACCTGCGGTGGCAGGCAATTCCACATGACAGCAGCCATCTTTAATCAAGAGGGCACCGTCCTGCCCTCTATGTGGTGGCGGCAATTTGAAAAATTCTACATGCTCTTGTTTGGAAACAAACTCACGTGCTTTTTTCTGACAGCTGTCATCAGCCATCTTGCATCACAAACCTCAGTGCTGCGCTCTTTAGCTAGATACCTTTGAAATGTGGTGGCGGCAATTTGAAAAAATTCTATGTGCTCTTGTTTAGTAAACAAAGCCACGTGCTTTTTTTGACAGCTGTCATCCACCATCTTTAATCAATAGAGCACTGTGCTGCTATCATGCGGGCAATTTCGTCAGCTGTCATCCGCCATCTTTAATCTACAGAGCACCGTGCTGCCATCGTTGGCTAGATACCTTTGAAATGTGGGGGCGGCAAATTGAAAAATTCCACGTGCTCTTCTTTAGTAAACAAACTCACGCGCTTTTTGTCAGCTGTCATCCGCCATCTTTAATCTATAGAGCTCAGTGCTACACTCTTCAGGTACATACCTTTGAAATATGGTGGCGGATAATTTAAAAAGAAAAATTCTACATCAGCCATCTCTCAACGCTAATTGCACAAGATGGTGGCTATACATGACTCCTTAAAGGTGCTTATGCAAGATGACCGCTATACATAGGTTCTTATGAGATGCCCTTGGGATGCTTGCGCAAGATGGCGGTTATACAAGGCTCCTTATGAGACGCCCTAGAGATGCTTGCGCAAGATGGTGGTTGCTCTTATGAGGCGGCTTAAGGGTCCTTGCACAAGATGACTAGAGACGCCCTAAGGATGCTTGCGCAAGATGGCGGACGCAAGATGGCGGCTATACACGACTCCTTATGAGACGCCTTAAGGGTGCTTGCGCAAGATAGCTGCTGCTCTTAGCTTAGAGGCTAACGTGTCGTGCTAGTTCGATTCATTAAATTTGGGGCTTAAATGCATAATGTTAAATATCTCGAAAACGGTGCATCGTAGAGCAAAACGGACAAAATTTTTCTACCCAATACCTCGGTTAGCAGTATGGGGAACAAGTAAAACATAGTCTAATGATGAGATCAACGGTTCGGTTCTAACTTAGGCCCTTTGGCATTAGCTCTGTTTCAGCTTGTAATGAAGCAAGTCTTCGTAACATGATCAGGTCTAGCTATGGTAGAGAGTATAACGTACCGTGCAGGTTCGATTCATTACATTTGGGGCTTAAATGCAAAATGTTAAATATCTCGAAAACGGACAAAATTTTTCCACCTGATACCTAGGTTTGCAGTATCAGGAACAAGGAAAAAACGTAGCCTAATGATGAGATCAACGGTTCGATTCCTACTTAGGCCCTTTGGCATTGGCAGCTATCTATTTCTATAAGATGGCGGCTATACAGAGCTTCTTATGAGACAGCTTAAGAGCGCTTGAACAAGATGGCTGCTGCTCTTATGAGACTCCCTAGGGATGCTTGCGGGAGGTAGCAGCGACAAGACGATGACTATACACAGCTGCTTATGATACGGCCTAGAGGTGCTTACACAAGATGGTGGCTGCTCTGATGAAGAAAGCTAGCTTTGCATCGTGCAGGTATTTTTACAGCACTAAATCTCATACCTTTGAAATGTGGTGGCGGGTAATTTGAAAAATTCGACGTGCTTTTTCTTCACAGCGGCTATCTTTAGACAATAGCGGCTATACATAAGCTGTTAAGGCCTCCTCTTATGTCAAGGCATAGTTCTATCGAACAAGTTTAAACCTGCATCGGAATAGCCAGAGTAAGCACGTGCTGCAGTGATGACGTCATTAAGCATGTTTAGACTTGCAAATCACAGAAGAAACGTAACAAGGCTGGAATCGAAAACTGCACTCTATGCCGTTAACTTTATCATGTGATCGGAACATTGATTGAAGTGTTTAGAACACTAAATAAGTAGAACCGAACACTGTACTCGATACAACATGTCAGGGGATATCTTTGTTCTAAGAAGATTAGTTTACCGCACATTCCTTGGCTAAAGGGCTAATGGGCTAAAGGGCTAATGGGCAAAAGGGGTTACGTCTTACCTAATAAAATCCCCGAGGTGCGATGAGTTACGTTTTTCGAACTAGTGTTTGGAACACTGAACTTTTCAAGATGATAGCAGAGAGTTTAGCAATGTTCTGTTGTTGGATTATAAATTCCGCGCTGCAACATGCATAAGGTTTTATTAGGTAAGACGTAACCCCTAGGTTCCATTCCTTGTTCTGAACATGAAGCCATTTACAAATAAAGATTAATTTTCTACACTTAACAAAGTACAAGCGTTCTTGCTGATAGCGATCGATGAGGTTGTTGCTCCTTTAGCCCTTTAGCCCATTAGCCCTTTAGCCCTTTTGCCCATTAGCCCTTTAGCCCATTAGCCCTTTAGCCAAGGAATGTGCGGTAAACTAATCTTCTTAGAACAAAGATATCCCCTGACATGTTGTATCGAGTACAGTATTCGGTTCTACTTATTTAGTGTTCTAAACACTTCAATCAATGTTCCGATCACATGATAAAGTTAACGGCATAGAGTGCAGTTTTCGATTCCAGCCTTGTTACGTTTCTTCTGTGATTTGCAAGTCTAAACATGCTTAATGACGTCATCACTGCAAGCACGTGCTTACTCTAGCTATTCCGATGCAGGTTTAAACTTGTTCGATAGAGCTATGCCTTGACATAAGAGGAGGCCTTAACAGCTTATGTATAGCCGCTATTGTCTAAAGATAGCCGCTGTGAAGAAAAAGCACGTCGAATTTTTCAAATTACCCGCCACCACATTTCAAAGGTATGAGATTTAGTGCTGTAAAAATACCTGCACGATGCAAAGCTAGCTTTCTTCATCAGGGCAGCCACCATCTTGTGTAAGCACCTCTAGGCCGTATCATAAGCAGCTGTGTATAGTCATCGTCTTGTCGCTGCTACCTCCCGCAAGCATCCCTAGGGCGTCTCATAAGAGCAGCAGCCATCTTGTGCAAGCGCTCTTAAGCTGTCTCATAAGAAGCTCTGTATAGCCGCCATCTTATAGAAATAAATAGCTGCCAATGCCAAAGGGCCTAAGTAGGAATCGAACCGTTGATCTCATCATTAGGCTACGTTTTTTTCTTGTTCCTGATACTGCAAACCTAGGTATCAGGTGGAAAAATTTTGTCCGTTTTCGAGATATTTAACATTTTGCATTTAAGCCTCAAATGTAATGAATCGAACCTGCACGGTACGTTATACTCTCTACCATAGCTAGACCTGATCATGTTACGAAGACTTGCTTCATTACAAGCTGAAACAGAGCTAATGCCAAAGGGCCTAAGTTAGAACCGAACCGTTGATCTCATCATTAGACTATGTTTTACTTGTTCCCCATACTGCTAACCGAGGTATTGGGTAGAAAAATTTTGTCCGTTTTGCTCTACGATGCACCGTTTTCGAGATATTTAACATTATGCATTTAAGCCCCAAATTTAATGAATCGAACTAGCACGACACGTTAGCCTCTAAGCTAAGAGCAGCAGCTATCTTGCGCAAGCACCCTTAAGGCGTCTCATAAGGAGTCGTGTATAGCCGCCATCTTGCGTCCGCCATCTTGCGCAAGCATCCTCAGGGCGTCTCTAGTCATCTTGTGCAAGGACCCTTAAGCCGCCTCATAAGAGCAACCACCATCTTCCGCAAGCATCTCTAGGGCGTCTCATAAGGAGCCTTGTATAACCGCCATCTTGCGCAAGCATCCCAAGGGCATCTCATAAGAACCTATGTATAGCGGTCATCTTGCATAAGCACCTTTAAGGAGTCAAGTATAGCCACCATCTTGTGCAATTAGCGTTGAGAGATGGCTGATGTAGAATTTTTCTTTTTTAATTATCCGCCACCATATTTCAAAGGTATGTACCTAAAGAGTGTAGCACTGAGCTCTATAGATTAAAGATGGCGGATGACAGCTGACAAAAAAGCGCGTGAGTTTGTTTACTAAACAAGAGCACGTGGAATTTTTCAATTTGCCGCCACCACATTTCAAAGGTATCTAGCCAACGATGGCAGCACGGTGCTCTGTAGATTAAAGATGGCGGATGACAGCTGACGAAATTGCCCGCATGATAGCAGCACAGTGCTCTATTGATTAAAGATGGTGGATGACAGCTGTCAAAAAAAGCACGTGGCTTTGTTTACTAAACAAGAGCACATAGAATTTTTTCAAATTGCCGCCACCACATTTCAAAGGTATCTAGCTAAAGAGCGCAGCACTGAGGTTTGTGATGCAAGATGGCGGATGACAGCTGTCAGAAAAAAGCACGTGAGTTTGTTTCCAAACAAGAGCATGTAGAATTTTTCAAATTGCCGCCACCACATAGAGGGCAGTACGGTGCCCTCTTGATTAAAGATGGCTGCTGTCATGTGGAATTGCCTGCCACCGCAGGTATCTAGCTAAAGAGGGCAGCACGGTGCTCAAAGATGGCTGCTATCAAAAAGCATTTTTCAAATTATCCGCCACCACATTTCAAAGGTAAGTAGCTAAAGAGAGCACCACTGTGCTCTATGGATTAAAGATGGTGGATGACAGCTGTCAAAAAAGCATTTGGATTTGTTTATCTCGCGCTAGTGAGGTTAAGTTGGTAGCACTAAGGTTTAGGCCCGTTAAGATGGCAGCACTGCGGATGACAGCTGTGACGAATTTACATCTACTACGATAAAGAGGGCAGCACTGTGCTCTATAGATTAAAGATGACGGATGTCAGCTGTCAAAAAAGCACATAGCTTTGTTTCCAAACAAGAGCACGTGGAATTTGCCGCCACCACATTTCAAAGGTAAGTAGCTAAAGAGGGCAGCACGGTGCTCTCTGGATTAAAGATGGCGGATGATAGCTGTCAAAAAAGCGCATGGGTTTGTTTCCAAACAAGAGAATGTAGAATTTTTCAAATTGCCGCCACCACATTTCAAAGGTATCTAGCTAAAGAGTGCAGCACTGAGGTTTGTGATGCAAGATGGCGGATGATAGCTGTCAGAAAAAAGCACGTGAGTTTGTTTAAGAGGACAGCACGGTGCTCAAAGATGGCTGCTGTCAAAAAGCATTTTTCAAATTATCCGCCACCACATTTCAAAGGTAAGTAGCTAAAGAGGGCAGCACTGTGCTCTATAGATTAAAGATGGCGGATGACAGCTGCACGTGGATTTGTTTATCTCACGCTAGTGAGGTTAAGTTGGTAGCACTAAGGTTTAGGCCCGCCAAGATGGCAGCACTGCCGATGACAGGTGGCGAATTTTACATCTAAAGAGGGCAGCACAGTGCTCTGTAGTTTAAAGATGGCGGATGACAGCTGTCAAAAAAGCACGTGGCTGTCAAAAAGCACGTGGCTTTGTTTACCACGCACTAGTTAGGTTAAGTTGGTACCACTAAGGTTTAGGCCCGTCAAGATGGCAGCACTGCCGATGACAGGTGACGAATTTTACATCTACTACGATAAAGAGGGCAGCACAGTGCTCTGTAGTGTAAAGATGGCGAATGACAGCTGTCAAAAAAGCACGTGGCTGTCAAAAAGCACGTGGCTTTGTTTATCTCGCGCTAGTTAGGTTAAGTTGGCACTACTGAGGTTTAGGCCCGTCAAGATGGCAGTACTGAGGTTAGCGATGCGTTGTTGTTTGTCAAAAAGCACGTGGCTGTCAAAAAACACGTGGCTTTGTTTACCTCATGCTAGTTAGGTTAAGTTGGCACTAGTGAGGTTTAGGCCCGTCAAGATGGCAGCAGTGAGGTTAGCGATGCGTTGTTGTCGATGACAGCTGTCAAAAAGCACGTGGCTTTGTTTACAAATTCAAATCTCCCGCCAAAATGCAAATCTCTCGCCAAAATTCAAATTTCCCGCCAGAATTCAAATTTCCCGCGCCGCGGGCGGAGGAGGAGGCGGCAGAACCACCCAATTATACTACTAGCATCTTAAAACGTTGAACTAGCCTATTCTTTATTGAAGCAAAATTAATGTCACTCTCCTTCATCTATCAGCTGATTGAGTAGGCCTACTTGGCTAAAACATGGCGGCTGGACTGGACTTGGCCACACTGTACATATAGAGTCACTGTACAGCCAAATACACTACAGCGAATACCGGACACTGCCATATTTGCCTGTACTAAACCGTTGCCTGCGAGATATACAAGCCCGGGAAACGTACACTATTTCTGGGCATAAAAACCGTCCCCAACCAGGTTTTCAGTAGTGCCGTCAGATGCCTCTACAACGTGCTGTAAGTTTGCAGGTGCTGTAATGTATTAACATGGAGAGAGGTGCCTTTAATGCATTTATGTCTACATTTCACGTAGTGTTCAGATAATCTAAATGTAAGTTTCATTTGCATTATAAGATATGATTTATTGTTGTGTAACGTGTTGTAAATCCGATTCCTCAAAGAATAGAGAGTTTTCATTCGTTTCCCGCCGATCCATTTTTAAAAGAGAAATGCATAATTGCTATTTTGAGACGGGGTTTTGGTGGTAATTAGGTACCCTTTGATCACCGGGGACATCATCCAATATCTGTAATTTACATTTTTTAAATGAGCCCTCAGTGGTCGTAGTTATTCTTCCTAGAAACAGGAAGGAGTCACAAATGTAATCCAGTGTAGAAATATACCAATTCAGAAGCCAGAAGCTGTATAATAACACCAAATAAAGTAAGAAGACAGTGTTCCGCCGGATTACACAAGTAACACAAATGCAATAGGAATTCAAGTCTCTTTCTCACTTGCTGACCATAAATTGGGCACTCCAAAAGCGAAGTATATACTGAAAAGAAAATCTGATTACCGACTGAGACAAGCAGTACGCAAGCTAAGAAACAAAACCCTGGAAGAAAGTTGAGATTTGACAAAAAAAAATAATAAAATAAAGATGGTGGAAATGGAGAAATGAACAAACAGTTTATGGGAATAAGCTTTTAAGATATGCAGACATAATTTTGAACATTTCTGTCCTTTGGTGAAGAAAATCACCCATGGGCTATAGATTCAAGGTATCACTTCCCTGCCTCAAACTTCCAAATCAAAATACCTATGTTCGCTATTCATTACGAAGCCATGAATTTGACATGCGTGAGGCAAAATGTTAGGATTTTCTATCATTGGGGAGTACACTACAACCTTGACGACAAGCTACTTTGCTCTTTGTTTCAAAGGCTCTCGAAATCTATTTGGATTCCCGTGGCTTCCTATTTCATTCCCCATTTAACGGGCACACAAATGCACAAATTAACTGTGAAGGTGTTGTCCGAAGATTGAAATGACAGTTTTTTTTCCAATTTTGCGGCTGGTAACTGACAACACTATACTATAAGCTTACGGCCACTCGTGGAGCATTACGCTACCCCACTAGAACATTAGTTTACATACTGCAAAATACAACTTCGAATTTTACCCGCCATTATCTAGGCAATATGAGTTTTTAAATCTCTTAAATGTCTTCAGAGATCTTAGCACATATGTGGCTAGAGGACATAATTCTTCTCTGAGTTGGTTTACAACCACACAAACTGCGAAAGTGCGTAAATGGGTATGTAACCTCTCTAAGTTTCAAAATCCTATGACAAACCGTTGATTTTTAATTTCTTACCATTCAAATATTTCTCAACAAAATAAAGAGAAAAAATGTCTCTGAAGAGGAACTCAGCTGTTTGTTGTTCCAAAATTCATTGAGGCATTTAAATGTGATGAGTGTGATCAGAGAGCACGGGCTGAAAATACCATGACAAAACGCTTGAAACCAGTTCTCGACAATTAAGCTCATAAATATACAGATGGTAATGATTTGGAAAACAAAAATTCGAGGCAAAGTATTTAAGTCGGAAAATTGTTCAAATGCGAATCATACAAGCAATGATCATTTTAATGTATTAGTTCCCGTAACAGTTGCATTTAACTTTGCCTATAATAATTCCATATTCTTCCTAAACCTGCTTTAAATAGCGTAAAACAACTCTAAATCCTTTATAGTTGATCTTGACTTGTTTATTTTTAGCTGTATTTACGCCCGTGAAAACCAACATGTTCTGTCAATTTATACCGTTCACGCGAGGTGCATAGCACAATGTTGAGACCTCTAGAAGACATTCATGAAATTACCTGCGACCCGCAATTCTATCGCTCCACTTCCCAGCTAAGGCAACGACTAAACTGAGATAGTGGCGCACTTGACGGCCATGCCTTGTAAAACATGCGATTGCTTCCAGTTGCATTGACCGATTACAATATCTCAAACCAGGACGAATAGAAATGAATAGTGTGACGACTCCCTCTGAATCACATGTTAATAGACACAGTATACATGTTCTCCGCCACCTGCAGCGCTGCTGTCGATAAAAGTCCAAGTACGCGTGCTTTTTGTCGGCTTAATGTGGAAGTGTGTAAACAGTTTGTGGTCTTTTTTCGGTAGCTTTATACGTTTTTCAGTTTTATACGCGCAAAATAACTGGTGATAACTTTTCGTGAACTGAAAAGTGAAAAAGGTTAAGCATTTGAGAAGTGCATCAATTGACTAACGCATGTGAATTTGCCTACAACTTGCTATGTCCCGGGTTGCAAGTCGGGTTACGATAAACATTAGAATGAAAACCGGAATTTTTTTCACACCCAAAAGATCCCACTTTATTCTCAAGATCTGACTTTAAGTGATAGTACCCTTAACATAATTTTTCAGTCAGATTAGAAACATCAATGTGCTTCCAGAGTTGAATCCAACAGACACGTGTTGTTCGAAGTAAACACGAGAATTCTGTAAATTATGATCTTAGATGCTACAACGAGTTGCAATAAAAAGGAAGGGACGCATTTCAAAAAAAGAAATAGAAATTTACGTATACTGTGGGCTTAAGAAGATTGTCAGGGAGTGGAAAAAATCAGGCGCACCATGTCACAGACTAGGACCAAAAATTAAGGGTATTAACATAGACTGTCTAGCGGATGATATGGCACTCCTTGCCAAAGAGATCTCATGCACAGAAACAGATTGCTATACTGGAAGAGAAAGCAGCAAAAAGAGGACTTAATCTCATTTGAAAAAACTAAACTTATGACAAATATCGAAACTGCTCCACCTGAACTTACGATTGATATGAATAAAATTGGAGCAGTAAAGGAATTTAAGTACTTACGTGAATGGATCACTGAAAATGATAATGAGAATAAATCAGTAGCTTCAAAAATTCAGAAAATAGAAATTGCTTATCAACACCAAAGGATGTTTATAACAAAAATGCTTGACCTGCAACAGTTAAATTAGTTATTACTTCGAGTGACAAACCTGAAGCTCTTTATGCTTCAGAAACGCTCAATTTACTTCATCAAAATTTAAAGGAACGATTGGAGATTAGAGGAAGTAAAATCATGAGAAAAATCTTAAGGCCAAGAATTGAAAATGGAGTACATTACCCGAAACCCAACTCGGAAATATATTTTAAAATATATAAACTTACTAATACAGACTGCGACGAATTTAGTATATAATCCATTTGGAAAGAATGAATTTATTTATCAAATATACACATTTTTCCAAACCAAAAGTATGAGATGAAAATGGTAAAAGCAAGTAGATAAAGACCTCACTGAATTAGGATCACCAAATCTGCAGAATAGACATGTAACCAGGAAAATTGTTTACACAGGGGGATTTGAGGGAGACGAGAAGAAACCACGCGACTTAATTGGTCGGAGCAACATAAATTACAACAATTTATGAAAATGAAGAACTATTGGGCAAGGAGGAAAGCTCAACAAATGTTTATTCCGCGTGATCCTAAGTGACCCATTCGCGCAGAAAAACATACTGTCCCATTCAAATGTGGGTCGAAATAAGCATCTTATTATGTGTTTCAATGACTAGAAGCATTGATTTCATTGCGAGTGCAGTGTTAAATTTTATTCAAGAGTAGCTGTGTATTCAGTCAGAAAGTGGTCTGACCGATTTTGGGTAAGTGCAGACTATTGATTATTTTAGCCTGTCGATCGATACCATATGCTAGTCACGTGGTCAACGAGGAAATTTTCAAGGTTGCTTTCGACCGTTGCACGTGTCGAAGCTCGCTCTGAGCTCAGTAATTTCTAAAAGAATTACAGCCAATTACAGAATATCAAGACGGCCAATTATACGTTAGGAAAGTGCCACACCTCCACAGCTGAAGACATTATAAGCTCGGGACCCCTATTCTTCTTACGTTTCCGTATCGCTGCAGATTTCCGTGAGCTTCAAGTTAAGTGTCTTCACGTGTTTGTGTTAGTATCAGCCATCATCGAAACTCGAGGATGCTTCACCTATCTTCAAGAGGAGCTGATAATTCGTCGATGAAAATGGACTTAGCTGTCGTCATGACCTGCTAAATGTAGGCATCTTCTAACATGAGGGAAAAGGCAAAGCGGACGACCTGCCCCATGTGAGCACCAACGGGTATATCGAATTCCATCGCAAATTTAAGTATATTTTTGTGATGTTATTACTGTCCATCTAATAGTACGCATTTCTTCATTTGAATAGATATTTCTATTAGATTAGTGCTATTTTGCAATGTTTTCACATTTTCCTCTTCTGGTACATTGAGTGTGAATGTAATTTGGATTCTATGAGTGTAGTTTGCTCTAGAATGTCTTCCGAGATTAACTCTAATTTCCATGCAAATACTTGAACTTAATATTTAAAATTAATGGACCTCTCGGATAAAATACATTTGAATTAAAATTATTCCAGATTCATGAAGTCTTGTGCGATGAACTTCATTGAGTATTTCACTTCATGCATTTCTATGGATTTATGCAGGATAGTGTCATCGAATTTGGAGTTAAATTCAGATTTATGGTAGACACCGCTAATAATAATAATCATAATAATACAATTTCGAGACCGGGTTAAACAGAAGATAAACGGTCACAAGTGTTTGCTGTTCTTGTGAGATATTTAATGTGTGCTCTGTTAATGAATAAGGCGATCCTGCGGGATTAATTTGTGGATTATTTTGGAGAAGTATGTACCTTGGGTTACCGTGCGTTCCGTGAATTGTGAGCACGTGTTAGGTGATATTTATGAGATTTAGGAATAATAATAATAATTTATCGTAACTCATCGACCACGTGTCCGGTGACATTTATGTCTAACCCTACTGATGTGCGTGTTGATTGTTGACCAGTTCTTCTGATTAAAACTGTTGAATTTCTACTGATCGACGTTGAATCCTGCTATTCTTTTTAAAGGGATTGCCATTATTCATCACTAGGGAGCGGATTTTTATGTGCTAAAAATGTGAAAAATATTTATTTTTTATGTGCTGAAAACATTTAAAATATGTGGTAAAAATTGAAATTATTTTTCCTTTAAATATCACATAACTACACGCTCTCAAGAAGTAAATAAGTATAATGTTTTGTATTAGAATATGGTGCTACCAAACGTGCTCCTTAAGGCAAAATGGTGTCTGTGTATGGAAACGTGCTGTATGGTATATTAATTTTTGATATTCCAGAGTAGATATTATGAATGGTTATTTTTTAAAGGTAATGTTTTGTTTAAATATGGCAAAAGCAACCTATCATCTTTTAAAAAATAGTACCAGTTCGTACTCACCCATCACACGCTGGAATATTAGTTGCTAGAAGTAGTCTCAGAATTGCAGTGAACAACAAAGGTCATCTCCAAATTGTCCATCACAAATGCATGTCGATTATCTCTAAAGAACGCCTTATACTGCGAAAACGATCGCTCCACATCACAGGAAGTCAGACGAGCATAGTTAAAGAGAGGAATGTCACCAACAATAACGCCATCAATTTCGCCAACATGAGCACCCTCTAATACACTAGAAATTTGGCACATTGTTTGAAATCCTCTGCTTTTCCTGAACAAATTTTGATATTTGACCTTTAACAGTCCCTGTACCTGCGAATCCGGGAGTGAATATAATTTATTTTCAACAGCGCGCACTTCCTTCACTGTTTCGGACAACAGGTTAGTGGATTTTTCAAGTATGTCTATAGTTTTACACAAGAAGCTTAGATTGGCAGATATAAACGCCAAATCATTTTTCAAAGAGCTGTCTTTTAGTATCTCTTGAAGAATCTCAATTGACGACGCGTCGTTTTTATCTAGCACGTTCACAACGGATGCAAAACTTTCGAAATTGTCTGCGTAGTATACCACAGCGCTAAGCCAGGTACCCCACCGCGTAACAATACGCAGAGGAGGAAGCGCAAGATCCGGGGTTTTCTCTTTAAAAAGATCGATTCTTGAGGGTGCTTTTACGAAGACTTTTTTGCCATGAGACACTAATTTATCCACTTGAGGATACTGAGCCCGCACAGTTTCACATAACGTGTGTAGAGCATGAACAACGCAAGTTATGTGTATCATTTTCGGAAAGCTCACAGAAAGGCCTTCGGCTGCCTTTTTCATGTAAGCTGCACTGTCAGTAAGGAAAAGCAATACATGATCGTATTTTATACCTTTTGACCAAAGTAAGTGCATGGCTTCATTGAATAACCTAGCTACAGTGACATGGTTTGCAGCAAGCATTTCTTTACACGCGAGCAAATACGAATGTTCGCAAGCAGTTTTGTCATTCTTCAACACACCAACTACAACATTTCCTACTTTTCTGCCACTTGAATCAGTGGTTTCGTCAATGCTCACCCACAGTTTTTCTCTATCACATACTGCCGGAATTCTCTGTAAAGTTTCTTCGTAACATTTTGGGAGATAGTTTTTCCTTAATGTGGATTCGCCTGGAGGCTCAAAATTAATGTACTTTGTTAGGAAATTTCTCAGTCCCAGATTATTTATTTTACCAAGAGGAATGTCGGCGCAAACAAATGCTCTGCACACATCTAAATAATACTGGGAATATTTAGATGGGCCTGCATTTGAAGTAGCTGGTTCAGCTATTAGTAATTGTCGCGAACGCACACGCGAAGCAGCCGCAGTGTGCTTATTTCCAGACAAATGCTGGATTACTTAAGAACGTTGATCTGCACGTACTGTTTTACCACACGGTTAGCAAAATAATACTTTTACATCGGTAGTGCAAATGCTTTTAAATTCCACTACATATTGTTGAAGACGCGACCTTGTACTCGACTTCTCTTTTGGCATTATTTTGCAGGTTACGGCACACTGCTTCAATAAAAATAATATAGCGTACACCGAAGGAAATATTTCTCATGAAGCCATACTGTGACATTTTAGGTCTACTGTGATCGGCCGTGAATTTTATAAGACCGGACTGTACCCCAGGTGTCTCGCGCGGAGTGTCGACAGGGAAATGCAAAGGGGTGATTTTTTTTGTTTATCTTTTGTGTAACCTGCTGAGGAGTGAAAGACAATCTTATTACCACAAGAAAAGATGAGAAAATTTTTAATACAGCTGAACCTTTCACCCACGACAAGTATTACATTTAAAATCTTTCGTCATATTACCACGTCAGATCCGACATCCTAATAGTCACTCTCCAACAAGTATGCATAAAAACCGTGATACCATACTTCAGGAAGGCACGAATAGTAATAATTGAAAATTAAGTTATTGAGGGAATTAATTATATAATTAATTAACAAGAAATTAACGGACATCTCAATTACAACACCGAGGAATTCAGGACGTCAATTGAACCACGAGGTGTGACGTCAGAGCTCGGAACATAGGTGGCGAGCTGGTACTAGAATATTCTCATCCATTCTCTCACGTTTGTTTCGCTCTGGTTCTCTGCTGGCTGCGTGATTGCTCGGGAAGTTACTACATAGGAAGGTCTCCTACAGGCCTGGACACAGCTGTTATTCGCTCTACGAGGGGAGCAGTGTTATTTCAGTGCGGCTTTAGCAGATCATTTCAACATCTTAACAGACGTCAATAGTGTTAGGAAAGAAGGCACGTGTCATCCTTTGCTAATTGTGAAACCACGAGTTCGATGCATTTGTGCTAATATTTTTGTGAAAGTTTCAGTGTACTGCAAGTAATACGAGTTCGATACCGGCCAAGGAAATGGAGGCCTGCAGTGTGAAGTTCGTGTGCCTTGGAGACATCGCTTGGATCATGATGCAACACTAAAACCCAGAACCGAGGCCAACGGCGTCCTAATGCCTTGAATCTTGCCTAGAAGAACACCATGGTCATCAAGACATCCAAGTTAAGTCGACATTTCATTTATACTGTGTATTATCTGTTCTATGTAGCTGTAATATGTAGTTAACTTTCTTTTTGAAGGGATTATTAATTATACAGTAGTTTGAGTAGCTTTTTAGTATCTTTACCATGTTAATTTCTTGCATTATTCGACGTTGGATTTGCAGTTGCACTTACTACGTGATTTTAAGGTGCATGATGACAGGGTGTCAACATCATCGGCCATGCGGGTTTCAAATAGTTATGTCATCGGACATGTATCTGATTTAAATATCAGCCATCTACTAACCTTTAAGGAATTTTACATTTCCATTCGATTACTATGATATTGAGGATTGTGTACGCGTGATATTTTCATTCATCGAAATATGTTTCTCTTATATTTTGCCCAAAAGTGTTTGCTATATTTTACACGGGGCAACAGGCTCATCTGACATATTAACGCTGTGCTAACGGTACGGATAGCTTTCTTTGAATCCAATTTCATACTTTTTAAGGAAGGATAGTGTCTTATTATTATACACTGACTGACAGAGCAAATTCAACACCAAGAAGGAGTGGTCAGAACTTTATGCCAATTGCAGGGTAGACTGACGTCACTGAGGTATGCTCATGATGTGAAATGCGCCGCTGTGCTGCGCACGTAGCGAACGATAAATGGGACACGGCGTTGGCGAATGGCCCACTTTGTACCGTGATTTATCAGCCGACAGTCATTGTAGAACGTGTTGTCGTGTGCCACAGGACACGTGTATAGCTAAGAATGCCAGGCCGCCGTCAACGGAGGCATTTCGAGCAGACAGACGACTTTACGAGGGGTATGGTGATCGGGCTGAGAAGGGCAGGTTGGTCGCTTCGTCAAATCGCAGCCGATACCCATAGGGATGTGTCCACGGTGCAGCGCCTGTGGCGAAGATGGTTGGCGCAGGGACATGTGGCACGTGCGAGGGGTCCAGGCGCAGCCCGAGTGACGTCAGCACGCGAGGATCGGCGCATCCGCCGCCAAGCGGTGGCAGCCCCGCATGCCACGTCAACCGCCATTCTTCAGCATGTGCAAGACACCCTGGCTGTTCCAATATCGACCAGAACAACTTCCTGTCGATTGTTTGAAGGAGGCCTGCACTCCCGGCGTCCGCTCAGAAGACTACCATTGACTCCACAGCATAGACGTGCACGCCTGGTATGGTGCCGGGCTAGAGCGACTTGGATGAGGGAATGGCGGAACGTCGTGTTCTCCGATGAGTCACGCTTCTGTTCTGTCAGTGATAGTCACCGCAGACGAGTGTGGCGTCGGCGTGGAGAAAGGTCAAATCCGGCAGTAACTGTGGAGCGCCCTACCGCTAGACAACGCGGCATCATGGTTTGAGGCGCTGTTGCGTATGATTCCACGTCACCTCTAGTGCGTATTTAAGGCACGTTAAATGCCCACCGCTACGTGCAGCATGTGCTGCGGCCGGTGGCACTCCCGTACCTTCAGGGGCTGCCCAATGCTCTGTTTCAGCAGGATAATGCCCGCCCACACACTGCTCGCATCTCCCAACAGGCTGTACGAGGTGTACAGATGCTTCCGTGGCCAGCGTACTGTCCGGATCTCTCACCAATCGAACACGTGTGGGATCTCATTGGGCGCCGTTTGCAAACTCTGCCCCAGCCTCGTACGGACGACCAACTGTGGCAAATGGTTGACAGAGAATGGAGAACCATCCCTCAGGACACCATCCGCACTCTTATTGACTCTGTACGTCGACGTGTTTCTGCGTGCATCGCCGCTCGCGGTGGTCCTACATCCTACTGAGTCGATGCCGTGCGCATTGTGTAACCTGCATATCGGTTTGAAATAAACATCAATTATTCGTCCGTGCCGTCTCTGTTTTTTCCCCAACTTTCATCCCTTTCGAACCACTCCTTCTTGGTGTTGCATTTGCTCTGTCAGTCAGTGTATTTATATGTGGTTCAAGTCATTTATGTGAATTTTCCCGTAATATTTTGAACGGATGTTGCGAGTTATTTTCGCCATTTTACCTCTCACATTGTGCCATGTGGTGAATTATGGCATGAATTATGCTGATTTTATGTGCTATTCGAAGGCGAATCTTCACGTCTCTATGGATAGAGGCACATTTAAAATATTTTTGCGATGTTGCGTGCATTGATGAACGGAGATTTTGGAATAATTTATCGTCATTTGACGTATGTGCGAGTTGTTGTTTGTGAGAGAATTATAGGCGATAGCGTCTTCATTAAATATTGCACCACGAGGTAAACCACATGTCTTCCTTCAAAATAAAATTGAGTGTATTAGATAGTTATTTGTCATACTGGATGAGCGACATCACCAATAATATTAAATCGAAGTTGTATAATACTATTCACTTCCTCAATATATGCTAAATGTTGTAACGTCCTGAGTTCGATACAGATTGGCGATATTTTTTCAGTCCTCATTACCTAGATTGTTTGTACCAGGTGGATTAGTTACAGGTGCGGATCATTATTTACAGGAGTTTGCCATTCCCAGGAGATGAATGGACGTGTGGACAGGTGTATATTTGTAAATAATACTCTTAGTTGTAGTTGGTTGCAATTGCTTTTCCGTGGTGGATGATGGTAATGGGAGATCATTTCGTGCATTTTTATGTTGTTATTCCACAGGTTGTGTGATTTAATTTTATTGTGCAATATCGATTTATGTGTGTAACCATCGTTGTTTCGAATTTCGGCGTTGTGTCAGGATTATGACACATGGTTAAGGATTTAATTTAAATTAATTTTTTCTTTCTCTCATTTTCTTGCCTACTTTGCCACGTAATATCACGTGTATTATGTTACACTGAGCAGATAATCATTGAAAAGTCGATTTAAATTGGAAAGTAATTAAATTAAAACGTGAAATTAAGCGACAAAAGTAATTTGTTAAAACCTTTCTTTTGTATTTTCATTTTCTTTTTTTGTTTTTTCTTTTTTTGCTCAGTCATATAACTTCAATATTTAAAATCTTGTTCTAGATTTTCCGGCATGAATTGACATGCGTGCGAGCATCATTTTCTAGAAAAATCAGATAACTTTCAAAGTAATATTTAAAAAAAATGTGACATGGACGAAACAATTTTGTCAGAATTAATAAGAATTCATTAACTTGTACCATCCCATTTGTTTTAATTTTTGGATGTACAGCAAGAGTTGATATAAAATTAAAAATTTTAGCGATCATTTCACATAATCATCACTCTGAGAAGGACGGAATTATTATTATTTTTGGAATAAATCATCCACCATTTATTTGGATTTTGATGGTTCATTATTTACGAATATCTGCCCATCTCCTTGATTCGCACCATTTTTTAAATGGAATATGTCAATCCCTTACTGAGTACCCCTGAGAGGGTCGTGTGCCTCCAAATGCTAGTCGTGGCTTAAACGGGCAGAATACAAAATCACACGACCACGGAAATGATATATGGACCCGAACAGCTAATCTTACTCTTAGGAGTGATGAAATTCCACTACCTAATGGTGGGGAAATATTCGTCCGAGTTTCCCATGTCGTAACGGAATTACGTCACCTTATCTCTCCGTGATTGCCTTTCGCTGATATTCTATAAACAAAACACGAGAGGGCTGACTCATGAAGAGTTGGAATGACATCATGCAAGGAAACATCTTGTGCAGCAAATCAAATCGCTGTCTAAATGTAACGACGTAGCCAGTGACCACCAAGTTTTAGAACTTATGGAGGGAAGTCCACAAATAGCCGAAACATTCAGATACATTATGTTAAATACACTGTTAAAACAATACCGTAATCGTAAAATGAAAATATGAGCATTGCTTTATAACACAAAAGCATTTTAAATTTTATTGATCAACAAATATTGCCGATTTATGTGCTTATTATAGATTTTCTTAAAATATGTATTAACATTTTAAAAATGTGAAAATATGTGTTTTTATGTGAAATCAGATTCAGTTTTTACACTTGGGGATGCACAATAGGAATAATGAACTTCGTAACTTGCGTTAAAACTTACGCAAAAATATGTAATTACATAAAAATCCGCTCCCTATTCATCACATGTCCCAGATTGTCGAACGTGATAACTTACCAGATAAAGTCATCTGACTATTCCATTGATAGGATATTCTGATAAAAATCAGAATGTGAAATTAAATTATATAATTCATCTGTAAATAGAACAAATAAAATACGTGTGTCGTACGTTTGAATGTGGAATGAATGCTCTAGTTAGACATATTTTTCTCGTGTGATATATTGAGATGTGGTTCGACCTGACCGCATGTTCACCACGGTGGGCTCAGATTATTTCGGCGTTGTTTGTGCCAATTTATCTTGTGGAAATAATTGTGTCTAGTAAACTTTGAGTAAAATTCTATATTGCCATGATTTTAGAAATGAATAGGCCCGTACTATTTCAACCTCGCACGAAGAAGGTTACGCTAAATACAGTTAATCAATGTAAATTTCATAAGGTGTTTTGTAACGTTAACTTGTAAACGTCGTAAATTATTTTCAATCACATTTGGAATTATTTCCATGGAAAAAATGCTTCTTTAAGATCACATTAATACTTGTATAATCTTAAATTGACATAATTATTTGAGATTACATCAATTAAAATATTCTCGAGAATATGAATGATTCAAGTTTTCTCAGAATTTATTTCAACAATAACGGTCGAATTTACGAACGATCAAGACGAGATAACAATGAAAATATTGTAAATATAATTTGTGAATATTTTCAAGATGCTGATTATAATGAAGAAAGTTTAATTAGGATGAAATGTTCATTTTTCTTGAGTTGTAAACGTGCTACGGCGATAGCCAATTTTTGTTAGTTTTATATTTCTAATAAGTTTGGTCGAGGTTCATCCTCTACAGTTTTGATTTTCTTCAATCCATGAAGGCTAATTCTGGTTTTCATTTCTATTTCAGTGTAATTCAGGCTTCGGTCTGGAAGAACCAGAAAGTCAGAATTTTTTTTAAATAACCTAATGAGAAGAAATGAGAAGCGACATCAAGATTTTTCTTATATTTTGTTCAATATTGTGTTTAAAAGTGTGCTGTTGGCAATAAATGTCAAGCTTTTATTTTAGACATTTTTTCAATGTCGTCAGTCCCTGTCCTATTAGCTGCGTCTAAAAGTAAGCGACGCCACTGGGACTCTCGTTCACCGGCTGAGCCTGCCCGAGAAATAGGGGGCAATACAAAAAGAGAGAAAATTGAAAATGAAGCTAATTCAACTGCTTAACTTTTCAATCTCTTGCAACTTCAAACGTCAGTGCCAACAGGATTCCCGACACCTGTTCAGCCAAGTTCAAAATGATTCTACTTTATGGCCCGAAATTAAGAATGTAAGAGCTACTATAGTGAACAGCAATGGGGAACTGGACCGAAATGACACTATCGAGATTTCAAAGAGTGATGAACAACATTTATACGGTTCTCGTTCGAATCCAATTGAGAAGAGAAATTTAGCGAAAGTAGCAATTTCACGCCCAACGAGCGAACATGGTAACGTCGTCAACCAAAAGGTTTGAACATTTTGAAAGGTAACAGTTCGTCTTCTCATTCTAAATACTGGAGCTGGTTTGTGCAGCGGAACGAGTCTAGACAATAATATCGTCGATGTAGAAAGTGTTTTATTCCAAGAAGTGATTTAGCATATGTTAGTTCTTACATGGCACTCGCTCTTAAACGGAGGTAATTTCAGCTCAGTTACAATCAATGCATGACAGGGAGAAACTTTTCATATGCATGCTCAGTGTGGTGTTGACACTAGACCGTTGAAGACATGCTAGAGGGTTGGCCATACTGATAAATACTCGCGCCATTGTCATTTTGTCAGCTCAAGTTATCCAACCAAATGGTCCGCGGGTGAATTAGAATGGCTTCAGAGCCATCAGCATCAAACACGATCCTATCACCTCGGGGGTTTCTTTTTCATCCGACTCGTTTAGGATAAGAGTTCACAAGAATTCATCACAATTTACGGTTGGTTTTACACGAAAATTTACTTAGATTTTGATTCAATGTTTTATCCAGAGCCGCGCGCAAGGAAGGGAGCAAACTGTAATGATAGAGATGCGGGTGTGTTGCAGAAAGGAGAACTGGAAGGCAGATGAAGTTCGCCGCCACTGGATACTCAAGTCTCACTGCGAGTACCTGCTCTTCCCCTGCCAGTACCCCGTCCTCAGCTTCCCCTCCTGTCTCGGCGGCTACCTGTGGCACAAGAGATGTACGGACGTCGTTCCTCAGCCGCACTATCTCAAGGAGGTGTCCCGCTGTGTGAGCGCGGCCCTTAGAGACTTGTGCGTACACAGACCGCAGCTGGACCAGGTCATCTACTGCGACACACTGCTGGACTACAACAAACTGGACTACAGCGGGCGCAAGAGGGCAGTGGATAACACGCGCCGCTTTCTTGGGTAAAAATACTCTCTAACATACTGTACGAGGGTTGGGGCGATACCACGCGCAGGATGATGGGACTGCACTAGTGAGTTAGGCTGTGACCGGGTGGGAAGCACTGCAACAGCCGCCACACTCGCCAGACCTTTCTCCGTGCGATAATAACATTGCGTGGGAGTAGGAAACGAGAGGACACTGCCAACGCTATGAAACATGAGACTGTGAAATTCGAACATCGTGAGGCGTCTGTCGCATCGTTTGCCAACGTGTTGTAGGGCGTGTGCTGCCCAAGGTTTATATCCTACACCTAGCGTTCCACAGCACCTCACGGTCCCCAGTCCACTCGTCTCCTACGGAAGAAATTAGTCGCCATGTCTTACCTACCCGCGTAGTTTAGTGAAGAGATAAGTTTTACTTGACACATGGCGTTTTGCCTCCGAAGACGATATTCGTACTTGCCGTTAGAGTGAGATCTTCATCTTAAAGCTCGTACATTAGAATACAGTACAAATAGGAATGTGGTGGGTGAGTGCGTCACGTCCTTGCAAAACCCATCAGCACTGGACAAACCTGCACCTTGTGCCCTATCAGGCATAGCATTTTAACTTCTCTGTCTCCTTCGACGAATGATCAGCGTAGTGACTTTCCATTCAGGCGACACCGGATTTGATTCCCGGCCGGGTCAGACATTTTAACTTAAATGGTTAATTCCCTTGGCTCGGGGACTGGGTGCTTGTGCTGTAACACATAGTCGAGACACAGAAACACATCAGGCTAGTAATAACAATAAGAAATTGATTAATGATTATATTATACTTTCTTTAGCGAGCGCATTGTTAACGCGCTACGGCTTTGGAGCCAAGCTCTGTATTTGGGATACGCGTCGGTTCGATCCTCACCGCCGGCTGTCCCGTGGTTTTCCATTTCCTGATGTGCTGGCGTCAAGAATGGTAACAGTGACAGTTCCATGTTCTTTGTCGTAATAATAGCTTCTCACTAGGGACGTGTTATGACTGTTATATTAATTGAAGATCGAACTAAAATTAAAGCTACCTCGTATGTTTGGACAACGATCTCACTTTTGTCGAAGCTGATAACTAACGAAAAAGTTCCACAGGCGATTCCGCCTTCTTTCACCATCATTCCTTTCACTGCCATTAGCCCTTCCATGAGGTTTGTGTCAGGAAGGGCATCCGGCAGTGGAAACATGCCATGTAATTTCATCGTACGTCACCAAGCGAATTGGCCGTGCGGATAGAGAAGGCCAGCTGCGAGTTTGCATTCTGGAGATGGTGGGTTCGAATCCCAGTTTCTGCAGCCCTGAGGATGGTTTCCCGTGGTTTCCCATTTTCACACCAGGTGCCTTAATGAAAGCCACAATCTCTTGCTTCCCATTCCTAGACCTTTCCTATCCTATCTTCGCCATACGACCTATCTGTGTCGGTGCGACGCAAAGCAAATTGTGAAAAAAGGTAGGTCATCTCACCTCATCAGATATACATATCAGGCTTTCTTTTGGTCTAATGTAGGAAATTTTGCTCACACATGTGAGAATTTTATTTAGAATGCGTTGGTAATATTGTTTAGGCTAGTTTATGTATTATACATGTTGTAATAGTTAGATATTGCACTGCTGTGATTAATATAACCCAGAATTATTATTATTATTATTATTATTATTATTATTATTATTATACCAGGGATACAACTTCTCCGTGCGTTTGAAGGGCATCTATGGTATGAATCTGAAACTGTGTATCTGAAGGAGTTTGGACCTCTCTACTATCGACTTAGTGCCCCCTCTGGCGGGAGGACGGACAATTAAGTTTGATATTTGTTTTGCCCCAATTCGCACCTTGCGAGTATTTGTAATTGCGGAAGTGTAAAGTGTTGAATGTCAGCAAAGGAACGTTCAGGGCGACACAAACACCCAGTCCCCAGGCCAGGGATATTAATAATTTACAATTAAAACCCCTCTCCCGGCCGGGAATCGAACCCGGGACCGCCGGGTGACAGGCGGACGCGTTGCTCCCTACACCACGGGGCCGGACAACCTTATGTGTTTGTATATTGGTTTTCTAATGTGCTGAAGTTATCAGCACTACCATGGCTTCCTTCTTCCTTAAGTTATTAACCAATCAAAAATTTTGTATATATTCCTGTAGCCAATTAAAATTGGGGTGTGTACAGGCATTCTGCCTAGGTCAAGAGAGTTCGGAAACCTCCCTCCTGAGTTGATACATAAGCTCGGCGCTTTTGGCCATTTTGTCATCTTCGTCGCTACGGTCTTACAGTGCATACGGTGTACGTGGAGACCCGTCGTCACGAGGCCCACCAGCTGAAGGTAATGGCAGACATCTTTTAAATACACAGGGGAACATGTTTTTGAACGTATGCCATGCTCCACAAAACAGTATCTCACACTCATGTATATTACCAACTAAACCTTTATTCTTTACCGTTGAGGTATACAAAAGAAAATTGATGGATTCACGTTAATTTTCAGAACACAAACGGAAATGTGCAAGTAGGGGTGAAAACAAAGTGATAACAGTCCTCCAGGGTGGATTTTTATCACAGTTGGAGAGCTTCAGTATGGTGTATGTCCTCCTCGAGCATTTACCACAGCTTGGCACCTACGTGGCATGCTCCGTATAAGTCGACGGAGGTCACGTTGCGGTATCAGATCCCATTCTTCAATGAGAGCCTGTTCGAGGTCTTGAAGAGCCTGTGGTGGAACAGGACACCCAGGAACACTTCTGTCAAGCCTATCCCACGCATGCTCGATGGGATTAAGGTCGGGACTCACTGCTGGCCATTCCATCCCTTGAATGTCCGTTTCTCGCAACACAGCTCTGGTGATGCGCGCTACATGAATCCTAGCATTTTCGTGCATGAGTACAAATTGAGGGCCAAAACCGTATGCAGCAACCAACACATGTACCCCGCAGCGGTAAGATTACCATGGACAACACCATCACACAACCATGTCCGAATCGGTCGCCTTCCTGGACAACATTTGGCATGTACTGCTCACCACGGCTTTTCCATGCCCGTTGACGTCCACAACGCTGTGTCAGGGGAAATCTGGACTCGTCCGTGAACAACACAGGTCTCCATTGGCGAAATTGCCAGTTGACGTGGGTACGGGCAAACAAAAGACGAGCTGCGCGATGTTGCTGCGTTAAACGGGGCACTAGAACAGGACATCTGGGTCATAAGGACACTTCTATTAACCTGTTCCTTACTGGCTGGTCAGACACCATGACTCCAGTGACCCTTCTGTGGTCTTGTTGCAGTTCTCTGGTAGTTGCTGAACGACACCGCAACGCACCGATGATCAGATATTGGTCATCCTGTGTGGTTGTCATACGTCCACGACCTTGTCCTGCCCTGCCTGTGAACTGACCTGTCTCAATGTAGCGATTCCACAAGCGTTGAATAACTGACGGAAAGACAGTGAGATCCACAGCAACACGACGAAACGTCCATCCTTCCCGGATCAAAGTGACGGCCCTTGCGACTTGAACCTGGTTAGGATGTCTCATGGAATGTGCTGGTTTACGTACCTCGTGCTCAAATGACCGCAGTAGTCTGTGTACCTCACAACGACACACGGACGCATCGGTATTCACTTTGTTTTGAGAGGTCACCTGACAGTTTAATGCATGGCTACGCCTACCGATGGAGTATCACTTCGATTTAACGTATCCTGAGTAGCTCAGGTCTCAAGGTATGCTGTGCGACCATTGGAATCCCATCTACCAAATCAACGTTCAGATACCAGACGTTACAAAACATGTTCCCCTAATCTTTTGGAACAATGCATGTGACAGCTAACTTGAGAGGAAGGTTTCAAAATTCTTAAGTTTAACATCACGTTCTGGCACGTCTATTCAAATCCCCGCTGGTAAATAAGTAACCTGGGGAATAACTCCCATTCAACTTGGTATTGGGGTCACTATGATTTTCTAAAATTCTATTTTGGAACTTAATATTTCGCCATATAGTCACCCTCTGTAGTATTGGCTTAGTTAGCCTTTGTAACCTCGCGCCATGAGACCATACAGGATTTTAAGTGTTTTTTCAAAAGGGTTCAAAGGGCGTGCAAGTGTTTTGCCTCCTAGCATTTTGTTCATGGTCGATTCCCTTAAACCTTTTTCTTTTGTACATTCAGGCCTTTTAGTATGGGCCCTGTTTAAATTCTAGTTATTTATAGACAAGTTTGGTGAATCCATAAGAGTTTCGATCTGTTGACGCCTGTTTCTAGTCAAAATGCAATACATTGTGTGCAGGAAACAGAAAGGCCTCCTCATGGTGAGCTTGGAGTACGCCCGTCTGGAGAGAGCGGAGGCCATCGGCATCATGTGGCAGCTGGGACTGAGCAGTGGCGGCTCTGTGAACCGCCTCTACCTGTGGAACCTCTTCCGGAGGGACCAGTACCCATTCACCAAGGACAATACTCCTGAGCAGTACAGAGGTGAGTGAAAAGCTTGTGCAGAAATCCAACCACAAGTACAACTGCCATCTGCTAACAATTTCGCTGGTTTACGGCTGTTACATAAAAGCCTACCATTGCCATGATAATGGTGGTGATTGTGTTACAACTGAGCAACCGTGTTCTGAGGGCCGGGTTTTCAAAACACTGGCATACCCCACAATTTAGATTTTCACGCTCATAATTAACACATATTTTTAAAATTGCCAGGTCATATATGAAAAGAGTGGAACTCAAAATCTTCATGATTAGCGGTAATAATGTTGTTCCACAAAATGTGGTGGTGGCACATGTGTTGCAATAATATACGGTGCTTTTGTTTTCTTTTCGAGCTGATTTTGTCTTGAGATAGGGAAGTGCTATTATTGAAGGGAAAGAACTGTAGAATTGATTTATAATGATTACAGAGAAAATATAAGAGTGTGGATGAATGGGCCAGTAGACTGGTAATCTTATTCTGCTATGGTACGCTCCTCATATATGACAATACCAGATCAATGATGGGCATGTCACAGCGGTGTGGGGGTGGAAAGGCATGCCACTTCTGTGAATTTCATGTGGCAGCTGGGACTGAGGTAACGCCTTACCACCACTTATGCTTACGTTTCCTCGGTGGCATGTAAGAGCAAGTTCGTCTTTAATTTCTGACCGACTAGTACCATTTTTCTCGGAAATATCGGCCAATAAAGTGCTTCAGTTTTGCTCCAGAATCTCTGGGTCGATTCGTGGGTTTCGTCGTGATCTGCATTTGTGTCTGTTAAGTCGAAACTTAACTCTCTGATTAGAGATACGTGGTGAAGTCGATGGCATCCTTCTTGACTTTTTTATTCATGATATTGTGGTTTCTCTTTGTAATAACCACAGGGTCTATCTGAAATTCTCCGAAATGGATGTTCGGGGACGTGGAGATTTTCTTCAGCTGACATGCAAAAAATGAATTTATATTACTTTCAGATGAAAGTTTTCACAGAAGTTTATAATCTTTCTCCATTCGACTGCTTCTTTTAATGGCACGGCAGAGTCCCACAGTGGCACTGTACTTGTTTTCATTGTCTATTTGTGCACTTAAATCTCCCATAAAAAATTGACATGATGCTGAGGAATATGGGCTGCTATTTCTTCTAGTGGGTCTCAGAATTCTTCCCCCTTTTCTGGGTCCTTTTGGTTATTATTATTGGTAGATGCATGAACATTGGTTACTTAGTAGGCTGTGTGTCCTGCAATCATTTCAGGAGGAGATGTGAAACTCAGAACTCTATTTACGATACTCTTTCTTACTGAAAACCCATTATTATTATTATTACAAGAAACTTATTGTTGATATAAATCCTTAACTAATTTTATCATAAGAATCATATAAATTGTCATAGAACTGCGCTACTTAAAGTTCAAATCGCATTAGCTGAAAAACTTGACAGACAAATTCCATTTTAAAATGTCAAAATTCTGAAAAAGTCGCACAAAAACAAAGTGCATCAAGTGTGACGAGTCATCTAAGGACGAGCAATGATTCTGACTTCAACATGTAAAGTAGATTTCTGTGATTCTTTGTGAAAAATGTGTGTTTCTAAAGAAATGTTTTCCATTTAAATCATACTGTGTCACTGACTGAGCCTTAATGAATGTGATTGTTTTTGTGCAATATATACCATTCATTTCCCTTGGAAGTGAAGTGTTCTATTGTTAAGGATGTAAGTCAGATTCAGAACTAGTGTTAGTGCTTTTCTTGATAAAACTGTGATCAATAATATTTTTGCAATATTTTCCTGAAACTAGATCCAAAACATTCTAGAAGACCTTAGTAAAAATTTTGGAATTATAAGAAAAGTATCTCGGGGTAAAAGGGAAAATATCTAATTTATACAATCCCCTCTCTCGTTTACTCAGTGATTAAACATTGGAAGTAGCTTTCAAAATGTCTGTTCCTACTTAAAAACATTAAATTGCACTTTCAAGTCTTATTTTACTTCCTTAATCACTAATCAAAAACTAATGAATCTGCCTTTGTGGTTTACCTTTTGAAATGTCCAATATGGCAGAAAGTAAGGTCACAACAGTAGCAAGAAACACCACACCTGGCTGAAATTGTAGACTTTGTGCAAACTTGAACTGCTCTTCGAGATCAGAGAGTTTTCCGAAAGGCAGCAGCACCACACACCCTCTCTTGACCGCTCTTTCCCTATAACACCCTTAAGCTTTCTAACGATGTCATGGTTGGTAGAGAGACACAAATGGAGGTGCTACAAGAACTGGATGCTTCGAGTGAGTTGCTCAGGGAGTTGGGCTCAAAAACAGGGCTCCAAAAATGCTAGTTCTGAATACAACAAGCTGAGCAGTCAAAGCGTACTCTCTCAGCTTCACACGCCAAAGAATGAAGTGAATCGAGGTGATTCAGGAGAGACTCGGATTAACCAGAGGATAATTAAAAAGACGGAGGTACGAAAACCAAAAAAGAAATCTTCGAGAAAACAATAGCAGGAAAGAGATATCCATTAAAACCTGTCTTTACCGGAACATTTATGAACCGGAAAACTGTCCATATCGGAAAATTTCCCTGGTGTCGTGAATTATGGTTTAATGTCATCTGAGTTTGCGTGTTTTTAGGGGAACCTGTCAGACGCGAAAATGGAAGGGAATTTTTGGACAAAATATGTAAATTTCCTTCCTAGCCCTTTTCAGTACGAGTGTAAGTTGGCCGAGATGTTACAACAAACTGTAATTATGATAATGTGAGTGCAGAATATTCCAGATAGAGGCGGCGTCAGAAAACATCGAGGAGTTCGTCACCTCCAAGATAAGGAACAGAAATTGATGGCGATGAAGAAGATGGTTTACAGTACGTAGCCGATCGGCCGTAAAGAACATTCACTCTGTTTCGTTAACGAAAAATGACGTGGAATTATTGGACATTATTTGGCGTGCCCATATTTTAATTGAGAAGTGTCCAGCGTAAAGTACTGTACATTGGTGTTGTTTGTATAACATGTAATGTACTAGTGTGCAGAACGAGGAGGTTCTAAGCAAGAACACATTAGTGGTAGTGCTGATGAACTAGTGTGTGTGTGTGTGTGACTATAGAGTCATTATTGTATCTACTACCCCACAGAATCTTATAAATATACCGCTGGATTATCTAGCGGCGGCCCCCTCTAAGGACATCAACACCTTGAGATCGGCGGGGGGCTTGTGTGCTTGTTGTGCCAGCTCAGGGTTACCTCGGTGTAGGTCCAGACTTACAAGGTGCCCCCGAGTTGCCTGTGAGGTGTCTCTGCTCTTTATTCTGCATTACTATTTCTACTCTTCTATTCTCACCTTCTTAAATTTCATTCCTCCTCATGTCTAGCCAACCTCTCTGCTTCAGATGGAATAGGCTAGTATGGAGGTTTCATCCTCTCCAATCACAAGTTTAGGGCCGTGGCGAGGTGATCACACGGCTACTGGGAGAGTAGTTCTTAGCGGCCCACCCCAACCACAAGTCTAGGGCCGTGGCGAGGTGATGCACGGCTACTGGGAGAGTAGTTCTTAGCGGCCCACCCCAACCGCAAGTTTCGGGCCGTGGCGAGGTGATATATGGCTACTGGGAGAGTAATTCTTAGCGGCCCACCCGAATCACAAGTCTAGGGCCGTGGCGAGGTGATGCATGGCTACTGGGAGAGTAGTTCTTAGCGGCCCACCCCAATCACAAGTTTCGGGCCGTGGCGAGGTGATGCACAGCTACTGGGAGAGTAGTTCTTAGCGGCCCACCCCAATCGCAAGTTTCGGGCCGTGGCGAGGTGATACATGGCTACTGGGAGAGTAGTTCTTAGCGAACCCCTACAGATACCGGGCGCCCTCTGGAGTATCTATCCTTGCCTTTGGTACTACTCTGCCGAAGGTCGACTTCATATTTCCTGAGTACTCGTGGGACCAAAAATGGAACTTCCCTCTTCTTTTTCTAACTCTTCATCAAAGGGTGGCACCCTTCAAAAAATGGCGTCCGAGATTGCTAAGAATGGCAAGCGTTGTACTCCAGTTCCAGTTGATTACTTAAGGGACGAACATCTTCCTCGATAGGTTGCTTCCAGGGTCGATGGTAAAAGTTTTTTTGACGAATTTCCTTTTATAATCAGTAATCCTATCGAAGAAACTGTTTCTGGTGAAGTCGACGAGATGCACAAGCTCCGCGATGGATCTGTACTTATCAAGACATCTACGGCTGAACAATACAGACGGCTACCTAAAGCCAAATTATTCTGAAAGGTACAGGACAAAATCGAGAAGCATCAGTCCGTGAACTCCCGCAAGGGAGTTATATTCCACAGGGATTTGGGTAAGTCTTCCGATGATGCGATGATCCGGTACCTAGCACGTCGGCGTGTAACCGATGTGAAGAGGTTGAAGAGGCGTGTGGGTGATAAGCTGCTCGATACGGGTGCTCTCATCCTTACCTTCGACGTCGACCGTAAGTAAACGGGTAAAAGTAGCAAGTGACTTTTCGTCCATATATTTCGGCACCAATGAGGTGATATAACTGTCAAAAATTTGGCCACACCTCATTCTGATGTACATGTTCGACGACCTGCAAAATGTGTGTGAAGTGCGAGCATGCTGGGATTGACTGCACACCACCACCTGTGTCCGTCAACTGCCCGGATGTGCATGCTCCAATCTCAAAGGAATGCCCCACATTCGGGCAGGAGAAGATCCAGGAGATCAAAACGCTGGATAAATTGTCTTATCGAGACGCCTGGAGGAAATTCAAATCTATGGCTGCACCGGAGTTCTCCATCCCCTTCACTCAAAATGTCCGAAACGTGCAGACTACTACACAGAATTTGTAAAGAACATCGCACTGAAAATTCATCGAAAAGTCAAAGCCACTAACAAAATGTAAACGTTAAAGAAACTGGAGTTTCAATACCTGATACATCGGAATGTGCGTTATTGCCGACCTTGTCTGGGAAGGGACCTCCCAGGAACGTTCGGATGGGAAGTCCTCCCAAACAGGGCCGTCTCCAACTCAATCGGTGGTCACAGGATCCCCGAAGAAAAACGGCAAGCCATCCGCCGGTTCCCTCTCGGTGGGCAAGAGCTAGAGGCCCCGACGCCCCCTTGCTCGATCACTATCTGGAAAACCTAGTTCTCCCAGGAAGAAGGCCCACTGTTCCCGATCAGTGAGATCACCGTCCGCGGATTGACAACGTTGGCGGAATCTAGCAGGTAGTGGACAGAACGAAGGGCAACACATTGCTCTAAATTCGAAGCACTACGTATCCAGACAGTGGCACTAACTGCAATAGTTATCACTGTCGCCTGGCTGAGTTACTTCAATTGACATTCGTATCTGCGGCCTCCATAGTCTGTCTACAAGAATCTCATTTGGGACCTAGGCATGACACAACTATGAGAAAATATCGCCTTTATTCTAAAGACAGAGTAGCTGTAGATGGCGTTGCGACTGGGAGCTCCGACATCTTCAGCGATGAATTTCCGCTCCGTACTATGCTAGATGCAGTTGCAGTTCGCACTCCATTAACAGTAATGACAACAGTGTGCAACGTGTACGTTCCACCGGACTATGATCTTTAAATGCATGCACTACAAGATTTGATCGCTCATTTACCTCCTCCTTTTCTCTTGCTGGGAGACGTGAACGCCCGTAACACACTATGGGGTTCTTCGTCCTCCTGTTCTAGGGGGAGGATGCTCGAGCGAATGATCAACCTATTCGATCTTTGCGTGGTTAACACATGGGAACCGACACGCTTCAGCAGCGCACATGGCACATTCTCACACCTGGATGTCACCATGTGCAGCCAAGCGCTAGTTCCCCTGCTACGATGGCATGTACACGACGACCTCTGTGATAGTGACCACTTCCCGATAATTCTATCTCTCCTGAATCAAAGACAGTCCGAAGTACGCAAGCGCTGGTTACTTCAGCGGGCAAATTGGCCAGAATTTACGAAACGCGCAGTGATGACCGATGACATGCTGGAGTCCGTTGACGACCACGTTTTTTCAATTACTACTGGAATTCTAGTTTCTGCAGAGTAAACAATTCCTTCCTCATCCGATATTTCTAGCCGGAAACAGGTCATATGGTGGACGGACCAAATTGCAGGAGCCATACGTGATCGCTGACGGGCTTTTAAGCATTATCGTCGGAATCCTACGATGGCCAATCATACCACATTTAAGCGTCTGCGTGCGAAGGCCCGTTTTTTGATTCGAGAATGTAAGAAAGCGACGTGGGAAAAGTATGTGTCTTCAATGACGACACATACTCCGTCATCACAAGTGTGGACGAAACTCCGCCGTATTGTCAGAGTTTACAACTTGCGCTCATTCCGCGGAATCTCCATTAATGGAGACACAGTTACGATTCCTTCAGTCATTGCAGACCACATCGCGTCACATTTCGTAGATAGTCCAGATCTGGGAGATATGACTCTGCATTTCTTACCAATCAAGCACGAAGCAGAGGCACACCACCTCTCTTTCGCCTCTAGTGCTTCGCATCCCTACAACGTGCCTTTCACGGAGTGGGATTTGCTGTGTGCACTCGCGCTATGCAGAGACACGGCTCCTGGAAATGCCTTAAGGATATCCTTACCCTATTCAACAGAATATGGAGTGAGGGAGTGTTTCCATCTCAATGACGTGAAGGAATTGTGATACCAATTCCCAAGCCAGGTAAAGATCCAAAACTTCTGGATAGTTATAGGGCAATATGCCATACAAATGGCCTTTGTGAGCTATTTGAAAGGATGGTTAAGCGGCGTCTTGTGTGGGCCATGGAAGAGAAAGGGCTCTTGTCTAACTGTCTAACAGTGTGGTTTCTGCTATCATCGGTCTACGACTGATCATCTGGTCAGACGGGAGATTGCCTTTCAGGAGGTCTTTCTCCGGAAGGAATACCTAGTGGCCGTGTTTTTGACCTGGTGGAAGCGTACGATACTACCTGGCGATACGGGATTCTGTCCACAGTACACCAGTATTGATTTCGAGGAGATTTGCCAACGCTTATTGAGAACTTCATGCCGTTCCGGCTCTTTCTCAGTATTACGTTCAGGAAAAAGGAGTACCTCAGTGATCTCTACTGAGTGTCACGCTGCTAGTAATCGCCATTAACCGCATAGTTGCCGCTGCTGGGGCCGCAGTCGTTCCATCGCTGTATGTGGACGATTTAGCTCTACATTACAGCTTCGGAAGGGTGGCGTTTGCTGAGAGACAGCTTCAGTAAACTATTAACCGTGTCGACAGATGGGACCTGCAACATCGTTTTCGATTTTCAGCGGCGAGAACGTCAGCTGTACACTTCTGTCTACGGCGGCTTATGTATCCTGAACCGTGCGAAACAGTGTCTTACCAGTAGTAGATACCTGCAGATTCCTGGGTCTCCATTTGGTAAGAGACTGATGTGGCAACCCCCACATTCACCTGCATGAAGAGGCTTAACATGCCTAAGTTTCTCAGCAGCACTTTGTGGTGAGCTGACCATGTGGTGCTGCTACGTTTTTACACGGTAACTGTCCTCTCCCGAATTGACTATGCAAGTGCGATCAAAATCTACGCTCAGCCTTTTCGAGAGTATTCACCATAGTGGAGTAAGGCTGCCCTACTCTCTGAAGCGGGAGTTCCACCTTTACGGATAAGGAAGCAGCCGTGCTCTTCATGCACGCCGCTACATCCAGGCCATCAATGCATCTTTAGTACCCAGCACCACCAGAGGTACCAAAACCGGCCGAATGCCACACGGCCGGGTGGGTTTCGAATTGATAGCCTGTGTCGTGATTTGAATATCGATATCGGTGGTTGTCTTGAACAAACTTTTAGTGAGGTACCACCGTGGATGGTTCCGCGACCGGATATACGTCTAGATCTATTCTGTGGCCCCAAGGTGAACACGGATTCCTCCGTTTATCGGAGGTATTTCCAGGAATTCCTTGACCAATATCCGGCCGCGAGACATATTTTCATGGATGGTTCTAAAATTGGAGATAATGTTGGTTGCTTTTTCGTCACCGATGATATGAGCACGAAGATCTCGCTTCCTAAAGTATGTAGCGTGTATACTGCAGAGCTTTACGCTATCTTAGAGGCTCTGCAGTTTGCACTGGGTGACGAAAGAAGCCATTTCTCTTGTGTACCGATTCGTTAAACTGTCTGCAGTCTATTGAAACCTGTTTATCATGGGTTCATGACCTTCTAGCTAGGTTAAGTGATGCTGGCACCAGACTCACTTTTGCGTGGCTTCCAAGCCACGTTGGGATTGCAGTAAACGAATTTGCGGATGAAGCTGCAAAGAAAGCGGTTCTTTTATCTCCAAAACCTATGAATGTGCCAGTTAAAGATATTTGTTCTTAGCTACGTCGAACCTGTTGGCGTCCTGGGAATCGGAGTGGCTAGATATCCGAACTCCCAACAAGCTGAGATCAATATTAAGAAGACAGCTACAGTGTGGCGGTCCTCTTTCCCACCTTCACGGAGAGAGGCCATAGTTCTGTGCAAGCTGAGGATAGGTCATTTACGATCCACGCACTCTTATCTCCTAAAGAGGGAAAATTCCCCAGTGTGTTCTTGTGGTGCCGACTTCACCGTGGCCCACATATTCATGTGGTGCACCGTTCTCTCTGGCCTGAGACGGAGAATCGGCCTTCAGGAAACCCTCGAACGCATACTAGCCGATGACGCGACTACTGCTGATCTCGTCACCCGCTTTATGTGCGACAGTGGACTTATCAAGTGTATATGAATTACAAGTGTACTGTTACTCACGGAACGCACGTTCCCCTTTGATTCATTAGTAATTTTTCGGCCTATTTCATGACATCTTTGCTTTATTGTTTATTGCGTTTCCAAATTCCTTGGTTAAATATACTGTATATTTTTATTTTGTTTTAAATTTCTTTTCCACTAGTCTGTTCAGAGAGGATGATTACTTAGTTGTACTTCCTCTTAAAACAAAAGTCACCACCACCACTATCTAACGGAGGTATGTACTTCTGATTTTATGTTATATTTTAATCACCTTTATGAACCGAAACCTTGTCCGTTGGGTTTCCACTGAGGACAGATTTTACTTCAGGTGAGTTGGATGGATAAAATTAGGAGGGAATTGAATGAGCATCAAGTATTCTTTGACAGAAAGAAGTAGCGATAGAATGATGATGTCTTGCACTGTTGCAGGTTTGGGAGCGTTCCGCAAGCGAGCGCGCTGTATCGTCTGCTGGAACTACTCCCTCTGGCTCTTCAACTCCCTCACAGTGCTGGCTATCAACTACGGCTACTTGGCTAGCAAGAAAGGAAACACGCTCATGTGCATCTCGAGTGTGATCAACGGCACACTTCAGGAGCTTCAGCTGCTGTGCCTAGAAGAGGACCTCCCGGACATCCGGCGCGCTGTAGTGGAGGAAGGGGGCTTCACTATCCCCAACCACGTATGGAGACACGCTGTCTACATGTGTCCAAACTTGGGCGTGAGTCTCATTATATGTGAGTATGCGTATCAAGTGAGAGTGAGTCACAAATAGCAAGGCTCCTTACTATCGACACACAATAATGCAACAACAACATCAGTTACATTGTTGACCAAAATACAGCAGCAAGTTACCACAGAGACACGCGACACGGGATTGCTGTTGTCGACTGTGCCAAAGTGCAAACAACGACTGTTGTGCCAAACCCCTCCCTTACGGATAACATATGACGAAAATGAAACAAACGTAACGGGAGAATGAGGTGCGGACCGCGATTAGGGAAGGCAGAAAACAGCCCTGAGCTCAAGATGGGCCTCGTTATTAACCAACGAGGACGATTATAGAACACTACTGTAAATGAAACGTAGAATAAACATAAGGACAAGGTTTATTAGTAAATTAATAATAGAATCCAAACATGGAAAAAAGAAGCCAATCGCATAACAGAGAAAAGAAAAAACAAGACATAAACATACCTTCACAAGCGTTTCTGCCGAGGTCGTGGGGTGAGCTCAACATAAATAATTATAACACACACCAAATATTTCGTTACCAGCTCACTGATACAGTAATGACCTCATTACCATTAATATTTCAATTAAATTTGCCGTGCGCACGGTAGTACACCCAATATATATATATATATTTTTTTTAAACTTCAGATTAAATTATTCACAGCGCATATCTTTCCATTCTCCATTCGCACGACAACAATAGAAGCCTCCTACTACAAAAACATTTTAACCCACGTCACCACAGAGATCAACATAAGACGCAAGGAGTAAAGGAATGAACCAGCCAAAGGCGCTGAGTACAGCATCTTTGGTCCAGCAAAATAAAACAGGCATGCGCAGAGATACGAAAAATAAGAATACCAACATGGCCGACCGGCGGTTAGGCCGAGCCCCAACCAACACATGGCCAAGTAAATGACAAATCTGAACCAAGATAATGTGACCGTTCGTGGACGCCGTGGTTTGTAGATAACCATGAACTATCAAATTATTTGCCGACTAGTATTCAGAAGGTTCGCATGATACTCCACTCAGGGCATGGCCCTTCGAAGAGTATTCGGTCACATTCAGATAACGACGACTGAGCTATAGATACTGCCAATCATAAAATGTAAATTCTACACTAAGGCAAAGTTTTCAAATAAATCGCAACAGAAATTGGATCACATTTTAATAAAAAAAAAAATCAATTGATTGAATATGAACAACTGAAATGAACAACGTAAAATAAATCATATGCATTCATTAACATTAAATAAGGACCGAGTCCATCTTGCATTGTCCATCATAAACCGGAAATAATTATTTAACACAAATTCACAGAAATGTAGAATCTTATGGATATACCAAAGTCTATCGGGTCATATTATGTCATTCACTCGCCGTCGCAAATGTTAATTGTACCTGTCTACTCCGCCTTGCCTTTCATAGTTATCATTGTTCCTATCTGACTAACTAAATATCGGTTAACTTGAACCCCCCCAACAGATTTCAGCATTTATAAATGATCACACATGGCAACACAATACACATAAATGAGTAAAATGCACGTCGTTTCCACCCATCGAGCCGCTGGGCTGCACCTGAAATGAATCTTTATCTACTGGCATGAAAATATAAGTTGGTGCCGTCTGGACTGCGTCGAGGTCTGCCTTCACCATCAGCTGAAATGCTACTACAGCATGAATCTACTATAAGCATCTACTACATGTACATCGATCGCAATAGGTGACTCTGATCTTAAACATAACTATCACTGAATTGCATTTTAAGACCCTAATCGTGCGCATATTCCAACATTTCATTACTTGCAACTACGAATCTTAATTTATTAATTCATGTACTTGATGACTCTCTTCAATACCAATGCCTAACGCTGGACTAGCTTGTCAATCATCTCACAAAATATGCGGCGGAAATTCTGTTAACAACACCATTAACAACTTAACACGTCTTGAAACTCAATATAATTCGACACGCAAACCATAAAAATCAACCTAAATTATCTCGTGTCCGCCACGCTTTATGACGACCCTACGCTCGTCATCTCATTGTATACCGCACAAAATCATCACATCCTAACTGCACAAGCAATATTAAGGAAGAGTCTTATTAACATTATACATGAACATTACCTAATACACCTTAATGAACATCCATATCACATCATGGAATTATACCAAGATCACGCACCAATATTTCACACACACTGTCACACTGCAACTTACCTGTAGTAAATGATATTATTTTTGTTTCACAGCGATAAATAATACGGACACAACGCAGTAAAACGTCTCATCCACGGTAATTGACGGCATACAATATTTACCCACGTATGATCAATCGCAACCCGACAAATACAACCGAAAATCTGTTAGATCGTTCAAGTTAACACCCCCTTGTCACCTACGTGACATTGACAAAAAGACTAACGCTACTAAAGCATTCTAGGAAAGCAAAAGATAGACAAGTACAATAACTTATCTGGCTTCTTCATGGTAATTCCGCAGCGGTTTAATCATCATTTTTGTAATTCCGTCCATTCCGGCAGAGGCCTGAGTCCGCCAGGGCACTATATTGGTTTAGCACTTCATGTTGTCCATTTACATTCCCTGGTCAGATAGTGATTTAACATCTCCGGCCGCCACCTGAAACTTGTACAATATAATTAGGAATACAATTTCACACTAATTGTATCTTCACTATTCCAGTTTGATACTGGCCTGAGGAAACATATAATTCGAGGTTTGCAAATGATTTTGGCTATTATATAACTTATATCTGGGCTTATTCTTTATGTTTATCAATTACAGAACCAGATCTTTCAGCTTGCTTCAATTATCTTCCTTCATACAGTAATCAGTAAGTAAAACACGAACTCCTTTCATTATTATTTACAATAATAATCAGTTGCTTTCCATAAGCAGAGAAATCCTATGCTAGCTATACATGTGTTTTTGACATTTGAGGAACTGAATAACAACTCTAACCTTCATCATAGAAGTTGCTAAAGGAAAACACACACTATTGTTCTTCTTCTTACTATGAAACACGTCAGCACGGGCCCATTAGATGATTTGCCATATGAAGTTTCATACTAATCCATGGCCCCCTTTACAACTTCAAACTAGATATCATGTCTAGCCACATTCTTCTCAGCTGATGCTGACATTGTACTGAGCTCTTGCTTGTAGATAAAGCTGATCTTGACGTAATTCGACATATACCACGGGGTCTTGAGTTCGATCCACCGGCTCTCATCCATTATGTCTATTCTACACTTACGAGTTGCATCGGTTCTTTTATAAATATGCGCGTAAACCGCACATTGACACGTTACACCTTTTTCCAAGTCATTGATACACATTTCATTTCACTTATGACTTTCAATGACCGGCCGACATATTGCTACAGGTCATTGAAAGGTCATAATAAGGAAATGAGGTACCCAAACAAAATCGAAATGAAACCGAAATAAAACATGAATGAACCGATCGATAGCCCATCTTTTACTTGCTTCAGACACCAGCATTCACTCATAACATTCACATGAGGTACAAATACACGCCACATGACTCACCATAACACAGTTCCAGATCTCGCATATTGAACTAATAACGTGCACTATGGGAGCACAATATAAGATTATACGTATTTTGTATAATCGGGCAAAACAGGCAGGATCGTGCACCAAATCACATTAAGCTTGAGTTTCGTACGACTTCAAATTAAACTTTGTCGACACGAAAGTCGTTACTTCGAAGGCGGCCAGGTACAAACAAAACAAATGCACCCGAACAAGTGCACCCAAAACGTGATGGATTCGAGACCAAATTCCCAAATTAGCAGTAATCATAATATTAACCTCTCACAGTCACACACACCATTTACACGAACCGAAATAGAAGATGCACATCGACCGGCCCATCAGGGATCGAAAAAGGTAATGCAAACGTAGTAATAATAAAGAGACAACAGAAAGCACATACCTGTTAAATCAAGACATTAATTATGGCATGAATGGTGGTAAACCCACGTTTAAATAAGGTAAAAATCCACCTAAAGGAAAGGAAGGCGATTTCACATCGTCTAGCCTCCATTGTAAAAAAAAAAAAATCACGAGTGAGGAAGGCAAAGATATGCGTCAAAAGATGAAAACAGTAGTCTAGTACGGCAAAAGATCGTCAATACACACCACGCAGAGTGCTGCGCTCTGTGGCCTATCAAGGGATATACTCAGGTTTTTCCTCGAACTGAGGTCAACAAAACTTGTATGAGTAGTAAACATAACATATGAGAAACATGCAAAAGGAGCATGGTTCACCATCCAGCAGCCCCACGTTTAAAATGTGTCTTATCTTGGTGATCAAGCAAGTAGACACGTTTTAAACGAGATTTCCCTTAAAATAAATGCGCGCATTTATTAAACTAAGACCTTAAAATTAAATTATGCCTATATACAAGCACAACATAAATGATTTTAACCATATGTTTCAACAACATTCAAATAAGTCAGTTCGTTACATATTGACGTGTGTATTTTCTCACAAAGGGTTACGCTGAATCAATCAGTCTATGCCTTATTGCATTAAACGATCCACTTCATTCATAAATTCGAGACCGGGCTTGAAAGAGGAATGGTACAAACAGGTGAACCTCTCCCGTTATGCCAAGGTTTTGAAATTCATTCGGTTCATTTTCATCGAAAAATACCAGCATCCATTCTAACCATTTCATTTTGCGTCGTTATCCCTGAAACAGGAAGGACTTTAGAATGCAAATAATGGTATGACAGTTCACTCAAGTATACGATGCTACCAAACTACAAGGCAAAAACATCAAACATTACTGGCCCGTTGACGATAGGGCTTCAACAAACTCACGTGAGCTTTTGATACCCTCTTATCGGCTAAATCCATTAACTCCACTGTAACTGGTCCCAGGAATCTTACGATTTCTTTGGGGCTAGACCATTTCAGACACAATTTACCAGTAATTTGGTCAGCAGCAGAGCTTATTGGAAACATCTTCACCACAACCAAGTCTCCAATTTCAAGAGTGACTCTTTTTCTCCCTTGGTCGAATCTTTTAGCCACTCGGTTCCGGGCTCTGACTAACTGGTCCAAAGCTTCTTTCCATTTCTCCTCCACGCTCCTGTTTCTGGATGCCTCCGAGAGATAGTTTATGTCCCATTTCAATTGGAGCGGGTCAGTTAGATTTCTCCCTAGAAACAGAACAGCTGGGGAATTGCGATGAGACTCATGAAGTGCATTATTAAAAGCTAAAACAAAGAAAGACAGGTTATTGTCCCAGCTACGCTGGTCCGCGCTGTGGAAGGCTGACAGACAGACTTTCAAATTTCTATGGAAACGTTCGACATGGGAAGGCTTGGGGTAGTGGGGACTCAGAAAAACGTGTTTAACACCCCATCCGAAACACAAATGCCGAAATTGGCGACATCTGAAAGTAGAACCATTGTCAGACACTAGGACTTTCGGGGGGCCATGAACACCAAATACATGTCGGGTTAAAAGCTGAACAGCGTTGCTCGAATTCATTTTACGCACGGGGAACAACCATACGAACTTGGAAAAAGCGTCGACGACGGACAGAATTCCGACGTTGCCATTCTTAGATTTTGTGAGAGGACCAAAATAATCGATAAACAGTTTTTCCCCCGGATATGTCGCGACATCGGCAGAGTGGAAACCGGTTAGGGATGATTGAGCAGGTTTAGACCGCTGACACACATCGCAGCTCCTTACATACTCAAGTACGTCCTTTTTGAGGTTGGGCCAAAAGAAATCACGAGAAACGCGGTGCAAGGTTTTGTACTGGCCAAGGTGAGCGCCTAGGTAGGAATCGTGGTAATAATGCAACATCATGGGCCTTAATTTAACCGGGACATAAACCTTGTCCTTTCCTTTTTTGCAATTACGATGAACCAACAAACCCCTTTTGACACAGAACGACTTGTCTCGGACAGACCCATCAGCGACTCCTTTTAACAATTCCTGACACTCATAATCATCCTTCTGATGCTCGGAGATGTCCGTGAAGGACCAGGGATAATTCTGCAAGATATTGATACTCTCAATACTATCAGTTTGACAATGGTCTTCCTCCAGTTCGGCTTCACTCTCCATTTCCCCGTCAAACATTCGCGTCAGACAATCGGCCACGACATTTTCCTTACCACGTACATGCACAATTGTAAATTTATAGGCCGACAGCCGGAGAATCCATCTAGCCGTGCGACCGAGCCGCTTGACATTCGCGCTCATCCACGACAGGGCTTGGTTGTCCGTATGGACGAAGAAATGACGGTGTTCCAAGTATGAGCGGAATTTTTCAACACCTAATACAACAGCCAGGCATTCCTTCTCGTAAATCGAGTACTTCAATTCAGCTCCACGTAACAGTTTGCTAAAGTATGCAATGGGGACTAGCTTCCCATCCTCATCAGACTGATTAAGCACGGCAGAAATGGCGATTTCACTAGAGTCGCACTGCAGAACAAAGTCTCGTGAAAAGTCGGGACTGTGGAGGACCGGCGCTTCACAAAGAGCTTTCTTCAGTAGCTCAAAGGCACGGGTTTGATCTTGCTCCCATACGAAACGACAATTTTTCCTTTTCAAAAAATTAAGGGGGGCCGAAATGTGAGAAAAATCCTTGATGAAACGGCTGTAGAAACCCACCATACCGAGAAATCTCCTGACGCCACGGACATTTTTGGGGTGAGGAAACTCCTTAATACATTTAACTCTGTCAGGGTTAACAGCGATTCCAGAATCGGAGATGATATGACCCAGAAAGTTCAAACGTTGGGAGCAAAGGGACACCTTTTTGGGGTTGATTGTAAATCCGTGCTTTCGCAAGCGAGTCAGAACTTCACGCAGATGAGCCAGGTGCTCGTCGAAAGTGGCAGAGTAAATGAGAAGATCGTCCAGAAAATTAAACACGTAGGAAAATTTTAAATCGCCGAAGATCGTATCCATCACCCGGCTGAGCGCTTGGCCACCAATAGAGATGCCCATCGGGACTTTATTGAACTCAAATAAGCCAAAAGGGGTGGCAAAGGCAGTGCAGGGGCGGCTTTTGGGGTCCAAGGGGATTTGGAAGTAAGCAGAATTGAAGTCGAAAACAGTGAAATATTTGGCCCCATGGAAATGTTGAAACGCACTCTCGATAGTGGGCAACGGGAAACTGTCGAAGACGACGTTCTTATTTATTTTTCGATAGTCGATCACCAATCTAGATTTACCGTCCTTTTTGGGGACTAGGAAGGCGGGGCTATTATAGGGCGACTTGGAGGGGGAGATGACCTTCTTCTCCAACAGGTCGTTCACACATTCACGCATGGCGCGTAACTTAGGGGGCGAGCAACTGAACGGAGGAGATCTTACAGGGGTATTTTCTTTCAGTTCAATGGTGTAGGAGAAATCTTTAGCACACCCTAGCTCGACACTTAGAACATCACAAAACTCTTCCAACAGCCCATTTAACATAAGATTTTGATTGTCAGAAAGGTCACATGAGGCATTGGGAAGTTGGCATTGAGTTAGGGTACACACAGAGGCACGTTGGAATGGGGCTTCAAAGGGTTAGCTAACGCCCGATTTAAAACGGAAGGCAAAGGTTCGAGTGATAAAGTCAAGAGACAGGCCAGTAGCTAGCATGAAATCAGTTCCAAGAATCATCGGTACCGACAGGTCGGGAACGACATTGAAAGTCCAATCCCAGGACAAACCATGAATTTTAATGTGACATATGACTCGACCCACCGGACATACCTCACGACCGTCAGCAGACCTGAACTTTCCTAAGCTTTCACAACCTTGCAGATACGCTAAATTGACAGAAGACACCAAGGATTGATTGACAAACGAAACACACGAACCGGTGTCCAACAGAGCATAAAATATGCGCGATCCTATAAGAATTTTGGCCCAGGGTGTAGACGAAGGAAGGCCCCAGATCCTCTTATTCACACCATCATCAGGCGCCAACGACGGGCCACCACGCCGGCGCGCCTCTAGTTTCCCTGCTGGGAGTTGCACCGAGGGCATACGCGCAGTGTAACACCAGCAAGACCACACTTAGAGCATTTAGCGGGACACCTTGACCAACAATTTTTAGAAACGTGCCCCATTTTCCCACAATTCCAACAATTTCTCACTGTGGGCACACTTGCACTGGGTGGGTTGGAAGGTTGGATAAAATTTACACAACGCTGAGGGGCAGATGCAAAGTCGGGTCTACGATTTGGGGTACTAAAAGGGGGGGATGCAGAAGGTGCAGTAGCGAAGGAGACGGATTTGGCGGGCGCACGGCAAGCAACATCGGGGAAAGAACAATCAGATGGGGTAGGAGGTGGGCGATACAGTTTATTTTGATTTACGGCAGACTCAAACTCGCGACCAAGGTTTATGATGCCCTCTACACACTCGACCTCAGACCGCTTGATATGCAATTTATAATCAGGGGCTAAATTCCGGTAAAACTGATCGAAAACCTCGGACTCAGGTACCTTCACGCACATCCGATTAAACAAGGTGAGAATTCCAGTAGCATAATCATCAATGCTTTCCCCTATCCCTTGCGTTCTTCTAAAAGTTTCCTGCCTCAAACAATAGTCCATGTCGGACAATCCAAAGCGCTGTTTTATTCGAGCAGCAAACTCCTCCCACGACTGGATGTTACTTTTAATTAATCGGAACCATCGCAACGCCGGACCTTCCAGCATTCCAGGAATAACAGGGATAAACAAGTCAAGGGGTATTGAGCTACACTGAGCGATATCTTCCACCCGTTCCAAAAACTCGACTACACTGAAGCCGTTCCCTTCCCCCGAGAAGTTTAATTTCCACTTACGTACAACCTCGAACACAGGGTTAACATTAACCTTATAATCGCTAGTGAATCTGGAATTTGGAGAAAAAGGGTCAACACGATTTTCGCCGAGGGCGCGATTACCATATGCAATGGGATGCCTATCATCAGTACATCTATCACTGTTACTACCAGAAGCAGGCATTTCATTAATTCTACCACTACGATCTCTCTTATCATTCTCAAGATTAGACATATCTGCCGCGAATACCTCGCTATCTTTACTCAACTCTAAATCTTTGGGGTTTTCCATGATGCAGATTATTTCTCAGAGATATTAAACAACACACACATATAATGACAAACAAACACAGAAGGTTAGAATTAAATTTTATATATATATATATTGGCTTCATGAACTTAAGGCATGGGAATTTGCACTAGACTAATATGTACATAATCTCCATCTCCAGCTCTATCTCGTCTGAATTTCCTTCTTTTCAGAAGAGATACCCTAATCGAGTACGCCTCTGCTACCATTTGTGCCAAACTCCTCCCTTACGGATAGCATATGACGAAAATGAAACAAACGTAACGGGAGAATGAGGTGCGGACCGCGATTAGGGAAGGCAGAAAACAGCCCTGAGCTCAAGATGGGCCTCGTTATTAACCAACGAGGACGATTATAGAACACTACTGTAAATGAAACGTAGAATAAACATAAGGACAAGGTTTATTAGTAAATTAATAATAGAATCCAAACATGGAAAAAAGAAGCCAATCGCATAACAGAGAAAAGAAAAAACAAGACATAAACATACCTTCACAAGCGTTTCTGCCGAGGTCGTGGGGTGAGCTCAACATAAATAATTATAACACACACCAAATATTTCGTTACCAGCTCACTGATACAGTAATGACCTCATTACCATTAATATTTCAATTAAATTTGCCGTGCGCACGGTAGTACACCCAATATATATATATATTTTTTTAAACTTCAGATTAAATTATTCACAGCGCATATCTTTCCATTCTCCATTCGCACGACAACAATAGAAGCCTCCTACTACAAAAACATTTTAACCCACGTCACCACAGAGATCAACATAAGACGCAAGGAGTAAAGGAATGAACCAGCCAAAGGCGCTGAGTACAGCATCTTTGGTCCAGCAAAATAAAACAGGCATGCGCAGAGATACGAAAAATAAGAATACCAACATGGCCGACCGGCGGTTAGGCCGAGCCCCAACCAACACATGGCCAAGTAAATGACAAATCTGAACCAAGATAAGGAAATGAGGTACCCAAACAAAATCGAAATGAAACCGAAATAAAACATGAATGAACCGATCGATAGCCCATCTTTTACTTGCTTCAGACACCAGCATTCACTCATAACATTCACATGAGGTACAAATACACGCCACATGACTCACCATAACACAGTTCCAGATCTCGCATATTGAACTAATAACGTGCACTATGGGAGCACAATATAAGATTATACGTATTTTGTATAATCGGGCAAAACAGGCAGGATCGTGCACCAAATCACATTAAGCTTGAGTTTCGTACGACTTCAAATTAAACTTTGTCGACACGAAAGTCGTTACTTCGAAGGCGGCCAGGTACAAATAAAACAAATGCACCCGAACAAGTGCACCCAAAACGTGATGGATTCGAGACCAAATTCCCAAATTAGCAGTAATCATAATATTAACCTCTCACAGTCACACACACCATTTAGACGAACCGAAATAGAAGATGCACATCGACCGGCCCATCAGGGATCGAAAAAGGTAATGCAAACGTAGTAATAATAAAGAGACAACAGAAAGCACATACCTGTTAAATCAAGACATTAATTATGGCATGAATGGTGGTAAACCCACGTTTAAATAAGGTAAAAATCCACCTAAAGGAAAGGAAGGCGATTTCACATCGTCTAGCCTCCATTGTAAAAAAAAAATCACGAGTGAGGAAGGCAAAGATATGCGTCAAAAGATGAAAACAGTAGTCTAGTACGGCAAAAGATCGTCAATACACACCACGCAGAGTGCTGCGCTCTGTGGCCTATCAAGGGATATACTCAGGTTTTTCCTCGAACTGAGGTCAACAAAACTTGTATGAGTAGTAAACATAACATATGAGAAACATGCAAAAGGAGCATGGTTCACCGTTGACAACGGGAAATATTCAGAAGGGAAAACTCCTGGAAGACCTCGCAGCAGCGCTGATGTAATAAGCGTTCGGGAACAAATCAACACGCCAAAGTGCACGTGAAGTTGACATCAGTCAGTCCTGTCTCGTGTTTTGAGCCGTGAGAAGTACAGAACTTTCAAGCCGATTCGTGTTCATGAACTGAGTGAAGATGACCCTGACAGGGGGTTGTACCTGTGTGAATTTATGTTAAGGGAATGTGAAGTTGACGAATCTTGGTACATAAACTTGCATTTTTCATACGTAGCTGTGTTCCAGGTGAATAAGAATGTCACTCGACTCAACTGTCAATATTATGCGACAAAAAATCCTTATTAATGAAGAGAAGCGTATGAAATGAGGATCAGTGACAGTTTGACCAATGATTGGGTCGGAGGGATTGGGGGAGACAGTTAGCGGTGAAATCCTCCATGAAGTTCTGGTGCCCGTGATGCAGGATGGTGCACCCCTTTACTGCGCTATTGCGGCAAGGGGAATTTTGAATCGCGGATTACCAAACAGGTGCGTGGGAAGGAGAGGGCCGTCAGAATGGCCAGCTCGCTATCCCGATCTCACAGCCTGTGATTATTGCTTGTAGAGGCATTTACGCTCGAAAACCACGAGACATCGGCATGCTGAAAATAGTAATTGGGAGAAGAAATTCATGCTGTACCGTGAATGGTTTTCCGAAGCGCTGTCGACTGTGCTCTGATGTTATCGCCGAGCATTTTGAGGCAATTATATGACTCGGTATTGTTGATGCTTTTGTTGCATTGTTGAGTGTTGATAGTGTCAGACCCTGACTTTCTAACGGGATTATTCTTTCATCTGTAAGAGTTATAATTAAGCATAAGCAATCGATCAAACATAGGCTACAATATAGCCGTATTTCTGACTCACTCTGTAGAATTCTTTGAATGTATGATGCATACAACGGATGATTCCAGTCGAGAATGTCTTTAAAATCAAATTTTGGGACTTAGATTATGCTTGGTAGAATAAGTAAAGAATGAAGAAATAAAATCTATACAGAAGTGAATGCCATACACAATATTTTGTTATTTTCTCGTTTAATTATAAATACAACGATTCATTTGATAAAAAGAGAGGGTGAATAGCAGTAAAGTTGTTCAAAGCGGAATGCGCATAAAGAGGAAACTTGTCCAATGCGAGTGAAATTTACTGTCCTAGAGCATTGTTATTAACGTTGTATAAAGCGCAATCTGTTCAGTGCAAGAACGGAAATAAATTACCAACATAATTGTTCAAAACTTAATGGTGGTGCACGTGGTACTGCAGGCATGGCTTCTGAAGACGAGTCAAGGGTAGCATTAGGGTGGTCTGATGCGCTCTACGTTGGAAATTTCAACTTTTGACCGATAACTGAGCGTTTCTCTTCTCCGCTGGCAGCCGCGCGATAGCACCGGTTCTGTCCTGCGCTGGCTAAAACTCAAACCGTACAGATTTACACGAGCCCATTCTTTAAACCTGGAAGAACTCACTCGCGTCAATCAGAATGTCCTTTCAAGATGATAATAATAATAATAATAATAATAATAATAATAATAATAATAATAATAATAATAATAATAATAATAATAATAACGGTTTGCCTATGTGGTGTAGTGGTTAGTGTGATTAGCTGCCACCCCCGCAGACCTGGGTTCGAATCCCATCTCTGTCACGAAATTTGAAAAGCGGTACTAGGGCTGAAAAGGGGTCACGTCAGCCTCGGGAGGTCAGCTGAGTAGAGGGGTGTTGGATTCTCATCCTCGAAGTGGTGTTCCACGATTTCCCACTTGTCCAGACAAATGCCGGGCTGCGGCCGCTCCGTTCCCCCCCCCCCCCCACCACCACCACCACCACCACAAGGGCCCCGTTCAGCATAGCAGATAAGCCCGCGTGGGCGTGGTACTGGTCCTTCTGCCCAGCTGTATTCCGTGACCCGAAGTGTCGCGCTCCAGGACACTGCCCTCCCTGAGTCCGAGGGTAAATCAATCCTGGAAGTTAAACGGATTAATAATAACTGGCCCAAAACTTACCGATGAAGCATATCGTCTACAAACGCTCAAGATCACAGAAAAATACTCAAACATTGAAACAGATTTCCGTAAACGATGATTGAAATGTTGTGGACACATTATGAGGCTAGATGAAAACCGACTAAAAAAGGAAATATTGATGTGCCCATAAAAGTAAAGACGACAACGGTTTGGATGAAACAAGTCCAAACTAATCTCAATAACGCCAACATCACATGCATTTATTACACTTCCTCGATTTAGAGGTTGCCTAAACGACAAAGTGTACTTAATATTGTGTAACAGAGAAAAGTCTATTGAATGTTAAAGCAAATCACCGAAGGTGGATTCTCAAAACACTTATTGGTGATTCAATATCAATACTCAAGGATGGAAAACCCTGCAATGCCCCTCCTTCCAATTAGGAAGCCCACGACTTTGATATTTGTTAGCTTGTATTCTTCCTTGAACTGTGGAATCGTATATTCCCTTCTTCTCACGATCAACGTCGTCAGGTTGACTCGCGGACGTTTGGATAGATTATATAAAGCAATTATATCGATCCTTCGAGTGTTTCCGTTCTCTGCCAAACCATGGATCTCTCCATTGACGGTGCGATGTGCTGGCACGAACCAAGGACGTATGCAATCTCGTTGAGGCATAGCTTACAACTGTTACTGCCCATGGACCTACCGGGCGCTGCTACATTCCCCGTCATCTTCATGGCGTCTCTCCATTCGCTGAGCGATAAACCTTCGTGGTGGCTGACCCATTTGTTGGAAGCTGGATGTTCTATAAAAACGATAACTCCTTTACCTTTGTGAGGAAGACTGCACCACTTCTTAAATTGCAGGTCTCTTAATATCGAAGATCACAAAACGTTCAGACATAAGATCTACACTTAGGAAGTTGCTGATAAGCCCAACACATCTAGAAAATGGACTGGCGTACGTCGAGATAAACACAGCGACATGATGAAAGAATAACAAGAAAAACAATAACAAAATTCATAATTTGCTTTATGTGATCCTTCGTGGGTCGAAACAAACTAAATAAGTATTAACAACAATAATGGTATGGCTTCAGCTACTGGCTGTCTGCGCGTCAGTTTCGACGTTCCGGTTTACTTCAGGACTGAGTTTTAATGAATTTTGTCAGATAAACACCAAATGTGTCACCTGATATCTTTTACATGCGGATATCGCACGATATGCAGTGGCGAATGAACTTTCATACGCCCTTCAAAAATCCCACCACCAGTGCCGGGTTTAAACTAGCTACCTTGGGATCCGGAGGCCGACATTGTACCACTGATCCCCAGAGGGAGCGACACTTCCAGCATGAGGCAGTGCACGCTTGGTCCTCACTCTACTTGTTATTATGAGAAAAGTTTTGAAATAACCTTCAATGAACGAAAAGCTAAAGATTACAGAAGCGAGTGAAAAGAAAAAGTTGTCTACTCGAGAAATTATGTTCCTTTTCATATGTAGAAGAACGTAGGTTTATGATACATTACAGGAAAAACTAAGCAGTGTGTCGAGGACAAATAAAGATCATGCATCAAAAAAAAAAATCAACGATTTATTTAGAGAATGGTGTCAATGCTCATTGGAGAATTACAGAATGAGGCTCACTCCGCAACACCGACTTGGGGGATAGACAGTTGAAAAACAAGGCACAAAACAGTATGGGCCGACGTTTGTGGGGAGTCGAAAGACCTAAGTGGAAATGTAGTGGCTGGGTGGAAATCGAAGCTGCAAATCGTAACTTGTGGCTATGAGTCTATATACATCTTCATTGCCGACGATATAGGATTTTTTGTTCGCACCGTATCTTCAAAGCCATTTGCACTTCGTGAAGAAAAGTGTGCTGGAGTTAAAATGTCAAAAGAAAGATTTAGGATTCTGTTGTGTGGTAGTAAAATCAGCGAAACAAGGTGTTTAGACTTGAACAAGCTTCAGTTACTTGGCGGAGACCAGTCCTAAAGCTACGAAGAATAGCTACGATGAAAAAGGAAAATCGCAGAGTGACCCTTTCTTCACAGTAATGCCACTTGCCACTGAAATGTGATGGCACGGTTTTCACCTAACACAAGCAGGGGACGTAAGAATGATTGCCACATTTACAGGCCTTCATTGATGCAGTCAGTGATGATAAATATCGATGAAGCTAACAACATACTAAGTTTCCATACTGGTTGGCTTAAATTGGATCGGTTTGGCAATGAAGGAGGTCAAACCTCAAACGGTCATAAAGCGCTTTACAAAAGCGGAATTCGCAGAAATTGACGACGGCACAACTGAGGAATGAGCGAAAACTGTTCTAAAGAATCTACAAGATCCTATTTACATACTTCATTTATATTAAATTATAGTAAATTGTATTATATATATTTTCGCAACCGAAACAATTACCGGCTTGATCATTGAGTTTGAAAGCACAGTGCGCTAATCTTCAGGAGCTAGCATCTTGCTTGAAGCGGCTCGTCTTTGACTTCTACACAGTTTTGGAACTTCATATTTATTAAATCGTGTTGTGCCTTCGCGCCTGATAGTATATGCAGGCTGGTAAACATTTTGAGACACAGTGCCAAACCTTGCGTGTGTTGTGCTACTCTTCACAGGATTGCGCCTACTTCATATAAGCGAGTGACCTTCAACTTCTAGATTTTATTATTTAAAATCGCGCAGTGCTAATCCCCACTATCTTATATTGCTTCTTCAACTGCTTTTGTGAAAGACTCATCCTGTAATTTCTTGTTTTCCTATGCATTGTTTTTGTATTTTTATTCGGCTGGTGATGACCCAGATTGGTGGTCGAAACCGGTACCGCTTCAAAACACTACATTTCTTATTGAACCACGTTATTTGTTATTTCAATTTAATATCTAGGCTAAGTCAAGAACGAAACGTAGATGAACACATTCTCAGTTACACAGTCTCAGATCCGCTGTGCAGAGCATCAAAAAGATGTAAATCCGTAGAATGAAGAACATGAAGAGGAAGAGACGACCGAGACTCCTTGAGCCAGCGAACAGCACGAGAAGAAAACTGAAACATGTCTGTTTGTTACACGTGTGATTCAGTACGTCTTTTTTTTTTTTTTTTTTTTTTTTTTTTTTTTTTTTTTTTTTTTTTTGGCATTCGGGTCGAAGCCCACTCAGCCACTGAATTATGAATGGAAGGGATTTTTATAGGAACTTATGTTTTAATTTATTTATTGCTCGGAGACAGGAGAGATGGATTCGTCTTCTCACCATAGGCCTATGAGGCATCCAGTGGTACGCGTGACTAGGCAGTGGATCAGAAGAAGATAGGAGTGTTGTATTTCTGATAGGGTAAGTTCGATGGTAGGTGAAGGACTTAGATTCGCAGTCCAATGTCAGAAAGAAATGCATATAACTCAAAGTAAGCAGATTGGTCACTTTTGTGGAGAATTGACGGAAGAATAGGGGGTAATTGGTATCCCAATGCCAATAAATTTTGAAGTAGGCAAGTACTGCGTACAAAGTGGTGTAGACATCCAAAGAATATATGATTAAGATCGGCAACTGTATCAGCTGAACATGAACAGAAGGGAGATTGTAGTACTTGGATTTTGTGCAGATGCTGAGGGAAACAACCATGATGAAACTTCATTCTTGCGATTGCTCTGATGAATTGACGCGAATAGGGAAGTTGATGGTGCCAAAGAACGTTTGGAATATCTGGATGGATAGTGGCATAGTGTTTTCCGCGTTGTTGGGAGGTATCATGCCACTTGTTGTTCCACGCCGTCAATTGCCGTCGACGAAGCAAGGAGGTGTAATCCGATGCTGGAACTGTCGTGCAGGTCTATTGGCCGTCAGTGGCAGCAGATCGTGCTGCTTTGTCTGCTAGCTCATTGCCTGGGATTCCTACATGGGCTTTTACCCACACAAATGAAACTTTCTTCCCCTGTGTCTCAAGTCGATGTACCTGTGCAATAATCTCGTGTACGAGAATCAGGGATGATGTCCGTGAGTTAATGGTTTGTAGACTCTGCAGTGCTGATCTAGAATCAGACAACACCACAATCAACCGCTCAGGAAGATTTGCAGCGTATTCGAGGGCCCCCAAAAGGTTGTAAGCTCAGCCGTAAATATAGATGCTGTCGAAGGTAACTTGAATTTACCACAACTGCCGGAGTGAACATCGATATAGGCGCTACCCACTGTATTACAGTCCTTTGATCCATCTGTGTAGATGTGTCGGACGTGTGGCCATTCTGCCAGGTAACGTTTCAGGTTGACATCGTTACAGTTCACAGTGATCTCAAATGATGTTTCTAGTCGAATATCCAGTTTCTTACTAGTAGTTTCAAAAGAACAGTTAAAACTGGGATGGGTATCTGTAGTGCTTATAATACGTCTACGTCAACTAGGATCGGTTGACGTTTCTTTCTCTAGTAGCGTGAAGTCAGTACTAGGGTAGTCAGCTTGGATATCTTGTGAAGTATTGGAGACTTCCTGTATTGAAAAAGTTTGAAAATATATTTCCCCGCTAGGTACTGCCTTCGTAGATGGAGAGGAGGTTCGAGTGTTTCAAGTAGCAGAACATTTGTAGGTGTGGTCTGCATTGCTCCTATGCAGAGTCTAAGGGCCTTATACTGACATTTGTCTAGTTTAGTTAACAATGTTTTGGAAGCCGTAGCAAAGCATCCACTTCCATAATCCAGGAGAGGTCGAATCAAACTTCTGTACAGTTGCAGCGCAATTTTCGGGTCACAGCCCCACCAAGAGCCGCTAATGGCTCGTAAGATATTGACTGAAATATCACACTTACGGAGCACATGATGAATATGTCGAGACCATGTCAATTTGTGATCGATGAGAAGTCCTAGATAAGGCACCACCACCTTGTAGGGAAATAAGTAGGAACCCAGATGAATCGTGTCCAGTGGGGGTCTCGAATGTCGAGTGTAGATAGAGACTGCTGATTTTCCTGCAGATATCGTTAATCCATGGTTATGAAGCCAAGGAGTGAAAGTCCTCATGGCAACCGTCATCTGTTCTTGACACTTGTCCAAGGATTCGGCTTCTGTATAAATGCAAATATCATCAGCATACTGAAGAACTTGAATCTCAGGAGAAAATATAGATGTGAGGTCTGCTGTGTATATGTTAAAAAGCAACGGAGACAAGATAGAGCCTTGTAGAAGACCTTGGGATGTCATTCGAGGACCAATTGTCGTGCCATTCTGAAATATGATGAGATGTCTTTCTTGTAGAAGGCAACTGAGGTTCCCAATAAAGTCCTCTGGGAGATGTAGGAAGCGTAATTTGTCTTCTAAGATGGGAATAAGCACGCTGTCATACGCAGAAGACAGATCAGTGTACAATGCCACAACGTAATTGTTATTGCTCAGACCAAGTTGGATATCTGTAATTAGATGTACAAGTGTATCTATTGTACCTTTCCCACGTCGAAAACCCATTTGTTGAGGTGGTAGCAGCTTGTGATGTTCTACCCACCATTCTAATCGATGCTTAATCATCCTTTCCATAGTCTTGCACAAGCAGGATATCAAGGACAGTGAGCGATAGGATGAAGACAGTCGTGGATTCTTCCCATTCTTCAATAATGGTACCAGACGAATAAGTTTAAATGACGGAGGATGCACTCTTTGAAACCACATCCTGTTCATCAGCTTAAGTAGTTTCTTATGTCCATCACTAGACATGTTGAGTAACATTGGGTAATGGATGTTATCTGGGCCTGGGGAAGTATTATTACTCGTTTTCAAGGCTTTAATAAGTTCTTGAAATTCAAATGGACGAAGTAGTGGATGGAAATTATCTTCATGGCCATTGCGTGGTAAATAACCTATATGAGCTGAAGGAGGGGCCATTTTTCTCAGGATGTCCTCTTTTATTGGTATCGTACATGTAGATGTAAACTGAGGGCAGTTCTGTTAGTTTCGGAAACGACGAATATTCTGCCATATCGTAGCAGGAGAGATAGATGAGTTGAGAGAAGTACAATACTGGCGCCAACCCTGACGCTTTTTAAGCTTGAATAAGCGTTTTGCTTTCGGTTGAGTTTGTTGTACGGTGAGGAAGTTAGCTTCAGAAGCATCCTGTTTATAATGATGGAGTGCCACACGCCTGTCATGCAGCGCAGCATGACATTCGTTATCCCACCAGGGAGTTGGAGGTCATTTGCTATATGTATATGGTCTGTTTTGTGGAATTGCAAGGCAGGCTGCTCGATTAATGGAATCGCAGAATGTTTCGTAGTCTCTGACAATGTCATTCGTTTCGTGGTATTCTTCCAGGATGAGATCTATTGCCTCCTTGTAATGTTAATAATATTGGAAAGTGGTCAGATCCTAGAGTGTCCTATAGAACCTGCCAGGAGAAGTCGAGTGCTATTGAAGGAGATGCAAAAGTAACATCTACTGCCGAAGGAGCTTGATTAGGTCGGGAAATTCGGGTAGGGGACCCATCACTAAGTTTTCTTCTTCAGCTACACCCATGAGTTGTATTCCATGTGTGTCAGTAGAAGAACTTCCCCAATTCAAGTTGTGTGAGTTGAAGTCTCCGAAGATAAGTACAGGCTGTGAAAGTTGGGAAAAGAGTCGACGCAGTTCGTGTGCGGATACCAGTTGGTTAGGTGATCGGTATACGGAAACAATAGTTAACGGTGAACCCCTGTAGTTAACCTTGATGGCACATGTTTCCAATTTAGACCCTCGAAGATTAAGAGTTACTTGATCATAAATGATGTTCTTCTGGAGGAGAATTCCAACCCCTCCATTGTAGCCTGGAAGCTGAAAGGGGGTAGTAGCCTTCAGCCAGGTCTCACTAACTACACACATTGAAACGGAGTAATCTCGCAGTAGAGTCCTTTTTCTTTTTTTTTTTTTTTTTTTGCTATGGGCTTTACGTCGCACCGACACAGATAGGTCTTATGGCGACGATGGATAGGAAAGGCCTAGGAGTTGGAAGGAAGCGGCCGTGGCCTTAATTAAGGTACAGCCCCAGCATTTGCCTGGTGTGAAAATGGGAAACCACGGAAAACCATCTTCAGGGCTGCCGATAGTGGGATTCGAACCTACTATCTCCCGGGTGCAGTAGAGTCTGAAGGCTAAGTTTATGCGCTCGTACTGAGTGACAGTTCCACTGTATTATTTTATTCAGTTGAGGTGCGGTATCCATGGTTATTCTGATTCAAAAGTAATGAAATAACGTCACGTATATGAGAGCGATCAATTTCCGAGGAGGCCGTGTTTTTAAGCGTCAAAATAAACTGGAGAATGTTTTCAAGCAGTGGAGTTGTAGGTAGAGCCTGTGGTGTTGTTTGAGGCTGTTGACTTGGTTGAAATTGTTGTGTAGGGTATATAGGTCCAGTGGAGTTGGCAGGAGAACGCTGTCCATTGTAGTATGTTTTCCACTGGTTGTGAACTGGAACTCTAGACTTTGGGGTGGAAGGACGTTTGGGTGTAAAACGAGAGGACACCTTAGAGGTACTAGGGAAAGAAGAGTTGGAAAGGTTGTTGGTGGGAAGTTGCCCACGTGCAGGGAAAGGAAGGGATGGAAATTCCTTGTGATAGGATGTACTTGCTGGAGGAGTGTTATTTTGCATCACAGTATTAGCATATGTGCTTGTAGATTCCATTTCGAGTGCTTGCTCAATGGTGATATTTAAATGGGCCATATTATATTTAATCCTACGCTGTCGTTCGTATTCTGGACAGGATCGATCATCTGCACGATGAGGGCCAGAGCAGTAAATACATTTAGGCGGATCTGGAGTAAGGCAATCTGCAGTGATGGGACTGTCGCCACAGCATGCACAGCGTGCTTTGCTACGACACTGTTTATTTACGTGGCCGTATTTAAGACATTGGTAGCAAAGGGTTACATTCTGGACGTAAGGTTCTACACCACACCGAGTGTTAAATATATACACGTAAGGAGGTAAAGTGCGACCTCCAAATACAACACGCAACAGTTGCCGAGGCACTAGTACAGTCTGTCCGTCTCGTACAAGTTTACGGTGAAAGCGATGTACTTCTAATATTTTCTTATCTGACTGAATTTCTGAAAGTAATTCTTCCTCCGAGAAGGACGTATCTACTGCACGAATTAGACCTGTCTTCACCGTTAGATGCCTTGGTATGTAAAGACTGAGTGAGGGGGATTGTAACTGAGCAAGCCTGTTTGCACAGGTAGCGGAAGAAAGTTCTATTTGAACCCTATTACGTCCCTTTGTAGTAATGTTCATTATAGAAGTACGCATGTCTGGAATTAAGGCCCTAATACACTTTTCCACGGACATTGGATGTAACCGGCCGATATGTTTAGTTGCCGCACCTGCCTCATCGGGTTTATGTTCAGCATACACTATGAACGGACCTTCGTCATCTAACTTGTAGAGGTATGACTCCTGCTGAGCGCTGCTTCGTACCTGTTGACTTGGAGCTGTATGCTGGGACGTATTCAACTGCACAGGCTGCACAGATTGGGCAGCTAGTTCGATGTTCATGAGAATTTTCACTGGCACTTACTGACACTGATAGCTTCTTCACACTTAGGCCCTCTTCATTCCAGTAATCAGGACGCTCGTCCGGGAGACCACGTTTACGTAGTGAAGATATTTGAGAAGGTATTTGGTCAACATCACTTAACGGTCCGTCTGAATAGCACAAGTTTAATGCGGTACCTACAGCTGAGCTAACTGAATTATGGTTAGATAGAGTACCTAGGCCACCGTCTGATGATTCCTCCATCCTCACTAAGTCCCGGGGACCCTCGTCCCCACTCACAGGTAACACTAATCCCTTATGTGCACGTGTCTATATAATACTATTATTCAATACAGTCACAGTTCTGTAAACACGGGCACGAGGTGATAGCGAGCTCTAGAAAGCAAAGCGAGCACAGCACAACCGTGTCTAGATGTTAAGGATGTTGGAAAGTTATTTTCACAAGATTAGTTTGCGTAATTACTTAGTTTTGGTATTTATTTGAGGAGCTTGTTTTTCTTCCGACTATATTCAATATGGCAGCCAACAATGAATGTGAGTACGTCTTACCGGACCAAGGATACAGGGGTAGGTAAGTAATTTGTGTACATTTCGTCTAATTTTGTTCAAACCGGAATATGTTCTCGGTCCGACTGGATTCCAACTTTGGACACGTTTCAAATTAACATTCATATTCAGAAATGAAATATATTCTTCTCCTAATTACAAGGTGAAATGGAAAATTGCGCTTTCCAAGGAGGAAAAACTCACAAAACTTTCAAAAATAAGATGCATTCTTCTTCTGTAGAGCCTCCGTGGCTCAGGCGACAGCGCGCCGGCCTCTCACCGCTGGGTTCCGTGGTTCAAATCCCGATCAATCCATCTGAGAGTTGTGCTGAGGCGGGACTGGTTTCTCTCCGGTTACTCCGGGTTTTCCTGTCATATTCCATTCTAGCAACACTCTCCAATATCATTTCATCTGTTATACATTAATCATTGCCCAAGAGGAGTGAGACAGGCTTCGGCAGCCGGCACAATTCCTATCCTCGCCGCTAGATGGGAGCTTCATTCATTCCATTCCTGACCCGGTCGAATGACTGGAAACATGCTGTAGATTTTTATTTTATTTGTTCTTCTGCGTGTAAAATGTTTTTAACTGATTTACAGGAGGAAGTGGAATGTAATCTTTTCTGAAAAAGAACCTAAATTAATTGTTACATGGCTTCGTTACTTAGAGAAAGACGTGTCTTTTCTTTCCGCCTGAGGAAGTTGACGGAGCCAGGCAGCTACAGCTACATTTTGTGGCATATTGCAATGGAAAATAGTTCATTGCTGTAGTGTGACGAAAATATTTGAATTACCCCGCAGATCAGCTAACATTTCCTCCCTAGTACTCAAAAACATAAGATGACAACGCAGCACTTTCCCCTGAACAGAGTTATTGTCTACAGAATTCCCAGAAGCTGCAGAGTAATTGAATATTTTATGATAGGTACGACCACTGTCGTCCTCGTAGAATAAAATTACGGTCCAAGGGGTAACTACATATCTGAGGTGGTGGTGGTGATGATTATTGTTTAAAGAGGAAGTACAACTAGGCAACCATCTTCTATATAACACTAATCAGAGAGAAAAATGGAAGTGGTCCGGCACTTCGAAAAGTGAAGGTATCGGCCAAAGGAAGACAAGGGCCACGAAGGGCATGAAAATGAAAGACTCCCTAGCCCTCGATACGTAATACCGTCGGGGTCGGAAAAGAACAAGAGTTGACCAAGGGAGGTCGGATAGGATAGATGAAAGTTAGGAGCCTGACACAAGTAAGTGGAAGCAATGCCAGGACTTAGCTAAGAGCCCCGTGGTCGCCATCCCACGCTCCAACGTTCAGAGCCCCTGGGCCCCTTTTAGTCGCCTCTTACGACTGGCAGGGGATACCGTGGGTGTTATTCTAATGCCCCCATTCACAGGGGGATACGTATCAGAGGAAAATGTCCCGTGTCCCTTGTTAAGTCTCGCTCTTATCTAGTGGAATCGAATCAAAACGAAAAGCCGACATTTCCATTCGACTGCTCAGATCTAGCGGAACAGAATCGAACGGGATTCTACGGGAAACTTCAAGCTTGCCATGGACGGTCTGAAAGAACGTGTGAGGAGGCAGAAAGTTACGAGAGATCGGAGAAGTTTCTGGGTGCATGAAAGTAACAAGAGAGCCGTAAGGAGAGTATTCAAACGTATTTGAATGTTTATTGCGCGAAGAAGCTACTTCAGAGTTACTTCACAAACAGGTTACGTTTTACAGGAGGAAATGCAACGGGAGTCCGAGATCATTTTAAAACTACTTTAATGCAGTAGGTTAGGTCCCGTGCCGTGAAAACAGCCGAGTGTTTGAAATGTTTAAACGAGACTTCTGTCCACATTTTTCAAAAAGCTCATGATGTAAAATGCTAATGAATGTATCTAATTCCGCTCGTTTAAACATTGATGAATATGGTTTCTTAAACGATGATTTATTCCTATGCTGAAAACTAGTAACATTTTGGGTCCTTATTAAGATGTGAAGAATCTAATTTTCAGTGTTTAGAATACTGATCGAAAATCTAAATTATTTTTTATGATTTTATGTGCAAAGTTTCTTTGTCCGACTCGTTGGTTGAATGGAAAGCGTACTGCCGTTCAGTTCAGAGGGCCCAGGGTTCGATTTACGACTTTAATTGTTTCTGATTAATTCTTCCGACTCGCGGACAGGGTGTTTGTGCCTGTCCCAACACAATATCTCTTTTCTCACACTGCACGACCAACCAGCATGATTACATCCCTCCATATAGGGTTGGCGTCAGGAAGGGCATCCGTCCGTAAAACAGGGCCAAATCACGCGTAAGAGGCAGTTCGCCCACAGGAGGCACAAGAAGAAGTGCGAACTTTATTTTCATAATTAGATTTGTTATATGTTAGGTTACAAGAATTTTCCTTATTTCGATCTGAGAAATCGGGAAGCTCTGGAACCTGTTAACGACGCTCCGACCATTGTTCAAATGACCAGTCAAAAATAGCGTATTCCCTTTATGGAAAGGCGAACCTTGCTCGAAACAGTACCAGACGTGCCGACTCCACATCCCAGTCGGTTCCATCCAGTTTTCACAAGGAAAGTCTGACTTTTCCAACGGCTTTGATGTTTGGAAGAAATTCTTCCAACGTCTTCATGAATTCTGACCATTCACAAATAAGTGAGTGACATTTGGTTCACTGGTTTGGCACTTTTACACACATTTTTCTCCTAGGAATATTTCCACTATAAAATACTTATTATTGAAAGATCCTTAGGAAAATATCTTGCGGCTCGGTCTTGCACTACATACTCTCGCTAGTGATAGAGGTCTCCTTCCACGTAAGTTTTGCACACTTTGTACTTTCTCATCATCGTACGTGAAAATGTTGGACTTTTACCGTAAGTTTTGCCGGGTCCCACCCTCTGTGTGCTCATGAACTGCCTCAGAAGACTTTTCTAGACTTACTTCCGAGCATGAAGCTCTTGAAATAGTTTCTGGGTGGAACCGTGTGGAGATCACTTGCACAAGAAGGTTCCAGCTGTGAGTCTGGTGGAAGCAGTTTCAATGCTCTCTCGTGTTTCCAGCTTGCCGATAAGATCGCCCTAGAAGTAGCTCGCTTTTGTAAAATAATCTACATGATTATCAGTTTGGTCGACAGAAACATTTCTGGCTATTTGCGGGAGTACATTTTTCCAAATATGTGTAATTCGAATCTATTTTCATATTGTAGTGCTAGAATCCTAATTTCTTGCAGGTTTCCTTCCGCGGTACGACCAGGTGAAGATGTTCCTCAGCCGCTCCATGCCACTCAAGCACTTTCAATTGATGAGTGGAATGAACTTGCGTGACCAACATCCTTGGTTCACCACGACCACGATCAAGCTGCTGCAGGAGTGGTACAGCCCCATACTCTGTGAGTACACGTGCAAGTTGTTCAGGGACACTGAGGTCTCATACAATTTCCAATTATTAGATTGCGCGCCAAAAGCCTGGATTCAATTGCAAACCTCTCAGCAGGGTTTATTTGAAATGGTAGCGTATGACGCTATTGATGGTGATTCGTCCGTCGGATGGAGACGTTAAGCCTTGGTGTTTTTTGAGAGCAGGTTATGTGCTTCCCCTATTTCACATGGGTGTCTGATCCCAGCGGCAGCCTAGCATACCGTTCAGCTCAGTACCTCTGCCGTCCAGAATGCAGCTCGGTGTCAGGGGTTCTCAACAAGTTGCCCCTTCTAAAATCATTAGATGACAGTTCCCTACACTGACACTTCCCCACAGCCCTTGGACGTGGCTACCTGATTTATGACTCGGAAATAATCTCGACTGACAACTCCACACAAATATCCCCTTCCCCAAGGCTACAGCGCCCCTCCCACACCAAAATACCTGCCACCACCCCAAATAAAAAAGATTAATAATAGATTATTACTAGCCTATACTGTGCTAATAACAATATATCTATACTAATAAGGCAGTGTATGTGTGTGCGTGCCCGGTTTATCTCGAAAGCGACTACTTATAACTGCGCCCAAAGTATATTTGAAAATGTATAATGTACATATATATAATATTTAAACCAAATTTATATTTTATTTAACTGGTGTGAACGAGCGCAACGACTTCGCTCTGGCGAATTGGCGAAGCGATTCGCTCGCCTGTAACGTCAAGGCTCGCCCCACTCACCTTTAAGGTTAACATGTGAAGAAAAGCGCTCGCTCTAGGTACTTCATTACTAATACGGTCTCGAAAAATATCATTGATGTGACCCAGACAGTGGTGGCGTGCAAAATGCACAATAGTGGGGAGGTGCCCTTGGAAATTTCTCATTTTTAATTACTACTACACATAATAATATATAGCTGAAGAGTATTAAATAGACGCATCAAATAATATATAATAAACTAGCAAGATACCCGTGCTGCGCTACGGTATTATACTGAAATTTATAATTGAATGCTTATTGTTTTAGATATATAATCCGCCGAAATTCGCGATCTGACTCGTTTTCTGCAAGAATCCACCAAAATTCCCGATCTGACTCGTTTTCTATTATTTTACGGCACGTTTCCTCCATTTTTCAATCTTCCTTTCCAGTAATCGATTTCGTACCTCCCGGGCTAGGCTCAGGTATTCCTCCCGGTCAGTTGGGTCCGTAAATCTTTGCCATCTTTTCCTATAATCATTTTTAACATGGATAAAATCCTTCAGGAGATCCAGTGTGGTGTCATATTGGGTGCCTTGGCGGCACTGAACCCGCGGGTGGACTGCATTCTTAGTCATTACCCGTCCAGGAGCCGTTTCCAGCGCGGTTCGCCCATTTGACGACGGTCCGGAACATTATTATTATTATTATTATTGTTATTATTACTATTATTATTATGTGTTGCTGGAATGGCTGATGACAGGGAAAACCGGAGTATCCGGAGAAAAACATGTCCCGCCTCCGTTTTGT